>NC_048895.1:49768030-49795566 GCF_011077185.1 Oxyura jamaicensis
AAAAAAAAAAAAAAAAGATCAGATAATTCTGTGTTTTGTTTTGTTTTGTTTCTTCTTCCTTAGGTATTTAGTAAAAGTCACAGCATCACATATTATCACAGTGCAAGTACAAACCTCTAAACCAGATGTGTTCTTTAAACTACAAGTCCTAGATAATGAGGAAGAAATTGTGAGTGTCACTGGAAAGGGCCATGCAGTCATTCCTGCTTTTAATTTCTTGAGTAATGAAACACATTTGAGTTCCAATGGTGAGTATTGTATTCAGTATTTGACAGTTTTATTCACTACGGCATATATATTCTTACAGTAACTTTAGATAACCACAGAAAATAGAATTTTCCCCCACTTTTTCATAAAATCCCTAGTGGTTTTGTGATTGTGTGAAATCAGCTGTATTCTTGAGCAATGAGTAGGAATCCTTGTCCCTCAGCAACAAGGAGAGATACCAAAACAATTGATTGAAATAAGATGTCCATCCTTATATTAGTCTTCTGGGGCTTGGCCTTATTTTGTAACTAAGTAGAATTGACTGAATAATTGAAGTAGTTTCTCAGTTCTGAAAATATCATGCATATGCTTTCCTTGTCCTTGAGAACTGAAATATACTTTCTTTTCAAGATCTTGCCTTTGTTTGATCTGAAAGTTCAGTGATTTGTTTTTGTTAAGAAACTGATGCCCAAGTTACAGTACATGGTGGAATATTCATAGATTATACTGAACCCTATCATTTGAATGCACCATCTTGAGCATCACTCCGTTTAGCAGAAGCACACATATTACTGGCTTTTTATCCATCATATAAGCCAGGGTACAAGCAAAAAGACTCTTGAATAAATGAGATTTTCTTAATGATAAATACTGTCTGGTTTTGACTCTGCCTCTACAACAGCTACATAATGATCATCATGGAAATGGAAGTCACTGAAGGAAAAAATACTTGCCCAAGACTTGCAAATTTATTAAATGTTCATATTGTCAGCTCTTTATGACAGCAAGCGAGATACTGAGGAAGTTTTCCCTTATGGGAGCATATGAATTTAAACAAAATTTCTTTTAGCCCAAATTTATTTGAAATAAACACCCACCACTCCACTCATTTTTTGCCTGAAGTTTATTCACTAAAGATGTACTTTCTTCTTTCTTTTTTTTTTTTAATATATTTTTTAATTAAATTTTATTGCTGTTCATTATATTGCAGTCTTGTCAACTTAGCTCTTGTTCATGGTGAGAACTGGTCTGTGTACAAAGGTCATCTTTCATAAATATGTTAAAATTCACATATTTGCTCAAATGCTTTGGAACTAGTTATTGTCCCTAACATAAATCCAGAGGGCATTAATTAAAACCGACTCTGTGCAATCCAGCAAACCAACATTGTGAATATATACTCTGTGTCCAAAGCTGGTAGCATATAAATACCTAGGGTAGGGGACAGGGAGAGAAAGAAAATAAAGCTAGGCTCTTCTCAGTGGTGCCCATTCACAAGACAAGAGGCAGGGGGCACAAACTGAAATATAGAAATGGAAAAGTAAGCATTATAAAAGCTTTTATTTTGTTTTTGCTCTTAGAGCAGTCAAAGATTGGAACAGGTTGCTGAGAGATGTTTTGGAGTCTTCATCTTGGACATAATCCAACCACAACTGGAAGTGGCTGTGAGCAACCTGTTCCACCTGACCCTGCTTTGAGAAGGGGATTTGAAATAGATAATTTCTAGAGGTTTCTTCCAGTCTCTGTCATTCACTGGTCCTGTGATAGGGGCAAAGTCTCATGTGTTGTATTTTTTTTCCTTCCCTTTTTTCTTCATGATGCAAAATTAATCCAGTATGCTTGGATATTATGTACAACTGAGCAGGTACTCATTTCCAACCAGACTGAATAGAGACAACCTTCAGTTTGATATTATAGTAACACTTTACTTTCATCCCTATGATGGAGTAAGACAACTTCCTGAACACTCTGGAGAGCATAGTTATCTTACCTAGGTGTCCTCTTTAATGCTTCAATTCCAGGCTTTCAGAAGTTTAAATTTTGCCAAACTCAGTGTTCAAGAGCTATGATCAGGTAACAGTTGTTTGTTACTGGCATTTTTATTGTTTGATAACATTAGGGCTGGGGTATTCAAGAAGCTAGAAAAGAAACTGTAATGAAAGGTTTTGTCATCTAAAATTATGTTCACCCAGTTGATTGACATTTGAGTTCTAAGTGGTGCTTAATTTTTCTGTTCAGAAGCAATAAATACAACTTAATGAGGTACATGATTCTTAGGTGCATTTTCTACAATTGTCTCTGCAAAACTTAGGCCATTTTTAACGTAAATGATGCATGTTCTACATATTTCTGCTACATTTATTATATCTAGCAGATTTGAGATCAGCTACTGTTGTGACGTCTTATTTTTTGCCTAATCTTAATTTGTTTGTTTTATATACACTTCACTTATTAAGACATTTCAATTTTACTAGTAATATTGCATAATATTTTGAATTTTCCACTACATCCATAGTTTTATAGTTACATATACATATAGTTATATGTAGTTTTATAGTTACAAATTCACTTAGACAAAGCAATTGTTTATAAGCAATCAAGTCAGCTACTGTACTCTCCATGTACACCACTATGCACCAGTGTTGTAAGATTAAATTCTTAAATCCTTTTATGAAGAATTTTAAACAATGAGTCTTCTGTAAATCAATCAGCTTCTGCCTGTTTGAGCATATTCAGATCCTAAGGCAAAGACAAATTGTACAGATACGAGATTATTGCTTTGCTAAAGCCCAAAATAGCATTGTATTTCATGTGTTCATCTTCACTATTTTGAACTGTGTAATTCTGCAACTTGATGCTTTTTTTTAAAAAAAAAATAAATAAATAAAATCTAAATTTCCAATGCTGTATGGGAAAATTAACTAATTTCTTCATGTTTATGAAACATGCATATTGCTATTTCCAATAAAGCAAAATTAAATACTACAGAGAATATGCTCTTAAAATGTAATTCATCAGATGACAATATAAGTATTTACAGGAAGTCATGGAGAGACCATCATGATACTGGGACTGAATTACCATGGTAATCAACGGTTGCTTTGATTACTGCTTTTGGATGTGGGAATGGTTTAGTAAATTTAACAGTAAACTGGTGAAAATAGAAGTAGAAAAGGTATAGGATAGCTGAGATTAGGACCAACACTACAAATACTTGAAATAAATTGCCAAGTTACCCTTAGTAATGTGAAGAAAAAAATTCCTTCAGGAAACCAGCTTGTTGACAAAGATCATAGTCTGAAGACTGGAATAATTTGAAAGGCACTATCAGGAGAAAGAGAAGAGAAATGGATTCCAGCTGATGTGGGAAGGGAGATGATGGAGCAGAATAATTAACAGGGACATTTTTGTCTTTGCCACTGCAAGCAGGGGACAGAGACAGGAGGAACTTTACAAAATATCCTCAGAAATCATACACACACATTAGGCTTTTATTTCAGCACATAAGAAAGACTAAGAGATATCAGTTACAGTAACATGCTTGAAAATAGTAGTGTTGTCATTTCAGGTTCATATTCAGAAACGGAGCCACTGAATTCTAACTGGAAAAAAAAGTAGTAATGACATTTTTTATGAATTGTATGTTTGTATGATTTTATAATGTATTTGAAAGTGAAATGAATATTATGATGCCATTTAAGTGCGTGTGAGTATGCAGAGATGCATCATTTGGAAGGAGAAACTGTGAGGCAGTGACTATTTGCAGATTATTATTAGTAGCATTTTTACAATACTAGACCATGTGCTTTAACGTTCAAGTTCTCTTCAAAAATATAGGCATTCTATATATTACAAAGTCCACCTTTTGTGAAAATGTTCCAAATCTTTCAGAGAATCAAAACAAAAAAAAAAGATTATGAAATGTACACAGTACAAGTGTGACAGCATCACATTAGCCAACCTGCTGAGTGTGTGTAGGTGCAATTTATAGCATTGTAAAAGCATGTTTCTTTGCTGTTGTTAGAAGTTTTAGGAAATTATGTCCTGTACAATAACAGCATTGGAACCTCCATACATACTGATGCAAAATTCAGTTAGGGATTTGTACAATGGACATACAATACAAGATTCACACTATTGGTATCCACTTGTGTTTTTGTTGTTGTTGTTGTTGTTTGTTTTGTTTTTTCTTGTTGTTTTTTTGTTTAAGTTTTTCCAGAAGGCACTGTCGAATCAAAGAGTAGGTATGAATTCCTTCTAGTCAGAACTTTGCTTACAAAAAACGAGATGAACAGATAGATATGCAAGAGGAAAAGTAATTTGGTGTAACAGCACCACCTGGTGATAATGGCTAGAAGTGTTATTTTGCTTGTGTATGCTTTTCAGGGAATTTTCCGGCCAGCGTGTGGTCTCATGTAGGACTACATCATTCTAAATTGAGTTATCGTCATGGTAGGATCATCCTCTTGGCAAACTATTATAGAATTATTGAATGCTTATGCTATTCAGGTTTAGGAGAGTGAGAAGAAGAGGACATTGAGGCATTCCTGAAAGCTAATTACAGCCTAAAGGATATCACCTCCCTTGAATCCTATTTACTATACGAGTTAGAGGTAGCTCCAGAGGACAGCTGCAGAGCTCCTAAAACCTAGAAACCACTCACTGCAGAGGAGCTCATCTCTGTTGGCTACAAGGAGTACATTTATTTGGCTTCACTACTTTAAAGATACCTTTTGATAAATTCTTTGCACTATTTCTTGATGACAGCGCTCATGAAGCACACATTGAAGATCATTCCTTATTACAAACTCTAATACAAATGTTGCTAATGGTAACCTCAAGGCAAGTTATCCAATCAGAAAAAGTCTGTGCAGAACTATTCTTCCGTTTGCAGTCTGAATTGTTTCTTTACAGTAGAAAATAATACTTTCTCTCAAATCTTTCTCTGAGATTACACATTTGAAAACACAGACTAAAGTTATGGAAGGATAAAACAGAAACAAACACGAGAGTATATGTAACAATGAGATTTCTCTGTATATGTCTCAGAGACTTCAGAATGTCAGACTGAGTATTAAACTAGTGCTATTCATTTTCACCTGCATTCAGAATTCCTAGGGTTATATTTTTCTTCCATCTGTCACAAGACGTGGGTACAAGTTTCACATAAATTCCAGAGTAGTCTTGACTTCTTTAGCCTGAGAAAGAATTACCTACTCTTGCACACTTCCCTTTTGAAGGATTTTCCTTTTGTGTGAATGTGCACAGGTTTAAATTTTCTGGACCAGTACTTCTGTAATAGCCTTTACTTAGCACATTCCCAGTTTCACAGTTTTTCCACATTAATACCTCCTGTAAGAGATCAGGGTATAACTTTATAAAAGGTAGATCACAAATAGTTCTATACCTCTTTTCAAGACTGGCTTTGTTTGAGCTGTCATCTGTGTCAGGCTGATGTAAGAGACTTCTATAAGGCTAGCAATTGCCAGAACTGTGGCAAATGCATCTCTCCCCTTCTTCTGCAAATGCACACAATTTATTAAATTAGGTTAATTGGGTATCCATTATATAGAGTACGAGGCTATCCATATTATGTAATATATACATAATTTTGGATTTTGCAGGGAAAAAAATTATAAGATTTTTTATAAAGAGTAACAGCAGTTAGTTATACAGTCTTTCAAATTTCTTACTATGAAGGGGTTCATTATTTGTATGCAGTATGAAATCAGGATAATAAGCATAACTTTAATTGGAACCTGATGATTACAATGCAGCATGAGAAAAATGACTATAGTAGTAATTATTTTGTATAGTTTCTGGGAGCATCTGTTTACTTTATACTAGTAGTTCACAGAATTTCTGGAAATTAACACATTTTTAATCAACTTGCAGGAAGTAAAACCCAGATTATTCAAAGCATTACAAAGAAGGATTCAGAAACTGGAGGATTAAAAAAAAAAGGTCATATTGCAACTCCAAAGGATACCAAAGCTTCTTTCAAGCCAGGATCTTTAAAAGATTTATTTACATTAGAAGAAGAATCTCTCCTCTTCGAAAACTTTGAAAATAGTAATAGAAGTCCACAACAAGTAAGAGATTTCAAATTACTGGAATTTAGTGGGGAATTGAGTGAAGAGGTATTGATAATTCTTTTAGTGCATGTGGAGATCTGATATCCCGAGGCATGAATGAGGAAACCAAAATTAAGATTGTTGTTAGATTCTGAGTGAGGCTGTGGAGAAAGGATAATGCACCTATATGCATAACCAACTAACAAGGGGTCGTTTTTGTTTTCAAATCAAGGAGGCAGTTGTATTTAGTCCTCAGGTGTGAAATGTGTTCATTTAATCATTTATCACATCAGGCATTCTTCACATACCAAGTTTAATTCAAATATAACGTGGCTTGCAGCTAAGAGACAAAAAATACTGGTAACAAGTTAAACTTCTGATGCTTCAATGCGACTTATCTTTGACATGTGATGTAAGAAAAGGCCAACTTTATTACTTCTGCTAGAGAAGCACCAGTTGCCAGTCAGCTGAATGCTTTAGTAACACACACATCTGCTTCTTTGGCCTAGAGTTGCTTAGAGAAGGATGACAAAATTGTGAACTTCTCTTAACTTCACCTAGTATTAGTTGCTTTTCTTAGAAAATAATATTTTGTTCCTCAAGCACTACTTGTTTCTCTGTTTCCATGTGTTTCTCTATGGTTTCTTCCTGATAATTTAGTTAAACTGCAACAGAATATTCTAAGAAAACAAAAATAATTGATAATAATTTCCAGTACTGTTTCTTTGACCCAATACTGGCTTTAAAACAATTAAAAAAATATATTGGAATAATTTCCTGTTCAGTGTAAATAATGTTTCAGACAACCCACTGACCCTGCTATCTCCACCTCACTTTGTGACATTATTGAATGCTGGTTTTAGTGCTCAAAGCTCTGTAGTAGGTCTTAAAATGAAAGACAGACTTCTTTGTCTTAGCACATGGCATACACAGGAAAGTAACATGGAAACTTAATGGAATGTAGCTCCTTATTGTATAGCCCATTTTAGTTTCAGTTCATTAAACACATGAGTAATTGTTTAATTTCACAGGAATTAAAATAAAATCTGTGGAATTAACACTAATTTTTTAAGCTTCTTGTGAATACTGTAATGTGCAAGCTTGTAAATTAATCATGTGTTTCATTTGCTGAGTTCAATGGCTGCTACTTTACTAGCCTACAGGGTTTTAAAATACTTTCTGTAGTTATGTCCTCAGCATGTTAACATATTGCATTTACTTTCACAGTCTCACAGGTATATCATACAGGCATTGGTGTTATATAATAGTTGGCCACTTACAGAGAGTCAGTTGCTGTTTGTTCAGACACTGAAAGAAATGGAGAAAAATGAAATCAAAGGTACGTCACCCTTAATACATATTTAGTTAGATGCTTTATATTACTGATTTTTTTAAATGTATATTGCTAAAAGCCAAGACCATATGATATTTCTTTTATTCACTGAGTGAAAAAATTAAGCAATAATCTCTTTGCTCTGAGGCTTATAGAACTGGAGTTTAGCTGTGTGATTCCTATCTTCAATTCAAAAATGATAGAGAAATCAGAGGGTACTCTGCAAAACTTACCTGAGCTTCTTAGGGCTCAACTTTAGGTAGGGTTCTAGAACAGTTGCCAAAGCATGTCTGAGAGACCAATGAAGTGGCACAATGTCATGACAAACTCAGTCCAAATATAGAAGTTTCTACTGAAAGTGGAGATGCATGCCTGCTAATAATTTAAGAAAATGCACTAACAGGAAGGGACAAAAGGCCTGTTTTCAGGATATGTATTACTTCTGTACTGCCAGGGGAAGAATTCAGGCAGGAGACAATACTGGGACAGGTCCCAAGAATATGCTTTGTATTCTAGCCAGGAAGGGGGTGGAGAAATTGCATAAATATTCCACAACCTTCCCTCCCCTCCCTCCCCCCCTTCACTTTTCTTTTTAAGGGACATAAAAAACAACACATATTAAAAGTAGTTAGAATATTAGTAAGTATCTTAGAAATTATACAAATGTCTCATATTTTCTTCTTTTACCACTGGTACTGAATATTTTAAACCCTAAATATTGTAAATGAAGATATGTCTTGCTGGATCCAGCAGCTGGATTGAGGCTGCTGTAGCTCCCTGTTGCCAGGTCCAACAGGTAGGGAGGCTGAAGTTATATTCCCAGCAGACATGTGCACTCAGAACATATGGAAACTACATATATATATATACACATGGCTAAGCATACAGATCATGGACAGGCGCTCAGAGTGCTCACATGAACACAGGCAGCACCAATGGCCTCATCCTGCTCCCTTCTCTATCTGGACAGAATTGAAGTCTAGTGAGACTATACATATATAAGGTGGATCTTTCCAGCAATTGCACTTAGACATCTAGTCTGGTCCCTGGATCCCAGCCTCTCCAGCTGCTGACATATGAAAATACATACCCTTGAGGCTGCAGCTGTACACCAGTTGCTGGTACAGACTGTAGTGTGCACACACATGCAGCTGGCCAGGTCATCCCAGTTTCCAGTAGCTGTGCACAGGCTCTCCGGCATCCAGAACTGGCCCTTAGAGACCCATGCACCCCCTTGCTCCCAGCCCAGTTTGTCTATTCACTCACTGGTTCAGGCTGATCATATCTAGCAATTACATGCTTGCTTGCACACCAACACTCTAGTTGCTGCACTGCAGACAGATGGGCCCTCTGACCCATGGTCTGGCTCCAGTTACACTCCCATCTGTACACATGTACATGGAATCAACCCAGGAAAGAGTTAGAAAGGAATTCAGTAAGAAGACAGGACAGACTGCACAGCTCAGGCACAAGGCACATTTGGACAAGAGTGCTGAACAACAAACTGTTGACATGTAGCTGTCAATTTTTAACCTCTTTCTCTATTTTCCCACTCTTGTTCCTCCCCAAATCACCCAAATCCATCCCTTTATCCAATTTTGGTTCCTCCCTTAAATATTCCATGATAACTCCTCTAGGATAACAAACTGCTTTTTTTCCCCACATCCTGTAATGCATCCAACCCCCAGGCTGCAACCACCTGAAATGGGAAAAGTGATCTGGATAGCTGCTCCGCATGTGTCATTGTCATGGGTTCCATGCCTGGACAGCTCTTAGGAGGAGCCTGGACAGGGTCTTCCTCAGAAATCCTGAATTTGGGGCTGATGGCTTCTGAGACTGATTTGGGAGTAGCTCAGCAGGGTATTTTTTTGGGCTCCCCCTCCTGCCACTGTCTCTGAGCTATTTTGTGGGTGTGCAGATGAGCTTTTATCAATCTAACCCCATATAGATGTACTTACTGGTTAGAGAAGCTACAAATGAAATGGGATGTTACAGATTTTTATATATTTTTTTTCTTTAAAGTTTGAATGTGTCAGTCCATTTACTTGTGAATGTCTCTTATAGTTCAAGGTAGTCTAATATCAAAGCATAATTTATTAGGCATTCTTACAAACAAAAAGCTTAAAGCTACCACGGATTTCAGTTTATCAGCAGTAATATGTGTGAATATTTTCTCTCAAAAATGCTGTTTAGAGGTTTGTTTTGTCACCAGGCTTCTAGCATCTTTTTACCTCCATTATAGTCTTAATTCTGGAGCTACTACTTGAATCTCTTGTTAGAGGGAATATTTCTTTTGGTTTCTGGTATTCTTCTGCCTCCAACCCAGATTCCCACAGGTACCAAGGAAATTTATTGCACTTCCTTGTTGTATTTCATTTAGAAGAGTTCACATTAGTCCCACCTGTTGTAATCTAGTAAACTGTCGCTCTGAATGAAGATCACCATGCAGTTAACAGGATATAGAAGTTCAGTGAAAACAGTGAAATTTCAATTTTTGATTAGGTCATAGATGAATAAAATCCACACTGCATATATGCAGTACTTCTGGGCTCAGTGGTAGCTATTTATACTGCTAGTTGATGTGTAGAATATATTTGGTGAAATTTCATCACTGATTAGAGTCTGAAGGCATCTTTCTGTTAAGATGTTAGAGTAATGCTTGCAGAGTAATATTGACCTTATAATATGTTGTAAGAAAGCACAAGATTTATATTACCTAATACAGCCAAACAAGATACCATCTAAATGTTAACTGCATCAGCATGTACGTAAAATTCTACTAAATGGCCAAAATGAAAATCTTTTATTTCAATTTTCTAGTTGCTTTGTTGACAATTGTTTCAAATTGAAGATGCATTGTATTTGTTTATAAATCCCATTAGCTGTCTCAATATCTGTAGAAAGCATCTCCCACTATAATATCTTTAGGTCAACCTCTGCTTGCAAGCTCATGAATTCAATTTCAGTTTAGACAGTAGTAGATTTATTATTCGTTAGTCACCACAGCTGACAGAGTACCAGTTTCATAACTTGTAAATTCAGAGTTTATGCCTCTGAAATGTGGATTGATATCTGACATTTTCATATGGAAAGTTATATCTGCTTGAGTTGAAAATGGGGCAGATTACACTGTATCAAGAACACAATACTATATGAGAGGTTATGCCTTACAGATGGATGCACAGACAACTATTTTAGTTGTTATTTCACCCTCTTAGTTTGTTGCATTCTTCACAAAATTGCATTTTCTTGCATTGTGTTAAGCTTCTGAGTTGGCTACAGCTTGTTTTTAACATACCAGCCATGCTTCTGGTCTCGATCCTTTCCTACAGCTGCCACCATGGTCTGTAAAACTGTGGGTCAAAGGAGGTCACAATCTCCTGATTTTTTTTTTTTTTTTGCTAGTTTTCAGCTGATACTACTGAAAGTTGTCATTAACTTGAATAGTCTCATGTTCAGTTCCTGGTGGCAGTCATAACTCCAGTCATACTCCAGTCATAACTTCCCTTCTCCATTTTAGCTGATATCTTGGCTCATTTATAGTCAACCAGAGTCAAGTCACAGTCAGCGTTAATGAGAATTTTCTATTCGGATTCTCTTTAAATAGAGATTTCTCTGTCCTCCAATAATTGGTGCCTCTCAAAGTAACCAAAACCTATTTCACAGTTCAGATTAACTATGTGTTTCTATTTATATAAGAATACCAATTGATTGTGTTCTCATGGAATAAAAACTAGATTGCCCAAGCCACCAACAGTTTAAAAAACAACACATACCAACAGTTCCTGTATTTACTACTTAGCATTTATTTTATGTACCCCTATTAACAGCAATATTTAACTAGAGTGCTTAGTATAAATAGGTATTTCGATGTAAAAAATATTTAATCTCTAAATATTTTTCTGATGGTGAACCAGTTTTCAAATTAAAGCAATTTGCTCTTCAAATTAAAGCAATTTGAAAACTGAGATTTACCATCTCAGGCTGCCAGCACCACTTGTCAAACACACAATTCATATAATAGCAATGTTGGTGCTTAGGCAAAAAGATATCCTCTCACCATATGATTTTTAAGAAAGCTGCAGTGAGCCAGGTGGAAAATTCTTGCAACAAATCACAATTTCAGGTACCACTTTTTCATGTAAGGCAACAGTGCCATCTGGAGTTAGTTTTGTATTAAAGCTCATTCATCATTGCAAAGAGTATTACTGCTTTGTATCACCATTTACCAGTTTTTTTTTAAACTAGTCTCTGTTTAGAAGACTCATACTACTCATTGGTATTAAATGTATGTTAGGAACATTTTTGAAGAAAGAAAGTTTTCCAGCACACAGGTGTTGTGATGATTTTTTATTTTGTCTTTGTTGTTTGTTATCCTTTTCTTTCTTCATAATCCTTAATACTGAAGTTTGACAATATTTGCAAGTAGAACTGTTAGCAAAAGTTATTTCATGACTAATATATAGTCGTATTTATTATACTATAACATCTTATAAAATGTTTTATTAAATAACACTTTGCACAAGTGAAACAATAAAAAGTATTAGCCAGAATAACCCAAGTAATCAGAAATTAGAATTACTTTTGTTGAAGTAAGAGCAGATGTTTTATTGTGCAACTGTAGCAACCCAAAGCTGAATCATCAGTGTGGGCTGAATACTGACTGCAACACATATTTCAGATATTGCCCAAGTTAACTCATCAGTTTCAGCTGTCAACTAGAGATATCTGTCTATCAAACTAGCATAGTAGAGTGAGATTGATTGCCCAAACCAGGTAGTAGAGGTAGGTGTGAAAAGGCAGGAAAGGCAATATCCTTTGGAATATTACCTTTTGTTTTTTTCCACCAGAGCAGCGAAAGTTTCTTGCACTTGTTCTGTCTTCCTGCAGGAGAACTTGCTGTCTCATTCTGGGGCAGAATTTTGTGAGAAGTTTAGCAGGATGTTCCTTTCTCCATCTCTTTCCCATCTTGTCTGTCCATAGTAAGTGATCACTTCCCTGGTGTTTGATGAAGCAGGTTAAAAAAAAAAAAAAAAAAAAATAGACCACTGAGAATACATGATGGCGCTACAGTTTTAAGACCTGTACTCAACTAAGCCATGCTTTAACCTCCCCATACTACTGCAACTGTATTGGTGGTTTGCTTCTGTTCTGGTGCAGCTTTACTGCAACTTAAGTGTCTGGACGAGCCCAACTTTAAACAATCCTTGACATTGCTATCTGTCCAGAATCCTTTCCAGGGTCTAGTCAGAGACAGGAAAAGCAACAGATGAGATTCTCAGTCATTCTCCAGCTAAATCTAAAAGTCTGGGACAACAGTCCTTTCTGTTAACTACTGTATAGTCCCACTAAATGCTTACAGCATGTGGGAGCATGATATGTTCTCAAGAAAAACTTCTGAAGAATCCTTTGTATTCTACCTATGAACAAGATATGTTCTCTGTCATTTTAATTTTGCAAATCGAGAATAACTGCTTACCATTCCTAAAAAGAAAGTATTTGTATCAATCAGAAGTTATGAGTTTCAGACAGGAATCCTTTTGTGTAATTATTTAGCTTGTCATAGACAGGACATGAGACTGGATGGTCACTAAGGTCTCTTCTGGCATTAGAGTAAATGAATCTCTGACAAATGATTGTAAAGTTCTAGAGAAGATAATTTCAAAAGTTGCTACCAGCTGTTTGTCATCACTGTCAATTGGTGTGATGCCCAAACTTTTGTGTGTGCCATACATATACAGTAACTGCCACTGAGAGTTTTTGATGACTAGTGCATCTGTTGTCAGCTGAAATTCAGACATGGCTTTTTACTTTCTGTATTCTTTTTCTATTTATTGCACCCCAGTGCAAAACATTTGCCTAGTTTTGGCCTTGGGAAAAGCCCCAAGGAGCCACTCACATTCTCCCTTACAGCCTGAGTGGTCTGCAAGCTGTATTGCTGAACTGCAGTCAGTGCCCACTCCAGGAATTTCTGGAGGATGATCCCCAAATCAGTGAAATCTGCTGAGGAAACATGGACAACACAATCTACTGGTAGCTTACAGGATAGCTCATTTTAGTCCTCTCATCTCATATGCTCACATGTGATATACATTGAGAAGTTAGTAATTAAATCCAGAGCATCAAAATAGTAAATTTCAGAGTTGTAAAATCTTTATAGCAGCCAGACAAAGCTTGTGTTATCCAATGCCATAGATAGTTTTTGTCTGATATGATTTAGCTAATGACACTGAATGTCTCTTGGTGTTTCCATAAACAATAAATAACTTATCTTTAAAAATTAATAATTCACTGAATAATGCATGTGCACTAGTCTGATTTATGGTGCTGATATGTTATGATAACGTGAAATTAAATGGAAAGACACTTGTGTAATGATATAACTTCAAATAACATCATCACTATTTTATATTTGCATTTCCTCTGGAGTTGTTTTAGTAGCTTCAATATTTGTAGAGACTGCTTTAACTTTTGCTTTCCTTTTTTAATGCATGTTTTGTTTGCATTGAATCAATTTGTGCTTAGCACTTTGGTACCATTGTACATTATTTAAGTAGCATGAGGAGAACGTAATGTAATTTATATATAAACACATATAATATTTAATATACATATATATATATTATATGTCTATATGTGTAGTTACTACATGTATGTTATAAATATGCTTGTATAAATTTCAAATTTACATTTTATATTTCCATATAAACTCAGCCACGGCATTGCAGATCTGATCCAATGCTCATTAGAGCCAGTGGAATATCTTAGTAGACTTTGGAGCAAATCAAGCAGCACTTTGATTTGCCCTCCATGGAAAGAAATTAGAAAAGCATAGCATTAAGTGAAAGGTGCCATGTTATTATTTTCAGACTCTGAAACAGTTACCCATTTCCTCTTTTTTGAAGAGAAATTGCCTGTTTGATTGAATTGATCAAATCTAGGTTTTCAGCCATTGTCTTATGTTTCAAGCACTATGAATGTGGGGTGAGACAGAGATTTCAGACACTGATCTTTTATCTTATAGTGTTGTGGATCCAGTCCAGCTTGTTTCACTTGACTTGTTCCAATGCTATTAAATCTGTATTGTATTGTATTCTATTTATCCTTTTTTATTTTTTTAACAAGAATATGGCATGCAAAAAGTCTTGTTAATAGCTCCCACTAGCTAAGACAGTGCAGAATGAAAGTGTCACAAATGTCATTTCTCAGCATCTTTATTTCAAATACAGGTCATACATTGAGCACATACTTGAGAAGATTAAATAATTAATCCAAAAATTTATCTGATTATCCTCAAAATTATAATTTTAATTTTCCCAAGTATGCATCGTCTCAAATATGTTTCTTTGCTTCAGGTTTCTTACATTTTGGGGTGGGGTTTGATTGTTCATTTGTCTGTTTTGATTGTGTGTGTGCTTCTTCCCTTCCACTCTTTCAGGTTTCCAGGGATATGAGTTAGTGAGAATGTTGGCTTTGACTACTTTGAGCTTCTCACCTACCAGGTGCATTGCACTGACAGAGTTTGTATGAGACTATATAAAATAACTAAGAATATAACAGAATGTTATACTGTAGATTACAATCCCCTTTTTGGACTGACCCATTGACAAGGCAGAAGTGCAGGAACTCTGGTAAAATTACCATCAAGTGCCATTTTGAACAAACAAGGCTGTCAGAATATGTTCCACCTTGCAAGTCTATTCTTAAAAGTTATTTTGTCCACAGTTTATTTCTTATTCCAATAATTGTTAGTATAGTACTTAACAGTATCAACTAATTATTTGGCTTTTATTTGTCTTTTCTCTTGCTGTTCTATTATGTTATTCCATCCTGTATGTTATATGGGGAAAATACAATTATGGATGATGATGGTATCCTTCAATTCATTGTGCATCGTAACTACATGTGAACAGCACATGGTGAAAAACATGAGGAGCACAGTTTTCCCCCAGCGCTTAATAATCTTGAAGGACAAAGGTCTGCAAGTGTTCCTAAATCAACCAGAAAATCAAAAGAGAAAGCAACTGAGAAGACAGAAAAGGACAAGTCCAATAAAGAAAAGGGATCACTTATGTCTCTTGTATTTCAACCTGAATATGAGGTGAGAACAAATTTAAGAATTTGGATTTGTTGAAAGTGTAATATTTATGCTAGGTATTTTCTGCTCTGTTGATCAGAATTACTAGCACTTTAATGTGTTTCTCTCTGCCCTGCTTTTCCAACTTCTTACTTTACACCCCAGAATGATTGAATTGCACATGTAAAAGACAGGTATCCTGCATTTAGAGATATGATATGCTCATTTCTTTGTGTGCAACACAACCACTGGCAGTTTCTTTTGGACATCTAGTTTCTGTCTCTGCTGAAGGTATATTAAATTCCATTAACTTGTTGTCTTGATTTCTAATTAGAGTCACTTGTACTGGTTTTCATGGGACCCTCAGGGAGATAAAATAAGTTTTCCCCTTAGGTTAATTCCTCTCTTACATGTTACAATTGTCATTAACTTATAGATATACATTGGCAGAAAAAAACACTTACCTGCTTGCAAATTCTTCTCATCTGTGATAGGATAGTTTGAATGTGTTGTGGTTGACCAACCTGTATGTGTGCTTTAAAAGTAATAACTGACTTTATGGATTGCAAACAGATTAATATAAGGTGAAGAAGAAACTGGCAGGTCTTCCTTTAGTAGCATTGCCTTTGCTGTTTTTTGTCCATTTGTTTGTTTTTGGCTGCCTCATGGGTGGTATTTCAGTGGAAGAGCATCTCCATTTTTTTTTTTTTTTTTTTTTTTTTGTGTGTGTGTGTGTGAAGAAATTTCTACTGGATTGTTTTGTTGACTAAAGTTATATCACAGCAAGCTTCCTTATGATTCATATCCACACCTCATCATACTGAGTTTGGGAACAGTGCCTTAACCCTTCTTCCAGAGCAGTCAGAGTTGCTGCATTTGAGACAGCCACATAAATGTGATGCAGCTTCAGGCTGTGTCAGATTTCTACCTTCAGCTCCAATGTTGGGGTATTCTACAGGTGCTGGGATGATAGCTTTTGGGTGCTCTTCAGTCTGTCACAAAAATAGATGCAGGTTTCAAGATGAGACTACCTGCTAATTAAGAAGATGTCTGCCTCTAGTCTTGAAGAAAAGCTGAGCTCCTACCTCTACTTCTGAATCTTGGGCTTCAAGCTTCTTGAGATGGTACACTTTTGAGAAATATGTGCAGCACAGTATTTTATTTATTAGTCAGACAGCAGAATAGACTCCTACCCTTTGAGCACTACTTGCATCCTATGGTTCTAGAGAAGCTTGCATTAAAGTAGTTTAGAGAGTTTGGGAAGTGATTGGAAAAAATCTGATGCCAACAGAGATAGAGCAAGATATATTTCTACAGAAAAAATCAAGGTTAAAAAATAATAAGACTTCTAAAAAAAAAAAAAAAACAAAAAAAAAAACTTAGAGGGGCTTGTAGCAAAGCAATTCTCCTTTCCTTTGGCAGCCAGTGTTTGTTTAGTTATGCAAGTCAAAGTCTATCGATGTATAATGTATACCAGCTGTGACAATTACAAAGGTACAGAAATGTAGCTTCATCCTAATAGTGGTCATAGATCTATATTGATAATTATATTATGTTTACGGTACTTCACTTTCAGCAAGCTGCTTTAAACAAACCGTACTGGACTTTACGTCTAGTTAGTGAGCAGAGAGAGGCAGAAGTTCTGGAGGTGAAGAAAGACACCCAGCGAGCAGATGAGATCAAAGCCATGAAACAAGCATGGGAGTCTGCAGAGCCAGGAAGAGCTGTCAAGGTAATCAGAGAGCAATCCTTGTGGTAATGTGTCTTCACAAGTTGCAAAAGCTGTTGTGACGGCTGAGCAGTTACCAAAACTGAGACACAAGTTCTGGACTCTCCTCTTCACCACTTGGAGGAAGACGGGAAATTTTTTCACAGCCTAAAGTATCAAAAGGGCAGGAATCTATATCGTCTACTTTAGGCTTCTTGAGATCACTGGGACTTTAGTTTCCATTTTACTGAACAGAGAAAAGATTCTCCTTAGAACACCTGCTACCTCTACACAACTGCAAAGCTGCCACTTGTGGCAAGCTGAATGTTTAGCACAAACAGATTCTAGTGAGAAATACATTACTATAAACATGCCAGGAAGATTCCTGTTGAAGAACTGGCACCTGGCCAAATCATCAATCTAATTGTCTCCTACAGCCAGGATTTCCAAATTCCTTCCAGGTTGCAGGTACCCATGAGCCTGTACATGCCACTCTGTATTAATTCACCGTTTTGAAGAAGCAATAGTAATTCAGATGTATCAAATGCAGCTGGGCTCTTTTAACACAACAGTGCTAAAGGTACATCTCTGAAGCAAAACCTCTTTCATGGGCCTTCCCAGTTATGCTGGCAGATTTTCTCATTTCTATTCCATGTATGCAAAGCTCATAAAATTTTCTGACACCATTTTATTAAATTCTGATCTAAGGAGAGATGCATTTCTTTGTGGTTTTGATTGGTTGTGCTGGGACTGAAAATGCAAGCACTGCATCCTAAAATTAACTGGAAATGACTCCACTTTGATGTGGCCACTTTGATGTACTCACTTTGATAGACTCTTCAGAATGCCTTTCTATCACAATTGCCTTTTTTTTTTTTTTTTTTTCACTTTGAAAATCAACTGAATTACAGCTAAAGTCTTCCATTTTAAAAGCTCCTTAGGTCTATGGCGATGTTCTAAACCAACTATGATTATGAAAATTTCATGCAGTAGTAATGTACGTAATACAATGAAAAAAGGTTTAACTTGGGTGTCTGCTATTCTAAGTAGCTTCTCTTCTCCATTCTTCTTCATCACCTGTCCCCAGCATCTGTTATTACAGGGCTTGTTGACCCAGGGAATTAGACGCCTGACTACAGGCTGACATTTGGCTCCTCTGTTCATTCTGGCAATCTGAGCTCTTAAGAGAAAGCCCGATGAGCCCAAGTCACCTTCTGAAAAGACAAGCTTAGCATCAAAGATAATTTATCCTGAGAGGGTTTGCACTCATAGATCCCATTCCTCAGGATGAAGCCCAAATCACCAAGCCTACAGGAGCTCCTAGGATGAAGTACTAGCTCCCTAAAGAAATGCAGTGAGAGGGGTTCTGACCATGTGTTCAGCTATGAGGAAAGAGATCCTGTTTTCAGGGGTTGATTTTCTTTTTAAATCCAAAGAGTATTTTAAACTGCCTGGAGGTCAGGGGTTTTGCAGTAGTTCACTGCATCTTTAGTGTACATATTCCATGTCTCAGGACTAATTTAATAGGAATCCTAGCATCTTTTCTGTTTCCTGACCCAGGCAGAGTTGTATGCTGCATTAGTGACAGCATAATTTTCTTATTTGGGATATATACTAAATATAAACAGTATGAACTGAGAAGAGTCAAACCCTTCAAAGTGTGCTGCCTACTTTCCATTTTGCTGAGCTACCATCTCACTAAGATGTTTTCATAGATCAAACCAGTGAAATATACTCACCAGTAATAATAAATTGGCATCGTATCTCAACATGTGCTGGATTCAAAGATTTGCTGTCCTATTGATTGCTTATAGATTCCTACTTTGAAAATTCTTTGGGTTTTAAAGTATGCAATAGAAGTCTTATCTGGATTAAAACTTTGTTCTCTAGGCTTTTCAGGAACGCATGAAGTTTATTAATAAGCATGCTGCAAGAGATTCAGAGGAGTCTGTAGCTGAGACTGACATTGCTGATTTAACACCCAGATCAGAAGAAAGAGGTAAGGGTATAACTTTCTGTCAGGCATGTCATCTTGATTTTTGAGCATTGTAATTTTAAGATATAAAGGGATATTAATCACTTGAAAGAAAAAAATGTCTAAAAATTAATGTGGTGTAAAACACCACAGTACAGATTTTTCTGCTATGGGTTCCCAAATATAGCCTGTACGTAGCACAACCAGTGTTTTAATGTACAATGTGAAATTAAACAGTAGGATTTAAGGCACTCTGCATAGGTTATTGAGTTCCTTAAGACGTATTTAATGCACAGTGGCATGCTTAGTCTCTATCTTCTCTGTCCCCTCTGTTTTAATTGTTATATTGCTCCAGCTGCGGACTACCATGCTAGAATTCCAACACTAAATAAAGCTGTTGTTTTTTGAAGTTCAGTGGAAAATACCTACTTCCTCAATTCCAAGTTTGGTCCCAGAGCTCATAAGTATAGAAATATTTTTTAAAATGTTTAGCAGCTGAAATTGCATATCACTAAGACACTACTACTTCTAATGCGCATTTTCTTTGTGTTAATGTTCATGGGCAATGCTCTGGAAGTGAGGTGTCAAAAAGTGCATAAAACACATACAGAGCAGCACCAGCTTCTCAGAGCTGTCTAATTTTTCTTAGTGGTGACAATTTCTATGGGGTCTTCCTCTGTATTCCCATGTAATTATTGGATGATGATGAAAATCTGAGCTAGACGCAAGGCTGCAAGTTTTTTTATTATTATTATTATTTTTTTTTTTTTTCTTCTCCTGAGAATAATGCCATGAATCAGGTCATCAGAATAATAAAGAACAATAATACTCAGTTTCCTTATGACAATATCTGGCCATGGATATTTGTATGAAACTTAGTACATAACCTGTAAAGATCAGTATTTTGTCAAACAGGTAACTAATCCTCCCAGGAATGTTTCATAACTTACAGCAGAAATAGTCTTCACATTATGCTATTGAAAAATACATCATTATTTACTTTTTGCCTTCCAGAAGAACTTGAAAAAAATATTATTTTATTTAACTTATTGGGTAAGAACTTCAAAATTAACAGCTCTCTACCAGGCTCTTTGTTCTAAACTAAGCATTTGGAGTGCAATGCAATGTCTCATGAATTAAAGAGGTGATAACCCAGTGACTTTAAGTTGTTATGGTTCAGTTCCCTAGGGTGTGGGAAAAGTCAATAATGTTCTTGAACATTTCTATAATGTTCCATGTCTTAATGAGAATTTTTAGGCTCTAGAGAATAATTTTCTGATGGGCAGTCTGAAGTACTTCCGAATTCTGTTTCACTTTCCTACACCAACAGAGAAGGCTGGTATATTTGTCTATGTTAATATAGAGGTTTACTTTTTATTTTTATTTTTTATTTTTTTTAATGCTCAGAAACCTCTTTCCTATTGTTGATGAGAAAATTTTAGTAATATCTTTAAATGTTTCAATTAATTAATGCAATAAATAGGTTAATAAGAGAGCTTTTATGGAAACAAACTATTGCAGTCATCATTAAATCTCATCAAATTTCATGGGCTTTTCCACCACAGCCAGATGAACTGAAAGAAGTAAGTGCTGGAATAATCACAACACAGCTCAGCACAGTGACATTTTTAATATCCCTATACTGTGAGAATGCTACATTAAAGCATAACACATAGACTATCCATGTGGTTAAAAACATTCTAAGATTGCATTCTTACAATTTTAAATTGTCATGGGACTTTTTTTCTTGAGATTTCTATTTTCCAAACAAAACATATGCCCAAAAGTGAATATAATATAATTTTTTAAATTATAGCCAAGACTGAGCAATCAGATTTTTATGGACATTTTGTTTGTTTATGAAAGAAAGTGATTCCTTGCTTATTAAAATTGATTCTCTAAACATTTTAAATTGGTTATTCTTGTTTATATTTACACTCCTTCATGAGTCATTTTGATTTAGCTAAAATACATGTACAAATTTCACTCTAGTATTTTTTTTAACATCTTTGATTCTATCATAAGTACCAGAAGTAAAAAATGCAGAAATATTATATCATCTCCAGCCCATATTCTCTATTAATAATTCATTTTGCTGAGCCAAGAGAGGAGGAAAAAAGCTATATTACAAATTAGATGGACCTGCCTACTATAACTGAACAACTGTTTTAATCTGTTTTGCTGTAGGTTCTTTTTCTCTTACCTCAGAAAAGAGAAAATCACAAGCAGCTATTGACCTAAGTTTACCAATGCAGCAGAAAAAATGGAAGCCTCCAGACCTTAGTCCTTACATGAGGTAAACTACAACAAAAAAAAATGCCAGTGAAACACAAAAATGAAAGACTAAGGGGTTTTGTATACATAGGAATTAGTAAATGCAATAAAATTGTTTAAGCACTTATATCTCTTCCATATTTTTATGCCATATAATAGATGTGAATTTAGACTTAGTTCTTCACATCACTGACGTAAGCTACAATTCTGTTACATACTTGTTAAAGTTGTTGTGACAACCCTGGATCATGTTTAACCTGTCCTTCATGTCGCATGCACAGAATCACGTAGTAGTTAACGTAGAGTGTAGATGGTATCTTCATGGTTTTCCACTTTGATTTTCCTGGCATGGATATTTTTAAAATCAGAAAATCAGTGCTTTCCTACATCCTAATATAATTTTTGCCTTTTTTTTTTTTTTTTTAATGTGTTGCATGTCAAAAGAGTAGAATTATTGCATTGTGTGTAATGAAAATGTGACATAAAAACCTAAAGGAAATTCATATGCATCCATATGAATGGGGGGGAAGGGGGGGAGGGAGGGAGGGAGGGAGGGGACACAAACAAACAAATGTTTCAGTGATGAATTATAATACCAAAAACTTCTAAGATATGTCTAAAAAGATATGTCTAAAAGATATTTCTAAAAAACTAAGATATTTCTTGCAAATTAAAAATGTGTAACATGTAGAAGTTTTTCATATGCTCAAAGATGAGCATGATTTTTACCAATATTTTTAAATAGGTGCTCAAGTGCCTCACCAATGCACTTCCTTATTGGTGTTAAGATGGGGAAAGGTGATTCCTTAACCATATCTAACTGTACAATGGTTACTTTACATTATGTAAGCCAAACATATACATATAGGTATTACGAAAAATATACAGTACCCTGTATATGAAATGAGATAAATATATTTGTTTTTCCATCAGAAAAACAATGTCTGAATCTGTGCTAAGAAATGAGTCTATCATTCAACAGCAAGAGATACATAAACTGGAAAAAATCAACCATTTTAGAGAACTTCGAGAGCTGGTTTTGGAGCAAAGAGAAAAAGAGCAAAATGCTAGAGCTTTATTGAAGCAAAATATACTTGAAATGTATGAGAAGCTACAGGTAGGTTTTCAAGTTTACGTTCCTGTAACTGTTACTCTGATATCCACCATTAGCATGAATATCTTGATCAACAATTCTCAAAACTTTTGTATTCCATATCAGTAGTTAGAATTATTGTACAAGTTTGAAATTTCACTTGGACAAAGGTTAAAACTAAAGTCCATAGGAAAACAAACAAACAAAACAAACAGTACTACACAACATCATGAATATTCTTAATATATTCTTGTTATAGTTATTTGCAAAAACAGAATTTTAGGACTATCACCATAACAGTATAGTTTAAAGTGAGAAGAAATTGAACATTTGATATATATGACCAGATGTACATTACATAAAGCATCTCTGTTTGTTTGTTTATTTTGTAATGTTATGGAGTTGTCTTTGGGGTTTTGCAAAGTCATAAAGAACAAGATAATTAATGTAGGAGTGAGTTGCTCCTAATATGTCCTATAGCAAAGATAGAGAACACAGACTTCCTGGAATATGTCTGATGTCAACAAATAACTGGAATTGTTAATCCTTAAAGAAACATGGCTACAAATAATAAATCTGGTATCACTAGTGAAGGTTTCATTGCTAGGATTAACTCAACCAATACATCACACATGAAATTGGTTCAAATATTCTAACAAAATTGGCTTAACTTTTGATTGTCAACAGGAACAAAATGTGTGGTCACACAGTGATGATACAGTAACCACTAACAATCAGCTGGTGACTGTTCAGAGTTCTTAAAAATGGCTACGAGACAGTAAAATTAATTTTAGATTAAACCAACTGTTTAATAGAAATAACTTGAAAACACCTCCTTAACAAGTACCCAGCCAGCTTTGTTTATATTAATTAAATATAAGCCTGCAAGGAGCCATAGTCCTCTACCAGTGACTGATTGATCCCTAATCCCTAATAACAGTGTGTCCACATTTTCAGATGTTGCTATGATTTTGGATGCCTAACATACATTATTAGGGAAAACTTTTCTAGAGTAGTTCGTCTGCTCTTTCAAGAAAGCATGTGCATTTAAGAAGTTCCACCGTAGTAATCTTTGTTACTTACAAATATGCATATTGTGCTGATTAGTAATTTTACAGTTTCTTCATCTGTAGACCGCAGAGAACTATATAAAGGTCTCCATGTATCCCCATTTTCCAGGATGGAAACATAATGGAAAAAAGTTTTTAGAAATGTCCAAGTCCCACTTGGCCTAAATGTCATTGAAGGCCAATGTGATTTAGGCTCCTTGAGTTTCTTCTGAAAATGAGACATGAGCTCCTAAACCATTTCAGTACTTCTGAAAACTAGGTTTTAAGTGTGTTTGTTGTTGTTGTTGTTGTTTTGTTTGTTTGTTTTTTAATGTGGAATATGAAAAATAGGTGTTTCTGTTTTGTTTTTGTTTTTGACAACAAAGACAGTAAGTAACAGAAGCAGGACTAGACCCAGATGTGTAACCAGTTTTTTGCCCTATCTTTTTCCCACACAATTAGCTTATTAAACCAACAGTTTAATTTTTTTTTTTTTTTAAAAAAAGGGGGGGGGGGAATTTTCATGAATTTACTCTTTTTTTCTTCATGGTGAAAAGGTTGATATATAGCTGTGTCCCTGTGAAAAATCAATAACAATACATGTCTGGGCAACAAGAAAAGGAGAGAGGTCCTACCTGTACTTATGTAGTCAGAAAGTGAAATATAATGAAAAGGATGCAGTTGCTTGTGATGAAATGCAGATTCATGTGTTGCTGTCTGGTTTTGGCTAGGCATCCTTAGATGAAGCACGAGGCCAAGTTCACAGCATTCGGGAAGCATACAGAAGCAAGCTGCTAGAGGTTGAACGCAGAAAACGTGAAGAACTGGCAGCTCAAGAAGCAATCCTGCAAACAGAACAAGAAAAGAAAAGCCCAGAAGCACACAAAAAAAAGCAAGGAAAAGGATTAGGAAAAAGAAAGTAGCTGATAGTACTACTGAATTGTACTTAACTCTTTGGGAAATAAAATCTATATGCAAAGATGAAAGACTAGTTGCTATTTTCCTGTGTTTGTGTCAAGTATGTCACATTTTATCTCTCTGACTGCTGTTATCAAAAAATTGATTTAGTATTCTTCTTTTTATCAAAGTGTTTGGTATTTTGCTTGTCATAAATGGTACTCAGAACTATTAAATTTTATACTTTTTACTGGAAATACATTTTGCAATAAAAAACCATATTGCATTCAGACTTTTCTCCCCAAATCATGCTTTCATCTTGTTTTTTCAAACAAAATGGAGCCAGTCAAGAATGAGACAAAGTTGGAACAGTGAATGTAACCTATCTGTCTTAAGTCATTTAACATGGCAGAAAAATGAGCTCCTTAAATGGATGACAACTTTTGAGTTTATAATAATTAAATAGTGGCATACCACATCTCTTACACAGGCATTGGAAGGCTGGTTTAGTAGACGCTCACAAGCTATCTGTGTACTGTAGTATTTTTTCCCTTTCACATCTGGCATCATTCTCACAAGTGGTTTTGAATCTCACAGTAGCTCTCTGTAGTGGCAAGCTCATGGCACAGCCAAGGCTTGTTGAATGCTCCCTTAAATCTTATTACTCTCTTTATCTTTCCTTAACTATATTTTTCCCATGGTGACTTTGCACAAAGTCATTACAATAAACCATCAGCTGGAACTTTAAAAAGTTTCTTAAAGGTAGAAACAGTGTGTGTATGAAATGGCATCCATAGGCTTTCTGCATAAAGTGCAAAATATTTCCCTTCAGCTCTTGCTTTGATTGGTGTAGAATTCCTATTTTTTTAATACTGTCATCAAATACAAAATAAATAAATAAATACATACATACATACATACTAGCTAGCACTGTGTAATAAGAGAGAACGGTCAAAACTTTTACAATGGGAAAAAAAAAAAAAAAAAAAAAATATCTCCTTCTAGACCAGATGGAGCTGTTATAAATGGCTTAAAGAACTTTCTGTATGTAGTCACACACCAAAGTCTAGGAAGTTTGACTGCCTACATGTTGTATATATACAATATATCCATTTCATTATCTAGGTACATGGGAAACTGAGAATTACCTATTTAATGCAACTCACAAGAAATGTTATCCTTTGTGTCCCATCCACTGATACTGGATATCCATTGCATTTTAAACTAGCCTTTCTTCTGCATCTTAATGATGTACCAGATGTGCAGCTTCTACTGGTTTTGCTCACCTCTGTTTTGCTCACCTTACTGCCTGACTTAAACTTGACTCATTCCTCTATCAGTCTGTGATGTTTGTTCTTTGTACATCGTCACACCTACACACCTGCTGTGATGCCTCTGCCTCCATTCAGCCCCCTTCCTCCCATACAACATAAACTCACTGGACTGAGTTTTTGTGTTTGCTAATAAGGAATTGACAACAGAGTCCTAAAATTGCACTGATGATTTTTATTTCAAAGAACAGGAGCTAGCTTTCGCTTTGACCCATACATGCTGCAAATAAAAAGCCTGTCAGTCTTGTGCTATAATTGCTCTGACTTTGTCCTCTCTATTTTGGAATATGGGCTACACTGCTTTATAATATTCCATCCTGTTTCCATGGCAATAGCACGTGTTGGTTGTCTTCTTATGTGAATCTCTAATGAGCTTCTGTAGAGGAAGATCAAGCTGAAGTTCTGTTCTTGATGTCACTGCAAGTGCTATAATGACATTCTGTTGTAAAAATCAATCCAACACCAGAAGCCAGCATAATCGACATCTAAATGACAAAAATTGCAGCTAATAACCTGCATGATCACAACAGTTATAAAATGACTGAAACTTAGACACAGTGTACTCAGATCTAAAATATCAAATCTAGTTCTGATGTTATGCACAATGCTTAAGCTTCATAATTTCCTTATTTTAAAGAAATTCTGTGGCATAGTCAGAATCTGTGTCTTTAGTGGCTCTTTTGTCAATCAGCAATGCAGGTATGATGAGGGAGTTATCATCATACTATTTAATTGCGTGTACTTTGGAGTATGTACTGTTTTAAGAGAAGCACAGCAGCCATGTTATTAAATACTTCTGCACATTCCAGAATGCCAAAATATCCACTTACATTGTAATGGAGCCTGATAGTCAAAAGGCTTTTTTTGGATTTTGCCAAAGAATTCAAAAACATTGGACCCAGAAATGAATGAAAATTTCTAAAACCTCAGTTTTACATCAACACTACAGCTCTTTACATTATGTACTACATTGCAGGCTAAGTTAGTGGATAGAGATGAACAAAATTTACAATAAAATGTGCCTGTATTTCAAAGAAGTCATTGTTAGCAATTTAAGGAGCTATCATGTATTGTACTTTAAGAAAAACAAATAAGTAAAAGTATCAGTTGTGTTTAAAATGATATGATTTTTGCCTTCAATTTGTAGACCAAGTTGCCCCAAAGTCAAGCCATGTGTGTTCACATGGATAAAACACTTTTGTCCCTTTGCCCTTTAGCAGTAAGAAAGACAGCTTTTAAGCATAGCAATTTTGTGAAACCTAATAATCCTTTATATCAAAGGAACTTAATGCCTATATTCAGTACAAGAAATTGCTCAAATTCTATTTTTACAGATTGCTCCTTTAAGAAAGAGATCATATTGCATCAAGCATTTGTATTTTCCCTAGGTTTCCTGTAATAAAAGCTCTAGAACTGGTCCTGTTTATGCTCAGCTTGGACATTCAGGGCTGGATTCGGTAAAGGTATAAGGATAAGTTTTAAACCATGTTCTTTCTTATTCAGTAAAGGACTTCAGCAAAAGACTGGAACATGGGGTTGAGCCCTTAACAGAACAGAATAGATAGGAGAAGCATTTCTGAATCAAGACACAATTGCATGATCTTTTATGACAGTATTTTTGGAAGCGCAGTGGAGGAATGGCTGCATGAAAGCATACTTTACCAGTTACCTGGTGTCTTCAAGTCACAGAGTAGAGGGCTTGGGGAGCTTATTTTTCCTTTTTTTTTTTTTTTTTTT
>NC_048895.1:49795666-49802221 GCF_011077185.1 Oxyura jamaicensis
TTTTTTTTTTTTTTTTTTTTTTTTGTTGTTGTTGTTGTTGTTGTTTTGTTTTGTTTTGTTTTTGTATGTTTGTTTGTTTGTTGTTAGCAGTTTCATTCTAACATTACTTATAGAAAACAATCCCCAAGAAATTTTCAGTTTGTCACTTACACAACATCTAATGTTTGTACATGGAAGAGTCTGTATATGAAGAACAGCCTGGATATCTATGTTGATCTCTAAATGTTGCAGTTTAGTCGTCTTGTGACTTAGAGATCTATGTGTTTCTCCTCTGAAATGCCAGATCTAATTTTTGAAGAAAAATATGGCAACACCCGTCTCTGTACATGCCTTCAGTACCTCCAGCTCATGAACCAAACAAAAACCTAGTTCTAATCTCTGTGTTTAAAATGAAGTCAGGCAGGCTCTCAGTACCTCGTCTTTGCTGAGGATGTGCACAAGGAGAAGCAGTTTCAGGAGTCAGTGCAAAATCACAGAATCACAGAATAGTCTAGGTTGGAAGAGACCTCCAAGATCACCGAGTCCAACCTCTGACCTAATACTAACAAATCTTCCACTCAACCATATCCCTAAGCTCTACATCTAAACGTCTTTTAAAGACCTCCAGGGATGGTGACTCCACCACTTCCCTGGGCAGCCTATTCCAGTGACTAACAACCCGTTCAGTAAAGAAGTTCTTCCTAAGATCCAACCTAAACCTCCCCTGGCGCAACTTTCACCCATTCCCCCTCGTCCTGTCACCAGGCACGTGGGAGAATAGACCAACCCCCACCTCGCTACAGCCTCCTTTCAGGTACCCGTAGAGTGCAATAAGGTCGCCCCTGAGCCTCCTCTTCTCCAGACTAAACAGTCCCAGCTCCCTCAGCCGCTCCTCATAAGACTTGTTCTCCAGACCCTTCTGCAGCTTCGTAGCCCTCCTCTGGACTCGCTCGAGCACCTCCATGTCCTTCTTGTAGCGAGGGGCCCAAAACTGAACGCAGTACTCAAGGTGCGGCCTCACCAGAGCCGAGTACAGGGGGACAATCACTTCCCTGGACCTGCTGGCCACGCTGCTTCTTATGCAAGCCAGGATGCTGCTGGCCTTCTTGGCCGCCTGAGCACACTGCTGGCTCATATTCAGCCGACTATCAGCCACTACTCCCAGGTCCTCCCCTGCCTGGCAGCTTTCTAACCACACATCTCCCAGCCTGTAGCTCTGTTTGGGGTTGTTGTGTCCCAGGTGCAGGACCCGGCACTTGGCCTTGTTGAACTTCATGCAGTTGACCTCGGCCCATCGGTCCAGCCTATCCAGATCCTCCTGCAGAGCCTTAAGAGCAGTGGCATGTGAGTGTTGAGCCTGGTTCCCTTCCTGTGGATCAGCTATGCAGATCAAGAGACCTCATGAGATCACAGTTTAGAGCAGTTCTGGAAATATTTTGCAGTTATACTTGGTGATGTGCTGTAATTTTGAATCAGAGATTCTTTAGAGCAGGGGGACACATTTAGGGATCTCTTTAGTTTTTTTGTTTTGTTTTGTTGTTGTTGTTGTTTTGTAGAGGTAAAACAAAAAGAATTTTTTGCTGTACTGGTTCCTGATACCCATTTCTCTTGCACGTGGTGCATAGACTGTTATACAGAGGAAAATGTTTTGACATTCTGATCAGAGAAAGTTTTATAAAGTTTCAGAGGCATTTACAAAGTGATGTAGGAACCTGAGAAAGAAATAAAGTCCTTGACTGATAATTCAGAATAATGAAGATTAACTCCCTAATGAGTTAATCACTGTAATAATTCTTTCTAGCTGTGTTCTGCTAGGCTTTAGCTGTTTTCACTGCTTGATCCTTTCCTTTTGACCAGCTATTAGTAATGAGAAAGGATCTTTTCCATTAAAATACATATCTAAAGTTACTTTTTAATGCAAGTAGCTTCATTAATCTTCAAATGACTTGTCCCATCTGCTTTGCTTTAATTTGGCTGGCATTTACACAGTGAGTTACAGACCGAAAACCAGACCATGGCCGTTCCAGGATGCCTCGCTGCTGAGACAAGCAATGTGCTGTGAAATGAGGCTCAGTTCTGAGCTGCCAGTCTGCTCACCCCAGCAATGTGCAATTTACCCGCTATGTAAGGTCTCATTTTAATTCAAGGAAGAGATACAGCATTTATGCACATGCACAGCATTTCCTCTCCAAAAGGCAAGAAAAGTGTCTACATATTTTGTCTGGCAGAAAACATAAGAGAACAGCTTTGCATAATCACACAGCAGTTTGCAGAATGAGAGAAATCTCACTTTCAGAGCTCTTCTTTCCTCTCATTCCTTTCCTGAATCAGCCCTAATAATTTTACCATCCAGGTAATGTTTCAGTGACTTAAATTTTCTTGCAGAAAAACAAGATGCTATTGTAGTACCTATCTCAGAAGAGAACAGTCAGGAAAGAAGTAGGAAATCGGAAAAAGAGAAAAGACAGTCTGCATGGTATGAAGTGAGAAAATAGCATAAGGGAAAGGTGCTCTGAAGATGTTGCTAGCTGAAATAACAGAAAAGAGAGGTTTCTGTGCGTGTGTTTCAGGTAAGTCTTAGCACCTCAGACTTCTGTGATAGTAAGAACATGATTAGGAATGATGATGGTTCAGAGATTAGCAAATTCATTTGAGACTGAGCTAAAGAACAGAGATAACTGTAGCCAGGACACGTTGCTTCATGTCAGGCATACTCCTCTCTGAAACCTTGGGTGTATCTGCCCAGTACCTGCAGCTCTCCCTAAGGTCAAGCACCAAAACACTTCCTTTTTTGGGGACACATAAGAGGTGTCTGCCTTGCACGTGATAGCCCCAGTGGTTGCAGCACAAACTATGAAAAGCTGCTGCCATGCTTCTGTCCCCTCAGCAAGAGCCTCTGTAGGTGCATGCCCCACTCAGATGGACATCTTACCTGACTCCCCTTGAACTGGGGCCACTATGCAATGCTCATGAGACCAGACACAGAGAAGTGCAAGGGAAAGCCACACTCTGTGTCAGAGCCAGCTAGCTGCAAAACTGGAACATGGGAGGAGAAGAGAGCAGCTGCATGTCCAGTGATGTTGGTAAGGTTTAACTTGCTAGTAAGTCAGATTAATGAAGTGTCTTGCTAAAAAAGAGACCATTGTTTTGTGACCTGGAGTGTCCTAGATCTAATGTCCTTTCCAGGTAAGCTGGATATTTTACAGGTGGCAAAAACACCCACAGAAGATATCAGCTACAGGCAGGATGCAGAGGCAGTCAAAGCAATCAGCTGTGTTATCAATAGCTGAACAATAAGCAAAACAACTTTATACATAAAGAAAGAAGAAGCTGCCTAAAGGGACCCAAACAGGTAAAAAATAAAAACAAACAAACAAAAAAATCCATTCTTCCTCTTCTTTACTCTGCCCAAGCCAGAAATCATAACTCAGCTCCACCCCTTCAACTTTAAGTCAATAAGTGTCTCTATTTTTTTATTATTATTATTATTTTTTTCACTACAGCTAAACCTTGACTAGTTCTGGAGACAGTTGTGGGCAGAAGCTAGAACCATAGATCTAGAGAGGCAAGAATGACTAAAGCTGGTTCTAGCCATCTGGATAGACAAAGGTAGGTAGACTTTTATATCACAAGGCTTTACACATCTGTTAAAAACAGACTCTTGGGAACTGGAAAAAAAAAAAAAAAAAAAAAAAAAAAAAAAAAGAATAAAAAAGAGAGAGACCAGAAATTAATCTCAAATGCCTGAAGCGATACTTATACTTTTTTCTCTTCTACTACAGAAATGTGTCATGAGGGATGTGAGCTTCAGCTAATGAAGGAATCAGAAGTTGCTTCCACTGAGCTTTTCCTTACTCTTGATTCTAGTATGTCACAGCATTTTCCCTTGCATTTCTACTGTGCCATTACAAAAGGTGTGTTTCCCAAAAGAACATTTCTCATGCTTGTTTGAGTGGCTATCACCTAAACTACTGTTAGCAGTTTCAAAGACTTTATTGGTATCTTAGCTTCTTGAGTATTTTGTTTTCTCCCCCATACGTATTACAGTCTTAACACATTGCAGCTGCTACATTGCAGATGGAAACGGTTTTGATAATTGATGCTCTGAAATACCATTTATGCATAGACTGTGCATAGAATCAAGTGCTGTTTAGGGTATTTGTCTATATCCATAGCTGCTTTCTCTTAAAGTCTCTGATTTATTCACCACAAAACAAAATAAATAAATAAATTGAGAAACCTGGTTAAAGTGAAAAAAAAAATAAAAAAATACTTCCCTGTCATTTCATTTACAAATGGGATGCAGAGAAAGGCAAGCCACGATGTACTCTATTTCCCATCTTTTCACTGACCTTTGCAAAAGCTAGAGGTCTATTATTTTCTCTGTATCTATCAGCAGATGTGTTGGGCATGTCACCCATATAATTTAACACACAGCCAGCACTGATACAACAGTGCTGATATTGCAAATCAGGCGTGAGACATTTTGTGCGGTTGAGTCCCTGTTTGGTGGAATGCAGCTGAAGTTTTGCTGGGTAGGGCACTCTGAGATATCACCCTTGATGGTAGTTTAAATACATTGCCTTCAGATACAACAGGACCCCAAGCCTCCTTGTTCTATGCTTTTTACGGGTTCCACTGGTTTCATTGCTGCCTTTTTTATTATTTTATTATTTTATTTATTTATTTATTTATTGTCACCCCGATGGTGGTGTGTCTAGATGAGGAAGTAACATGAATAAAGCGTAAATTACTTTAAAGAGCAACCTACAGAACTGTTGTTCCTCGGTCACTTTCTGGCAGTGATAGCACAGATACTGTAGAGGCAGGGGGACTCAGGAACTTGCAAAGGGAAGTATCTACTGTCCCATAAATTGCCCCTCTAATTGTGTAACACATTATGGTTAAGACAGGTCATAACGTTCCCAATCAGTGACCAAAAGGTAGGTCTCTAACTAAAAATTATTTGATTTTTTTGAGGAGCTGAGGAACCTGCTTCAAATTGGGGCACTGAAAATCAGTCTATTTTGATTATTATTTTTTTTTGATTTTTTTTTTCAACTACTGGTGGGCAGCAAGGGTCAGTTTTCTCCACTTCAAGTAAGTATACTTGCATAGACTGAGTAGCTAACTGTACAAGTTGAATTGTACCAGGGGGCATGCCCTCACTCTTGTGTTGTGTATTGTTAGCACAGTCCCTTGCTTGGCTTTGGCCCAGGCTAACGAGTGCTATGCTATGGCATCCTGACATGATTAAGGTGTTTGTATGGGCCAGGGACAGTGCCAAGTAGGCCCTTTAGTTACAACTACCTAAAGGAAAGGGAGTTGACTGGGATGGATGTAAGCCATGCCGTGCCATTGGGTTCAGACATTCAGGGCATTAATGTAGACGTAGTCCCTAATCATGCAAGTTTTCAGCATTTTGACACCCACCCCTTCACAAGGTGTAAGTCATTTCCCTTTCCCATGAGGTTTCAAAAGAAATTACAAAGGGCATGTGTTGACCAACAGATGCTAAAACTCTTAAAAAGCTGATGACTGAGCAAAGAAAGGAGTAGAAAAAGGTTACTTAAGCCTCAGAGAATCAAAGGATTGCATCCTTCCCTTAGATCTCAGAGTTCAGGGAGTTAGCCTTCTTCCACAAGGGAAGGAAAAGTAATCCTTTGTACTTTTCTATGGTAGATGACTCTGAAGAAAATTCCCTGGTACACATTTCACTGTGTGGTATGGATAGTTGTTGCTGGGGAAGATAGTTTTTTGTTTGTTGGATTGATTGATTTTCTGTTTTTCTGGAATACCTTTTGTTTAGAAAACTCTCTTGACTTCATTAAACTTAATTTAAAAGAAATGGATTTTTTTTAGTTAGCTATAGACCACCAACTTTTGTGCTGCTTAGGCTTTAAATGAACTTTTCCTTCCACTTACGAATCTGATACATTTTAATATGCTATTTTCTTTCAGCATTTTTTTTTTTTGATTTGCAACATTGAGAGCTGCAGTAGACCTCTTAAATTTGTTTTAAGTTTTGTTTATTACTTATTTTTCAAATGTCATCTTGCAGCAAAGGTCTGCATCAGCCTATCACTTCTCAGGGACAAGAAGATGGAGAACCTTCTGATGGGGAACAGTCCGTGCAGTCTTCTGCCTACAATAAACTTTTCTTCCCCAGTATGTGGGCAACAAGACAGAATATCACAGAGATTAAAAAACAGATTGAAGCTCTCATTGTGTTTAAGCTGCAGTATATATTAGGATATGGCATTTGTTTAATGATGAGTCTTATGGCTGAGGTGTTAAAAAAGAATTAGTCTAGGGAATTTAGCCACCAGACAGCTATTGATAACAGAAGCAGCCTGATTGACTTCAAAAGTCTCCAATTATAATCCTCACTATAATTATGATCATACTTCTCTGTAGAGCACTACTAAGCCTCCACTTTTGACTCACACTGGATTCCCACTGAAGTCAGCAGGAGCTGTGCTTGAGACTAGGCTCTCATGGGCAGTACTTCTTGTCTAAAAGTAAACAAACTGTTCCTGTAAATTGGCTCCCTAATATGGACTAGTTTCCCCTTTT
>NC_048895.1:49802231-49827208 GCF_011077185.1 Oxyura jamaicensis
AGCCTGGAGGACTGGTACCCTGGAGTCTTTTCAGTCTTGTCCAGCACTGTGGAAGTCTTAACTAGACTTTTCAGTATGGCAGATCCAGGGACTAGCCCGAGTCTCCTGAGTCTCCATCCGGTAATTCACTATCAAGCACACCCTGCTTGCTTATAAATCTTCTCCTTATTAGTTTTTGGACAGACAAGTAAAATATCATTAATTGATTTAATCATCATGATTAAAAGGAGGTAAGTAGATTTACTGCAAGACATGTAAACACTCAGGTATATTGTGGAAAGCTTACACAGGAAAAATCTACCTTCATCTCCTTACCCACGGCATTATATACTCAGGAAAACTCTACGTATTGATTGCGGGTGAAGTTGTTAATTGCCTGGCCAGCACTGCAAGCTTGCATATTGAGGAGACGCGTTTGGGAAGGAGCTTTCAATTTCTGCAGAAAAAGAGGAAAAAAGACCATAAGCCAGAGAAAACCTTAAACAGCAAAATTCATGAGACCATCATTATTCATTTTAAGAAGCACAATGTGAGAGGAAGATCTCCACATTAGGAAGTTTCTGTAAAGGTTAGCTTGCTGACAAATTGCACCCATTATCTCTATAATCTGTTGCTAAGCTGTAAGAAACATAAATCTCTCTTTTTGCAAGCAGATTTGTGGAAGTGCAGTCCAGAGGGATTCTGCATGGTCCAAAGAGTCTGTTCAGATCGATGGGAGGTGAGGGGCTAGGGCTGCCATCTCGGGCTATGCTTGAATGTTTTATTCTCCTGTTTCTATGATTCTGGGAGAATTGGTCTCTGTACCCTTTTGTTTTCTCAGTATTTGTCAGGGCATCAGTGAGCATATACATCCACACTGATCAGAAGTCAAAAGGATGTGGCCTTTTTTTTCAAGGGCAGCTTTAAACAATATGATACAACTGTCCTTAACCATCATGGGAATTTATCAAAAAGATGGGGAGAAACTCTTTGCTCAATCAGATAATGACAGGATGAGGGGAAATAGTTTTAAACTAAAAGAGGGAAGAATTAGATTCAAGGTTAAGAGGAAATTATTCACTCAGAGGATGGTGAGGCACTGGAACAGGTTGTCCAGAGAAGTTGTGCATGCCCCATCTCTGGAGGTGCTCAAGATGAGGCCCTGAGCAACCTGATCTAGTGGGTGGTGTCCCTGTCTATGGCAGGGGGGTTGGAACTAAATGATCTATGAGGTCCCTTCCAACCAAAGCCGTTCTATGATTCTATGATCTACACCTTCATGTATCCTTTGACGTTTGCTGCCACAGTGAGTGCTGTTTTAATCTGGACCTATATCACCATTTGAATCCCAGGGTCTGTTTTAACTGACTACTCTGTCAAAAATCAGCAGTATCAAATACAAAGTCAAGTTCTGAAGCAGAATGGAGATCATTGTTCAAAATGTTTTCCAATTCAGTGGTGGCTACAGTGTGCTACCCTATGGTATTTGAGCACGTATATATAGGAACAGTTTTTGTCTCATGAGAGTGCTGGGCAGCAAGGAGTTGTTCTATATTTACAGTCCAAAATTTCGCATTAGCATTAATACTACAGAAGCATTGTGGCCTTCTGAAAGTGGTCAGAGATGAGAGGCACAACATGGCCATGGTTTCACAGTGAGTCTGGGGTTTTGTGGGATATGGGCCCTGGCACACCATACTTTGACCACCAAATCCCTAACTTTTCTCACTAATCCATAGCCATAAGCTACAGCTCAAGAAGAGAAACCCTCTCACTGAATGCACATTACCCTTCTTCTCTTGGGAGGGAAACCTCCTGCAATTCGAAGTCAAACTTGTCCTTTTATCTCGCCTTACTTTTGCAAGATAAACAGTGGGGCTTCTAAATGTTCAACAACTTCCATTACATCAAGCAGTGACCGTGTCTGAGAGGTGATCCTAGGACTCCCCACCTGGAGAGGAGGCTCTGGGTTAACCTCAGACTTCAGCATTTCTGCTACCTGCAGCCAGTGGTGGGGGTGGTCGGATCCTTTCCCACAGCCACAGGTGTAATCTAGTGGTAGTAAAAAAAAAAAAAAAAAAAAAAAATCACACCCCAAGGGCCACCATCTGCCCGCTGATTTCTGCACTGAGCATTGGGTGACACATTGTTTTTCTGCTGTGCTCTAACAACCTCATGCAGAATGTATGTAGTAACACTTATTTTAGCTTTTGTCCTTGTGGGATTTATTTTACACAGGCTGATGGAAAATAATATGAGCCAACCACAGTTAAGCAAGCAGCAGACGCTAATGGCTCTCTGCCTGAGTTTTTTATGTATTCAGTGAGATACAAAAGGGTATGTCTGGATGGATACAATGACCGTTGGCATCAGCTTTGCTCCCCAGGAATTAAGTGAGAATTTTACAGGATAAAGTGCTGTTTAAATCTTTATTTAGTTGTTATACTGTGTAATTTTATAGCTTCCATTGCAGGAATGGACATTGAAGCTTTTAGAAAAGATTCTCCGTTGCCTTCTTTCATACACAAGTTCAGATTCATTAGTGAAGCAGAGCATAAACATAATTGTTCTCTTTTAATCAAAAAAAAAAAAAAAAAGAAACACCACCTCACCAGGAGTATAACTCACAGAGGAGCACACAGAGAAAGGTAGCTCAGCAGGGAGGACACATACTGGCTGGTTATGTAAAATTTTCCTGATTTGACTTTACAGCAGTTCATCACGGTAATTTCAATTCACTGAGCCCATCTCAAGGTGTTGTGCTGGTTTGGGGACAAAAAGCAGTCTCTGAATACCCACAAGTCATAACACTGTAAACTTGCTCATATAGGTGGCATGCACTTGAGTGTACTCCGTGCACAATTTCAAGTGCAGAACAGGAAACCTGGCTTTGCTTTAGGACAAAGGAGAACTTCCCATATTTTCAGTGGATACCAAGACCTGAGGCTTAGTGGAGATCCCAAGTGCTCAAATCAGGAGAGTCGAGTAGAGGCCAGTGGATGGAGGAAGGAGAGTTATATGTCTGCAGAGCCCTGTACCCACCATAACAGGTCACATAGCTCACAAGGCTGCCTCCAGCCCTGTGAGCTATGGCAATGCTAATGCTGCTTAATTCACTTGGAGTACTGTGTCCAGGTCTGGAGACCCGACCGCAAGAAGGGTGTTGATCTGTTAGAGTAGGTCCAGAGGAGGGCCACAAAGGTAATCCAGGGGCTGGAGCACATCTTCTACATAGGCTGAGAGAGCTGGGGCTGTTCAGCCTACAGAAGAGGAGGCTCCAGGTCGATCTCATTGCAACCTGGCAGTACTGGAAGGGGATTTATATATTAAAAAAAAAAAAAAAAAAAAAAAAAAAGATGGAGAGCAACTCTTTTCTCAATCAGATATTGACAGGATGAGGGGGAATGGTTTTAAACTAAAAGAGGGGAGATTTAGATTAGAGGTTAGGAGGAAATTCTTCACTCAGATGGTGGTGAGGCACCAGAACAGGTTGCCCAGAGAGGTGGTGGATGCCCCATCTTGGAGGCGTTCAAGACCAAGCTGGATGGGGACCTGAGCAACCTTATCTAGTGGGTAGCATCCCTGCCTATGGCAGAGGTGTTGGAACTAAATGATCTTTGAGGTCCCTTCCAACCCAAGCCATTCTATGATTCTGTGTTTCTATGATTTTATGCTACCAGCATCCACTACCACAATGGAAGAGCTGCATGAAACTGGGAGCCTGGACTCCCTAAATATCACATTCATGCTCCTGAACTGTGGTGCTTTCTCTGCATGCTACTATCAACCCTAGATTTGCTCTGACACATGGTGAGTTTTATCTGCAGTACAGGGCACACGACCTGCTGGTGGGGCTTCTGAGCCAGCAGAAATAAACTATGACTCTGGTGGCTTGTTTTTGCTGCTGACCCAAAGCTGCTGTGGTCAGAGGGCCCATGAAGTGAAGATTTGAGAATCCTGTCGAAACCCTTCTGTGGAGAGAAAATAAGGGCACGCTTCATCTTGTTTCAGATGACATTTCAACTGCCAAAGCCACGTGGCATTTTCTGCTAGTGCAGCCTGATGCACTTATACCACACACGCCTTTCTTTATCCAAGTGTTGTGTGTGAGGGGGGAAAAACAATAATAACAAAGCCTTGAATCCCTTTGCAAAGCTGCCAGCTGACTGTGTAGCAGAGTGCACAGGGCAAGGCTCAGAGCAGCCAGGTAGCCAGGAGCTGCTTGGCAAGGGGATGGCGGAGTAACACACGCATCTTCCCTTGTGCCTGAGGAAAATGGAGACAAAGACAAGGAGCTGCGGGCTCTCACTATGTGCCAGCCCAGCAGCCTCCCTCCCTTGCTGCCATAAAGCTGACCCCGCCAGGCTGGCGCTCACTCCCTTGTTTGCTAGCCTGCCTGCGTCAGCAGTAATATGGGGAGCTCAGCTGCTCATCATCCCAGCTGATAACGTCTCAGGAGGAATTAGGCAAGGCAAGCTGGTTGGAGGGAGAGAGAGGGTTTTGAGGGAGAGTAATCACAGGCACAGTGATGGGAAATAAATGAGATCAGGAAAAAAAAAAAAAAAAAAAAAAAAAAAAAAAAAAAAGCTCTTCTCAGGCTAGAATGGAGTGTATTTTTAGGAAGATGAGGCAGTTGCAATGCCAGCAGGCAGGAGTAGCAGGTCTCCTATGGACTTTGGCACAAGGCTACTGTGAGCAAGTAGCCACAAGACAGCTGGCATTTAGCTGTGCTGCAGGAAAGCTAAAGGGGTAGGCTGAGGGGCTGGGTTAGCCCCTTGCCCATAGATGGCAAGAAGCAGGAGTTGCTGGAGGATCTGCATGGGTGCAGTGTGGGCTTTCCCTTGTCTGAGCCAAATGAGAAAGCTCTGCTTGTCACAGGTGCTTGGTCACACACTGTCCAGCTGGGATGTGAAGCAGTTCTTCCCAATAAGGACACTGCTAATGAGGGCATGATAACCCATAGATCATCTGGCTGAAACCAGGGGTCCTGGCAATGTGAGGAGCATTAGTCACTGTACAGCAGCCCCTGGTACTTCCCTCATCAGCAGAGTGAGCAAACAGTATTACATCAAAAGAAAGCATACATTTAATCAGTTCCTGTGGTGCTGTAAAACTCAAATGTAATTTGAATTTTTTGTATCTACTTCAGTGTTTTGCACGCTGCCAGCACCAGAGTGACATTTTTCTCCTTCTCTCAGTTGTTCCCCAGCAGAGCATGTCTCTTTGCATAGAAATTCAGTAAAGATTGGGCACTGTGGCAAGGTCAAGGATGTTTTGCAAAATCTTTATCTGTGTAGCCTACATGGACCTGGCAACAGAACAGATTGCACTCTCTACCCATGGAAAAAGATTAAATAACTCATCCACATCAGTTACGCTATCTGTACATGGGAGCAGAATCAGGCTGGTTGTCCGTCTCCAAATGCTGTGCCTCCAGATACATGGCATGCCTCCACAGTCACTGTGCCTGGACTGTCCAGTGGTCTGCACCACATATCAGCTTGGCTCTGCCAAATGCCACAAAGGGACCCCTACCATAAAGGCACCTTCCGAGAGAGCCAGCCCTGGGCTGACTGCCCAGCTGCAACCAGAACTGTCAGTTCAGAAAGCTGCCAGTCATGGAAACAGGGAAGAAACAAGTATGAGAATGCAGAATGATCTTTTCTTGTTTTTAAGAGTGCTGAGTCATGTCTGCAAATTGAGAACAAAACACTGTAGCAGTTTATACTTTGCTTTGTTTTTGGACATGCATTTTCTTTATCTCCAAATTTTCTGCAAGGATCATCAGGAAATGTTTATTTATCAACCCAAAAAAATTGTGGTTTTTTTTTTTGTTTTTTTTTTTTTTTTTTTTAGTTAACTGGCCACGAGCAGAGGAAGCACCATTAGAGTGATGCTGAAAGCAAAGGTTTTTGCTTAATTTCAGAGTGACGGATGCAGAACTGTCAAGAGAAAGGTGCCTACCATCTGCATATCAGTCCCTGAAAAGGAAGCTCCAAAAGGGGATACCCTATTGACTGAATTTTTAGCCAGTGGCTATGTTTGAATATTCAACTACTGTCATGGCATAGCCTCCCTTGAAACAAAATATTTTGCTTGACATCATACTGCCCAGTCAAATTGCATTTCATATTCTTATACAGAAATTATCCCATACTGTGTTTTTCCCCCTAGAATATGCTCCAAGCAGGCAGGCAGGCAGCCTTAGCTAATAAGCCCAAGAGGAAAATCCTAGCTTAGAAAAGTTTAAAAACCTCTGAAGGACTGTTCTTTTTGGCAGAAAGCACTTCATTGCCTCTAAGGGAATATTATAAGCTATCGCCTGTTGGCGAGCTCATAAATTATCAAGCTAGAATGAGTCTAATTATTTCTCCATTTATAAGAATATTTAAAATAAAATTAATCGCCAGGGTTTGCAATTTGTTGCTTGGTCCTCTATAAATGACCATGCACTGCAAAGCCTTTTACGAGGCAGAATACCCCTTTGGGTATCAAATGAGGTTTGGGAAATGCAAATATTTGTGAGAGAAATGAAAAGAAAGTTGTGTTAATCAGAAACATCCTTTGCACTAGCACCAGCCTTAATGCCTGCTTTTCACGTCTGCTGGCGGGTGTTTCTGCTGCCTCTGGGGCCAGGAGATGGGGACTTCAACCCAGGCACCAACACAACCATCTTGCCTTAATAGCAAGAATCTCTCATATTATACAGGGAGGTCTACAGATAGTCATGTCAGCTTAGCATTATAGTAACCTCAGGGTTGTTTGTCCTTGACTTTGATTTTTGTTTGGGAAATTCAAAAGCTGGTCTGGCCCCTCCATGGCCTTTCAGCAGATCTTCACTTCATTACCACAGCTGTGGGAAATTCACTCTGGAAAATCTTGAAACACATCTCGTCACCATCTAGATTTAAACTGTGCTCTCCTTCTGTCCAATAGAAGAGCCTTTTGTTTCATGGTGTATGCAGATCTAGCAATCTAGATCAAAGGTGTATGCAATTGGAGAGAAGCTTCCTATTGTTTAGGTGTTCCCTGCAAAAACCTTTCTTCTTTCATTTCAGCTGTTGTTTTTTTTGTTTGGTTGGTTGTTTTTTTTTGTTTTGTTTTGTTTTTTTTGTTGTTGTTAGTTTGTTTTTCCCCCCACAGGGCTTTGCTAGTTACAGTTGCAATAACTGGATTCAAATACAGAGACCTGACAGTAAATACCCTTGTTTTCAGTCAGACCCCACATGGTTATCCAGGCACCCAATTCCCCATATAACTTAATTGCTAAGACAATTAACAAAGGGAGAAGATGAGGTACAGGCTGAAAGTCTGATGAACAGGCTTTTCAGGATGGGTGTGATATGAGACAAGCAGCAGCAGGCACAGCACCCACAGGGACTGAAGCTGTGGTATGCTACCATCCCAGCAGCTGGGAATGGTAGCAGACGTGCCTCTCTCTAAGGAAACAAGACCTCTTGAAATCTTTAAAAATCCTGAGGTGCAAATGATCTTCCATCAGTCCATTGCATCTCTGTTTGCTACCTGTGGTCCCAGGTCTCATCGATGTCCATTTGCAGACCATTAAGTAAGCTAAGGAATTGCCCACCGAACTTGCTCCCTACTGTTTATTCTTGCTTTATAACACCAGCAGGAGGTCAAAAAAATCAGAGCCTGAGATGACTGGGACCAGCCTGTATACGTGTCTATATCTCTGCATATTTCTATATGCACATACATAGACAGAATAACTTGCACGAGGCATGAAAGGTTCAATACTAAGGGGGAAGAAGTGTTATCCATGTTTTATAAATGGGATGCTGAAGGAACAGATGACATGGGTTCCAGATCATATTCAGCATCTGTGATAGTACTGGAAGATCAGCCTAAACCTTCAGGGTTAACTAGAAAACTATGTCTCCTTCTTAAAAGAAGGAAAGAAGGAGGCTAATAGCAATAAATAGGATTGTACCTACAGTAGAGTACTTCTAATATTAAAATAACCTTAATTCCCTCTCTGAGATTGTCTCCCTGCCTTTTCTTAATTTTGCATTCAGTAGTCTAAAGCAGAAACTGTAACAATTATTTTTTGATTTATTTTTAATTTCTTTCTTTTTTCTTTTTTTCTTTTTTTTTTTTTTTCAGCAAAACTTGCAATAAATCAGACTCAGGAGCTCTGAAGTTTGTAAAATCCAAACCCTAGTCAGCTCCAGGCATTTATACATGACGCATACATTCATCAGTGCTCACTGCTGTTATTTCTCTGCCAATCACCTTACCCAATGTGAAGATGTGTCACAACACTGAGCAAACATGGAAACAGCCACTTTAATCAACCATATTTTCCCCATCTGGTAACTTTCCTTTAACATGGTAGTCCAGCTTTCACACAGATTTTATAGAGAGAAAGTTTACAAGCAATAAAAATTAACAGCCAGTATATATGCAACAAACAAATCAACAAAACCCCCCTATAGTGTGTGCCTGAGTGGATCTAATTCAAACTGTGACTAAACTGAGGTTGCTTTTCCATGAGATATTTTGCCTGGGGATGTGCAGTATGCAAAGAGCGTGTGATTCATCTCAGCGAGAGCCAGACCAAGGGTGACAGGAAGAAGTTTGGGCTACGAGCAGGCAAAAGCAACCATGACAGGAAAGGAAAGCCATGCAGAACTGTTTTCCACATGCCAGGGTGCCCATTGCCCTCAGAGAAATAACTTGGCAGAGGAATGAGATCCTTCCCTTCACTGGTGGCTACAAAGAACTTCACCGGCTTCCTTCATCATTACCTCTCCCTCTCCATAATGAAAAAAAAAAAAAAAAAAAAATCTGGGACAGGTGATGTTTCCAAGCAGTCTCTAATCTGCCTCCAATTACGCAGAAGTGAGAGCTCCTCCATGGACTCTGAAAGGACTTTTTTGGGGGAGGATTTAGTTTTCAGCAGAACAGGCAATGTCTGTGGGGACAGGGAGCAGGTACCTTGCTGGTGGTAATCCTTTCAGTAGTCTGGTTCATGTGTTATTAACACACTTCCAACATTCCTACTGCCGTAGGTTAGTAGTATTAATGGCAACAGAACAACGAATATCTGTGCAACCAGAATCTGACATCTTTTATTTGTCATGCCACCAAATAGTATGCTTTCACATTATAAAGCACTTATGTGGTGGATGGATTTAGGCTGTGATCATTAATGTGTTTGAAAGATGTTTTAATGTCCAGTCATTGTTGCGTCTCATTCAAATACTGCAAGGAGGTATCAGGCATCAAAATGTGATGTAGCAACTCTGCCTGTCTGTTTTACTTCAACCTTCCCTTTCCCCTTCCCTTCTTTTCCATCAGCTGCCTCACCTGAGACAAATTTGGCATAGGACTATTAAAGTCCTATAGTTTCTGCCAAAGTCAGATGTGGAGGAAAGACACCCCACCAGTGCCTCCACTGAGGCAGAGGCGGGATTTTGCCATTGCCTCACAGCCCTGAGGCAGCCACTCACTGACCACTTGCTACATACCCTGCTCCCAATTGCTTCAGTTAGTTCCTGCTTTTTGTCCAATCAACGGGCGAAACACAGGTGAAGCAGTGGGGTGGGATCAGGCTATGTGGGGCAGCAGGATGGAAGGGGACACAGGAGGGGCAGAGAGGGATTGCAGGGATGCTAGGTGCAGGAGAGAACTCTGGAGCAGGGATAGAAGTGAAGATGGGAACTGGAAGCACTGCAGATAGGATGGAGTATGTTGCAGTGACTGTGAGTGCAAGGCCCCTAATATTATTGAAAGGAAAAGGGAATCCAGAGAACAGAAGTCTATCTATTATATTAACTCATCTTTTATTTTTTCTATGCAGGATTTAGAATGAATTAAAATTAATGAATCAAATGATTTCTAAGGAATGCAATGGAAGTACATTTTAAGAGAAGCAAGGCAAGAAACCTGAGTCTCAAAACCAAGGAAAGACAACAATCTACAGTTAAAATGTTATTTCTGATTCTTTATTCAACTGCTTAAAAATTTTGTTTGATAATATGCACTTGACTAATTGGCATATTTTACTTTGTTTATAATATTGGAAAGTGATCTTACACTCAAGTAAGAGATGCTTTGTGCTCTGTGGTGATTCTACAAGTGAACTTAGAGTGGTTACTATGCAGCTTGTGCTTAGGACTTAGCAAAAATAGGGGAGTATTGTTTCATCTTAGCGGCATGGGCAGTTTTGAGAACTAAAGATAATCTGACGCCAAGTTAGAAGAGAGGAATGTCTTACAGGCAGATGCAAACAGCTATATCTGAGCATGAAAGAAGGGGGAAAATATATATGACCCTGGGAAATATTTGTGTTCCATCATGGGAATATTGGGAAGATATACAAAGCTAGAATTGTCATGGTAAGGGCACTCAGGGGTTATGTGAAACCTATCCATGGACACCTACGTTTTCCTAGTTTCATAGTGGTGGAAACACTTGTTCCAGCAAAGTTTAGTGGCATGGTGACTGCTCTGCTTAGTTGTGTAATGCCAAGAGGCTCTCTGTTTCCCCAAATGAACTAACGGAATATAGGAGGAAACAACTGAAATAAATTCTTAACTGAGGAGTCTTCCTGGCATCTGCTTAGATTTTAGTTCATTGTACTGAACTATATTCAATATTGCTAAATAAAGAAATAGATCAAAAACTTGAACTGAAATCCCTTCTTCTCTATTGTTCTCTGAAGACCAATGCGTAATGCATGTGATCCAATACAAATTTCAGCAATATATAAATTTAATTGCCTGTCATACTAGCATCTGAACCTTCTTTTCTTCGTTATCCATTTCAGCTATAAACTTTGTCCTCTCAGACCTGCCCAGCTAAGATGTTGGATGAGTAACACTCCTTAAACAGCTATTCCAGAAGCAGATGAAAATGCCCAGCGATCCTCTTCTGCAGCTCCAAATGCACATTCAAAATGTCAAAACCCTTCAGAGTGGCTTTCTGCTGTGTTTTTTGTTGGTGCTGGTTCAGAGGCAGCAGAAGCAGTTGTGACATGTCTAATCTGGACTGAGGAAACCACAGCATTTTTGCAGCTCAGGCAAGTGCCAGGAAGTTGTCTTATATTCTGTTTTGGCATTAGCTCCCAAAGTCTCCTGTTCACTTTTCTGATATAATTTTGTTTTAAAACAATCTCACAGACAACAGGCTTCCTGAGAACCGATAAAGATTTTGTTGCTGTTTTGACTGTGCTGTATGGTTCCAGCTCTGCTTATCAGCACAAACTGGCTCGCCTTCATTAACTGTTAACCTTTCCTAAGATAACAAGGGGAGACTGCAATTTTTCTTTTCCCGATGAAAAAGATTTGTGAGGTCTACCAAGGCCTTGACTTTCTTTCTCTAAACCCATTTTCCTTTCTTCACCTGGTGATTGCTGGATGCTGGGGAGGGACATTTTGGGCTGATGAGTACCCCACCCAGCATGAGGACCTGAGGTTATCAATTCACACAGGGGCCTCAGCTTCTTCTAGAGATTAATCAGCTGAGTATGAATAATGTGGGTAATTGTCACATAAATAGCCAGCTCTACAGTAAATAACCGAACTATTTATCCTGAGATCTTTTAATTAACTTTATGAAGAGTGGAAGATGAATAAACACCTAAGCATCTAGGTGCCAGTAAAATCGTTATGTTTTGCTTATGATAATACCAGTTCTCTATGAAATCCCTACCTACATTTTTGACTCTGGCAAAAAGTCTGCAAAGAATTTACAGTTTCTCCCTTGACTCCAGCCCTCTGCCTGACCTCAGAGCAGCAGCTGATGTGAGTCCAGAGCTGCCTGTCTGCAAAGTCCTCTCCTGTAGGATGTGGTTTCAAGCCCTATCTCTCTATTTCACAAAACTCCTGAGACACCCTGTATCTGGGTGTTGGAAATAGTCTGTCTGCAGCTCTGAGCCAATGCGAAGGATAAAACTGAAATTCAGGTTTGATCTTGCAGATGCTCTGACTGAGTTTTGGAGCATGCCCGAATACCTGTATTGTGCAGAAGAGATCTCTAGCCTAGTTTTCTGTGGAGATGAGGCCTGGGTGCCTGCAGGTTGACCAGTGGTTCTGCCCATCAACTTTTCATTGTCCGGCCAATTTCATCCAAATTTTTTGGAAAGGTGGAGCTCTCAAAAATTATAGTTTACCTATGATTTTTAAAGCCATCAGCCAGGGAAAGAGGCATTTGTACTGCTGCTGAAGGTACAGCCTACTGAGAGTCTGGATGAGGGAAGACAGATTTTGTTTTCTTATGCTTTTGTTCATTCTACTCATAAGCCAATTATATTTTATAAGAATGAAGACAGTAAGTCACAGTAATTTTTCATCTCCAGTTCTAATGCACACCAACCACCCATCCTTCACAGGGCTGTCACTCTGAAGTCAAACCCTACAGCTGTGCTGTCTCACTTTGAAGCATGGGCTGAAAATGAGTGTTCTCTGGAGGTTTCTCTGAAAGAATGTACTCAGTGCTGCCACTACAACTTCCCCTTGCATCCAAGTGGCCTTGGGCTCTATTCTCTTCTCTATGAAGGGTAGCAGCATTGCTTGTGCCTTTGCTCAACTCCGCTGTTTCCTGAGTCCTTATCTGGACAAAAAGTCCCTGGCTCTTCCCCTTTTTTTTTTGGGAACTGCTATGAAAATTCGTTCAGAGTCAGCCACATGTGCAAGTCTTCCTGTGGTTTTAGCAAGGACAGCAGTGGGGCAACATTTAATTTGTTGCTTCTAGCTCTTAACCTCAAAGGAAAAAGGTGGTAACTGTTAATTGCATCACAGCATGCGCGTGCCAGCAAGCACAGCAGTTTCCTCTGACTCTTGGTGTCTGGAGGACAGCAAACCTAACCAAATACAAACCCAAAGCACCAAATGCACTAACCTAAGTCCAAACCACATTGTATAATGTCTGTGTTTTATAGTTACTGTGGATTCAGAGACACTGTACACTGTTGCACGAGATCATTAACTGTCCATACAGAGCTCCCAAAACTAATGCATAAATATAAAAGACTGCAGAAATGATGACATATATTCACTGCTGAAGGCAATTCTGGCAACAGTTATGGGGAGATTTTAAAAAAAAAAAAAAAAAAAAAAAAAAGCCTGAGGCTGTCCAGATCAGGCATGTTGCAAAATAAAGGTTGCAAAAATAAATAAATAAATAAAGTAAAATCTGATTTTGAGGCCTTGCTCTTTTATTTAAAATTTATGCTAGGACTTGGGGTTTTTTTGTTTGGAGGCTTGGTCTTTTCCGTTATCTAGCATTGGCTGTAGGGCACACAGGAGGGTGTTACAAGGGTATGCATTATTCTATGAGAGAAAGATTTTGTGTTAAAGACTTCAGTAGATAGGCTCTTGGGTGAATTCTGCATGGCTACAAATGTTCCCTGTTGCTTCTGCCTCAGGCTTGACCATTATCCTGTCTCCTCTTTGCTCCTCCCTTCCCCTCCTTGCCCATCCTTTGCCAAGTCTAAAGCTGTCCCTGTTAGAGGTAAGATCTGTAAAGGTCTGTGTTGCTTTCAGGCAGCTTGTAGGGAAGCTGTGATGATGGAAATACAATGAACATTGAACATATTCTAATTAACCTCAGGAAAATTGCCATTGGGAATGCAGAGTATTCCCCTGGAAAAGATGTTTAAATGGTTGACTGTGTGTTTGACCATGAGGCTTTTATCAGACCACATAACAGCTTTGGGCAAAGCTTGTGAGGACTGTTCTTGAATAGGCTTCCATCAGAGAAGGAGGGGTGGGAAGCCAGCTTGGATGCTGAGAGGCAGTCTGTTTTATTTAGGAAATACAGCGAGTAGCCATATAAGAGAGCAAAAGATTTTATTTTATTTTATTATTTTTTTTTTTTAAAAAAAAAGGGGAGGCGGGGGGGCTTCCTGTTTAGTGGCTCAGAGGCTTGGGGACACCTCAGCCAGCAAAACCCAGCAAGTCCATACTGATAAGTCCTTAATCATCTCACACCAGTGAAAGCTTTTCTGCACCAGCACAATCAAATCAAATCCAAGCATAGTGACAGAATTTGGTAAACCATTTAAATAAAGCGACAACATGAAAATCTGAGTTGGACTGGCAACAGATAATAATAAGGTGCAACTGTGCAGCTTTTCTGCTGTTCATGATTTTTTTAATTAGTAATTTCAAAAACCTCTCCTGTGTGTTTTTGAGAAGTCCCTATCAAATAACATTGCAGGGCAGTGTGGGGCATTTTGCTGGGCTGTCTTGCCTGCCTTAGGGCTTGAGATACTTGTGTTTAAATTGTGTCTTCCCCTCCCCCCTCACCCCTTTTCAACCTAGAGTTAATTTGTTCCCACACCTCAGTTTGTGTGAACAGATGCCTCCATCTCTGAGCTCACAATTGCTGGCTGGGAAGTGATTCAGCTACTAAACAGTTATAAGTGAGCAGGGGAATAATCACTGGGTATTGCTGACATCTGAAGAAATAATCTTGTGTTCACGACTTCGCTAGCAAATGAAAAGGGACAAAAATAGAGGCCCAAGCTGCCTCAGAGTAGGGCTGCATCAGAAGCTCTCTACAGCGAGGAGTCAGTGAGCAGCACTATTGATACTCCTCACTGCAGGCAACTTCTGATGCAGCCCCACTCTAAGGGTAAACCCTTCTGCACGTGGCACTGGAACTAAACATCCAGCCAGCATCCCTGCGTGCACAGTGCTGCTGACTTTCAGTGCAGTGAAAACAACATGGCCAGACAGGTATATATGGACACTGCCTCCATGTCTTCTCCCCATGGCTGCACAGTCTCCTGCCTTGCCCCATAGTTTCCACCTGGGATATTTGACTTCTAAATAAGCAGCACCAGCTTCATGGATGGTCACTACCATGGCAAATGGATGGAGGCAGAAGGATGAGGGACATGGGGATGTGGTTCCCTGTACGTGGGGGAGGTGTTGTAAAACCCTGATTGCTGACAGCAATGCAGCCAAGCTCTGCTGTAGAGGATGCCATGAGGAAACTAGAACCAGCAATCAAAAAATCACAAATTCATGGGTGGTAATGAGCCAACAGGATAGTTGAAAACATTCTTGACTTACTTTATGTTTTTTTAAAAATCTCCAGTACAAACGGTTCATTTTTATAATCTTAAATGGATTTTGAGTATGCAGTAAATATATTGATCCAGTTTAAAGTGTTGAGAAGTTTCTAGTTTGAGTAGTTTCTTAGCCAAATTAGCTGAAATAATTTTTCACATTTTTTTTAATCTACGTAGATGCAGTCTCTTCTTTTTTGATTAAGCTGTGATCAGTTCTATAAATAGAAATTTGGGGATTAAAATCTTACACAGGTATTAGAGTAGAAGAATGTCAGTTTTCTGATTTTTTTGTGTGTGTTGCATAATCTGAAGTGCAAAAGGATGAATTCAGTGAACAGCCAAAAATAAAACAAAAACTTGTGCCAGAACAATAGCACCTCTGCAGCACATAGTCCGCTGCCTTTTCTTTTGTATTCCCTCTCCTGCAATACTTTGTTGAAAACAGTAGACAACTCCAGTTAATAGTACTGGGACTTACCTCACAATTTGTGGTCCTCCCAGGCTGATAAATCTAAATTACATAGTCAGTCATCAAAATAAGGATCATAAAGACTGCAGATTTAGCTCCAAATTCCTCTGTCTCCATGATGGGCAAAAAATATAAATGTGTGATGTGACTGGAACACCATATCCACATCTGACCCGCTTAATGTCCCTAAACCATGTGCATACACTGCACATATGGTGACCACAGCTGTGGAAGGAGATTCCAACATCTTCTCCTGAGTGAGACAGAAGTGAATATTGGCAAGGAAAGAGACTTGGACACGTCTTATCACTATGGGCAGGCAGGTGGACCACCGTAAAATTTACCATGGAAAAAAATTTTTGAAGAGTAAAGGCTGCAGATGTTTTGGTTCAGAAGTTGCTGAGGAAGACTCTGTCATGCTTAAATTAGCACTGAAGCTGCTTGATTTAAAGTCGACTTTAAGCAGGAAGGAGTTTCCTGTGAAGAATTAAAAGAGGCCAGTTAAATTAAAAAGCATGTAAATCTGTTTTTCTTCCTATCAAATTATATTTTTAAAAAAATATAATTATGAATGAGAGGAATTATATGTTCCATTACAGAAATGAAGATATTGAGATAGACTCTTCTGATAAAAACTGTACCAGGAAGCTAGGAAGACAACTATAGACAAGCTGTAGAAAAGGAGTCTCTGCTGGTATGGGTATCCCACAGGAGAAAATTCCTTTGTTTAGGTAGTAGTTGTGATGATGGTGGGAAAATAAAACAAAGGTGTAATTAAAGACCACACTTGGACAAGGTTTTCCAGACAGTTGAAAGCCAACAGACTAATCTGGATAAAGTGTATTCATTTTACCTGGAGAAGATAATGGTGATCTTCAAAGTAGTCAGTTTACATAATGACCTCGTCTACAACAAAGAGTCATTGCAAAAGGGGTAGGATCAATTTTCAGATTAAAATACCTCAACATAGTTGTCTAAATGTAAACCGGGTCTCTAAATTCCAAGTGTGGTCAGTGGAAAATTAGCAAATTCTGGATATGGAGCCTGAAAAACCATTCAGCTGTCCAAATGCAACAGTTTATTTTAAGATTGCTACATCAAATTATCTTAACCTGGATCTAAATCAAATCCCAAATTGTCAAAATAAAGAAAGAAGTTGTAAGAAAAAGGAAAAGAGAAAGTCAAGAGAGAGAGGAAGGTAAAAAGAGAGAGGAATAGATGAGCTCATAATTTTTGTAATGACTCAGAAAACGCTTTAGAGAGAATCCAAAACAATCACCTGTACTCTGAATCTGGCAGCACTGTTGTGGAACACCGAATCCCTGTGAAACATACACTCTGACTTTCTGCACCAGAGGTGATGTCCCATCCCTTCTCCTTGAGGGCAGAAGACAAGTGCCTCCATACAGTCCTTAGAAGTCTCTGGGTACCTGGGCAGCTCTGGGCCATACACTGACTTGTACTGTGTTAGTTTCCATGTGCATTCACCAAACATAGCTAGAAAAGTTATACACACACACTTCTACTTGGTCCCAGGGTCACTTATGAATAATACAGGGCAGAGTGACGTACATTTACTGTGTCAGTCCAAGCCGGACTTTATTGACTTTTGAGTATGTGGTGTTCCATGCATTCCTCAGAGGAACTCTGTAAAAATTCTCCTGGAGCTCCCATGGACCAGGTGAAGTGCCCTGTCATAGTTCCTAGCATGGCCAGTATCCATCACAGAGTTATCTGGGCAGAATTGGATCCTACCCACTACTTCCTGCTGAACAGACCTCATTACCCAGTGAGCTTCAATACATACTCCAGAATTACATTTATGGTCCTTCCCAGACCTCTAAATGATTCTGTGGACTGGAAGTCCAGCCTGGATCTTCCAAGTTCCAATATGGAAGACATCCTGAGCAGCATGTTTGTCCCAGACCACATCATCCTAAGGGTATTAAACTTGAAGTTTGCACCAGGCTGGGAAATACTGTGGATGTGCTAGAGAATAGGATTAGAAATCAAAAATTAATCTGAAAAATTGATGAAGACTCCCTTGTCAATGACACGAGATATGGAAGAGCAAGGTCAGCCAAGGCAGAAATATGGGAATATGTATGAACTTAATGAGTAGCAGCTGCTCAGGGACAAATTCTGCTAGTAATTTCAGAGGGTGACAAACTGAACAAGAGTCAGAGATGTCACACTGAAAATTTAGTGGCATATTTCTCACTGGAGTGTACTTATTGGAGCAGAGCCTGAGAGACACATGAAGTAACCCTTGGCTGGACTGGCAGTGGATGTCCACGCAAGATTTAGTTAGGATTAACTGATCTTCTCTAAGCAATGAAATTCTCTCTCCTCTCCTATTTCAAAGAGCAAGCCAGATGAGGAGAAAAATGATAAACAGATATGTATTCTCTGCAAAACAAATAGTGCAGAAAAGGGAGAAAGTCAGAACAGAGATAGAGGTATTTCCTCATTTACCATCAATACATTTATGACAGTTCAATCTACCTCCCAGGTTCCCTTTTCCACTTTGGAAGGAAAAGCATACAGTCTCCTTTCACATTACCAGATGAAAGCATCAATACACACATATGAACATTGGCCCCATGTCAGTTTTGTCCTACACCCCTTGGAAGGAACTGCAAAACTCTCATTGACTCAAGTGGATCAGATCCAGAAAAAGAAGTTATGACATAAACCTTTTCCAACATATTTGCAAGCTGGTGTGTATTGCTACATAGGCAACGGCTCTCTTCAATAGGGTTATTAATTTCAGTTTTCTCTTATTGAATTATTTAATATAAACATTCTAACAGGATCTCAGTAAGGACTCTCAAACCTCTGCCAAAGCCTTCACTGAAATCTCTCGTTGGCAGCCATAGCTCTCAGAAATTTGTTCGCAATTAACCTTCCCACACTCACCCCTAGCCACCAGCATGGCCTCATAATCAGAACATGGCAGTATCACACAAAGCATAACAGCATACACCTAATCTTTAAGGCAGATTTTTTATGCAGTTTCTGTTCTATATTTTCTGCAATTTTTGTCTCAGCCTTTTAATTTACATATGCTTGTCCCATCCAAGCTTTGTCATATTAATACAGTAAAGATTAGACAACTAAATTTGCCTTGTTTGCATTTTCTGCCAGTTTTGGTCTAGCAAACTTGGTATGATGATATGATAATGTTTTAGAAATGTAGTAGAATTATATAGTGATGCCAGCCCCACAGCAAAGGTCTCCATAGTGTGTGATCTGTAGATGCTACTCAGCCATCTGGGGTGGCAGGAAAGGAACATCTGAAGAAGGAAATTGCATCTTCTGTTTGCAGCCAGCCCACATCAGCCTAGCAATATCAGGCTGAAAGGCAAATTCTTCTGAACTGCTAAGAGATATGTGATATAGCATCATTTAAGTGAGGATTTGAGTTGAGTCAGCAGGTCTTGAAACTATGCTGCTTCCCAACACCAGGATCCTTTTTATGCCTTCTCTTTTTCTTCAGGGTTCATCCTTAAAATGGTTTCCATGAAACTATTTGTGGCAAAAAGAACAGTAGACAAAAATCTTTCTTCTGTCAAGAACAAGGATAATGCATGTATGGAATTAATATTCCTCATTTGAAAAGGAAAGATCCATCAAGAAAATTTTGATTGAAAAATAACTTACGGCTATCATAAAAAAATAAAAATAAATAATAATAATAATAATAATAATAATATCCAGTGTTCCTGAACGTGAAGAAGGCTTTGGTCAGGAATTAGGACAAAATGGGTGTCACCAGCATTAGTCCCCTGTTGTTTTGGATCCCTCAGGAACAATATCTGGGTTTTATACTCCTGAGATGTGTAGGTTCAGTGCACATAAATTTAGGATTTTTTTTTCCACTTTTCCTAGAATTGACAGCTTATCTTCCAAATAGCTGAGTGCAGACTGGGTTGAACTACTCAAAACTGCTGGTTTGAGTTTATGAACCCCAAGGGTTCTATTCCCATCTGGAAAGGTAGGATCTCAATTAATCAGGCTCACTTAGAGAGATGGTAAACTTGGGAGAGCTATACAAAGTTTTCTGATGCATTGAGCACTGATGTAAAAGTTTTCAAATATCCTGTGTCTGTCAGAGCAATATTTAATAAAAGACTGCTCTCTCTCAGGTCGTTAAGAAAACTACTGAGGATTTCTTGACTTCAGAAGTCATACTGGAAAAGTATTTTAACTCCAGAATCCTATAAGAAAACTTTTTTTTTTTTTTAAATAAAAAAAAAAAAAAAAAAAAAGAGAGAGAGAGAGAGAGAGAGAAACTAGCAGCAGCTGTTTCTGTGGAAAGATATTGGATTTGGAAAAAAATATTGCTTAATTATATATTATGGAACCCTCCCAATATGGTTATAGCAGGAGTCAGCAGATGGCACTGTTACTCATAGTGATAAAACTTCTTCTTACAGCTGTGCGAAGCTTGATGCCACTTTGAATAAATTTTGTGTTGCTGCTCATTTGCTAGTGAAAAGTCCTTGGCCAAAAAGGCATTGGCTCCCTGTCCTATTTATCAAGCCAAATAAAATGCTCAAGACAGGTCTGGCCTTAGGGAACTGGACAAATTCCTGAGAAAAGGGATTATTTCCATGCCATCTTAGCACCTCTGCTGAAAAATAAGGAGTAAATAAATGAGTAATTTTAAAGTGAATAGTCACAGACTTTTTGACTTCTCCTCAGCTGGAAGTTTGATGCTTACAAGGATATTGGTGTGGGCCATACAGAGTTCATCTTGGAGCCTAAGAGCACTAATAGAGAGGCTAGATGGACACTACAGGACCAAATGTGTACAAAGAAAGATAAGCCATGCAAACCAATGAGGTGATTCAGTTCTAGTAGAAATAAAATAAAATAAAAAAATAAAATAAAAAATAAAATAAAAATAAAAAATAAAACAAATACTTGGTTATCAAGACACAGAAACAGGGTGAAGAAGGTAGTTGAGGCAAAGCTGTAGAACTTTAGAGGACAGGGAGAAGGACTTGGAAGCAGGAGGACACCAACTAGTTGGAAACTGGTGGAAGCACTTGAAAAAACAAGGTACATGTGGAAAGCTGTGGGGACAGCAAGATGAGAGAAATAAGTGCTGCAACAGGTACAGCAGACGGGCATGGAACTATGTCTAGAGGAGGCTGGTAAGGGAAGGCCACAGAGTACTCAGCTTTATGTTTATTCATTTCTGAAGATGAACCACCTCTTAGAAAACTGCTGGTCCAGTCTGAAGCACTTACCTCACTGATACCATAGACCAAAAGAAAGAGCACATAGCGCCCAGTAATTTTCTCAATAATTACATGTCTTTATTTTTTATTTTTATTTTTATTTATTTATTTATTTCTCCTAAGAGGCTTGCAAAACCTCTGCTAACAAATTCTACTTGTCAATGTTCTGGCTTCTCTTACTACAACTGAGACATCAGTCACTTCAGTCTGCCTCTTAATAATGAGAAGGCACACAGACACAGAAGCATAAACCTTTTTGTCTCAGAATGACTGTTATGTTATTAAGGTGAAAAAGATCTTGCCATTTGACAGAGGCTGCATAAATCATCAACAAAGCCTATGCCTGGTGAAGAAAAAAGCTTTTTTCTAGGAATTTTCACTGTGATGTTCCCAATTGTCTCGAATTCTCTAACATATACAGATTTGTGGAGATCCAGGTCTCACTGGAGGCAATTAGAAATTCAGCCTGGGCTGAGGTCTGATAGGCACCCCCAGCTCCTCACACCTGTGAGCCACAGCTGAGCCACATGGGGCAGACCTGGGCATGGGGGGTGAGTTAACAGGGCTCGTTCTTCCTCTCCTTGCATTTAAAAATATCTGTCTTGCTCTGTTTCTGCTTCTGTCAGCTATTATCAGCATCCTATCCAGAAGATATAATGTATAGTCTCTATGCCCTGTGGAATTTTGGAGAGTGCATGCTTTCTTTCATCAGAGTCTTCACAAAGTGCTCACAACTGGGTAAGTTTATAGGCAATTAAGAAACATAGAACTCTAAAAATAACAGTCTATTTATAACCTATTGTGTTGTTACCATAGTGGTCACAGTTTTCTCTAGTTTGCGAGATCCATTGTAGGTTGTTTCATGTTTAAAAAAGAGGGGGGGGGGGGGCGACTAAAGGACTGCTATAATGGTTGAGTTAGTTAATGTTATGCTTTAGGCTCTTGATTTTCTTAGATTCTGCAACCAAATTGTTCATCAACTATGAAATTTATTAAATGAAAAGGACAAAAAGGTCCTTTGAAAATGTAGAAGGAGCATAGGCTATATTCTCAATTTGCTCACATAAATAAATAAATCAGTTGCTTGCTTGTTATCTGTCCTAGGTTTGTCTGAGATAATCAATATTTGCTCTGTCATTGATTAGGGTAGGGCTGGACAATAACAGAAACTTGTAAGGCAAATGGGGATGAAATATACAAAAGTGAAGAAAAAAAAAAAATTATATAACAGGCTTCTATTTTTATTTGTGTGTGTGTTCCCCCAAACTATTTTTTTCTTATGTTCTTTTCTCTGTAACATTTTATTTAACTAATAACTCAATGAGGAAAAAACAAAAGCAGCAACAACAAAACCCTTATGTCCAAGGTATTAAAAAGTGGGAACAAAACATTAGAGAGATCTGTATTTACAGATTACTAAATTATACAAGGAGTATAGCTGTGTAACATGCTGAACATATGTTCACTAAGAGCTGCAAGGTTGAAGACCTGTTAAAATCATTTGGAAACAAGTTGCTTGCATGGCTTCCCTTATATGCCTTTAGGCAATTACATATTTAAACTCTCAGCATCTCTATCGTCCCTTTCAACAAACAAAGGGCTGCAAAATTATTTTCAAAAATCCTATGCAGTCAATGACCATTTTTGAGTTTATCTTCCTACTTAATTTGGGGAGGTTCAGTATTCTTGCTGAAATAAATACAGATTTCCTGTGCATAAAGGAAGAGGTCGCATCTGGAATAGGGAGAATAGGTACAGAACAAAACAAACAATATAGAAGAAAAAAAAAGTGAAGCACAACTATAGGTGATGATTCTTCTGGATGCATTTGGATGAGAATTGCAAGGCAACAATATTTAAATCTTTCACCTTTTATGTTTTGGAATAGATTTAAAAAAAAAAAGAAAAAAAAAAAAAGGCATGACCCTATTGTGTAGCAGACGTTTGATATCTCCTGCAGTACTGTGAATTTGGAAATCAGGGAGTCTGTACCATTCCTCTTGTTTTCAAACATGATTATTTCTTCTCCTGCCTTATGGGCTCTTCATTGGTAGCATTCAACCCAATCAATTATTTGGCCTTTCATCATAGCTGCCAGCTTATGGAGCAATAACTAAGGGAGAATATCTGCATGCAGAACTAGGGAATGGCTCTATTAGCTCAATGAGAGAGGAGGAAAAAAAGCAGTACATTGTTTTCCACCAACTCATTTCAGTATTGTTATTTGCTGAGCATAAAGATCTGGGACAACTTATCAGATAGGCTTTGACTGGATGTGTTTCAGATATCTCTGGGATGATGTGAATGGTTCATGGTCAAAGCTAGCTTCCAAATTCAAAGGGACTCTAAATAATCTTCCCTTCTCCCTCCCCACTTCTAAAGAGGGTAGAAGAGAATACGTGTAAGAATGATTATGTAAGAATTCAAGGCAAGGCTTTTGGATGTAGGAGGATAAAAATGAGAACCCACTTCTTCAGCTGCAGAGGCTGTTTCTACACCAAGGATCACCAGAGCATTCTTAATGAGGAGGTTGATCAGGGCCCATGCTTTTGAATTTGATTTTGCTGTTCTCTGTATGTTCCTGGATAGCATATCATAGCAGGCTGGAGCTGAGCAGTGTTACATACTGCCAAGACTATTGTTGTCTCTTAGTGGAGTACTCCTTTCTGGCAGGGCCCTCAGACACTACGAAGCCAAAGGACACTGTTCCCTGTTTGAAGTGTGGAGGTCCAGGTCTATGGTGTGTAGAAGTCAGAAGCATAGCAAACCTCAGGGGTCTCCAGTGATAATTTTCATCAAGACTCTGCTGGCAGAGGGACCTGCTTAAACGTTGGTAGCCCTTTTATAGGCTTTATGTGGAATTCATCTACTTCTGTCAACATCTCTGATGGGAATTTCAAAGAAAAATATTTTTTGGATCCAGGCAAAGTAGAAGGTTATGTTCTCCAAAGAGATGATGAGAGGGGCAGCCTTTCTGAAGATTTTTCTGAAGAACCGTTCCCAAACCTCTCTCAGAGGTATTATCCAAATTTAGGATAAAAGCAAGGGAACTTACTCCTTTTCCTGTTGTTCTGTGATTCTGTCTCTTCCTTTCCTGAGAAAGGTTTCCTCACAGCCTTTCTCTCTTGAACAACCTTGTATCATCAGATTTTTGCAAACCTCAGCCTAAGGACATGTGATCCTGAATCACTTATCTTCTGAAATGCTAGAGGATTGTTTTGAGATGAGCCTTGGCTCGTATTGGTTTTTGCAGGAGAGGCAAGCAGAGGGGAGCTGTCATGGGCAGTGTTTTGTTGCAGAACTTGGTTAGTCTGTCTGTCTGCATAATTTCAAAACTGCTGATTCATTTCCAGACTTCAAAACTAGTGACTCTAAACATGGCCTTTTTCTAACATTGGGAACATTTTGCCATGGTATGTAGACAAATGACATGTTAATGTAAATCATCAGGCTTAAACTAGACTTAATCTTATTTGCTGTGTGGAAGACAAAACAAGCAAATTCCTTCAAGGCTGTTCCTCAGATTTAGCCATTAGCTCTAGTCACAGCCTCTCTCTGTTGCTGCCAAAATATGAGCAGTGGTCAGAATTTTATGCTTCAGCAGGGGGAGCGTAACAGCTTAATGAGCAATACCTGACCCATCCCTCTGCAATTCAGACAAGTGTATAAAGGTGGCTGTGAGAGAGCACTCTCCAGGTTCCCTCCTTTTCCATTAATTCTTTTGAGTTGGGGGCATGTGCAGAATTCAGTGAGGCAGAAATATTGTCAGTTTTCCCTCTCCATCTTTTCCCTCTGGGGCAGCTACTTAATGGGGGGAGGGTGGAAATCAAGCCTGTGAGTCATGCAGAGAAAGTTAGCTACAGGCCATGCAGTTGGATGCCCTAATTGAGAAAGGCTGGGTGCATTGCTAGTGAAATGATCTCATCATTGTTTTTTGCATACAGTAGTATGGCATTGTGCAACCACATAAGAGGTCGCAGTACAGAACCTCTGTCTCTGCAACCAGCTTAAAAAGGTGATGTGGGATGTACTAAAAGCATGGGATGGGCAAGTTACCTGAGCTACGAAAGTCTGAACTAGTTAGTTCGTGCCCACATGTGTAGGCCTTGCTTGCATGAGAGCAGGCTCAAGTCAGAACAAAAGAATCCTTAAGAGATATGTCCCTTTGCTTTTGGTTTGAGTTTCACTTCACTCTGAGGGGGGGGGGGGGGGGGGGGAAAGAAATGGAAATATTTTT
>NC_048895.1:49827308-49885977 GCF_011077185.1 Oxyura jamaicensis
AAGTATAGGAACTCTTTTGGTTCCCTCAGAATGTGAAAGGTATGTGAGCTGCAACTTTGTCTCTACATAATTTCAATAACAGAAAGTAAGTCTTGAAGAATCAAATCTTAGCTACTTGTAGGTAAGTTTCTGAATGGATGCATGAATCACTTGCTCTAAACACAGCTAAATATCTGATTAACAGATGCACTTTGGAGCTGAGGAAAAAGGGTAATTAACAAATTGTAGAGTCCTTTTATATACATGTTGTTAAATGTGTATATTAGCTGCCAGTGAAGCAAATACTTGCAGCTAAACCAGTTAAATGTAATAAATCTGTCTTTGGAAAATAATTAAGGTCATTTAATTTCAGACAGACTAAGATTGGACTCAGCTCCAGGTATCAAATTTCACTTTCCTATGCTCTCAGATTGTGGTAATTTAATATTCCAGGATGTACATGATTTACTAGTCAAGAAAACCTATACCTGTTATTGAGATTGATATCTAAGATGTTACTGTAGGATGCAGGTCATGATCTGAAAACAAAATTAATTCATTTTTGAACTGAAGAGTTCCTTATTTTTTTCTCTTCCACAACAACCCACATTTAAAAGGATGGAAAAATAGACAGGAAAGGTGGAGAGGATGAAACTTTGAACTTACTGTTTTGGAGACAGTATGCCTGCCAGATGACTCAGAATTCAATCTGCTGCTCACTTGGCATTGCAAACTAGAAGTCAAGTATAAACTTCAGTGATGTGAAAGAGGAGACAATACAGGACTGAAATGCATTGCCCAAAAATGAGGTAGACCTGTTCATAGAATCATAGATCTTATAAAAGGGTTTGGGTGAGAAAGGACCTTAAAGACCATCCAGATCCAACATCCCTGCTATGGGCAGGGACACTTTCCACTAGACCAGGTTGCTCAAAGTCCCATCCAACCTGGCCTTGAACATTTCCAGGGATGAACATTTCAAGGGCCTTGAACATTTCCACAGCTTGTATGGGCAACATGTTCCTGTGTCTCATCACCTTCCTAGTAAAAAAATTCCTCCTTATATCTAATCTAAACCTTGCATCTTTTAGTTTAAAGCCATTATCCCTTGTCCTATCACTACAGCCTCTGAAAAAAGTCCCTGTTTTCTTGTAGGCTCCTTTTAGGTACTGGAAGACCGCTATTAGGTCTTACTGGAGCCTCTTTTCTCCAGGATGAACAACCCCAGCTTTCTCAGCCTGTCTTCATAGAAGTGCTCCAGGTGGGGCCTCACCAGAGCAGAGTAGAGGGGGGCAATCACCTCCCTCAACTGTCTGGCCATGCTTCTTTTGATGAAGCCCAGGATGTGGCTGGCTTTCTGGGCTGCAAATGCACGCTGCTGTCTCTTGTTGAACTTATCAATCAACATCCACAAGGCCTCAGAGCTGCTCTCAATCTATTCTCCACCCAATTTGTATCTGTGCTTGGTATTGCCCTGACCCAGGTGCAGGACCTTGCGCTTAGCCTTGTTGAATTTCATGATGTTTGCATTGGCCAACCTGTCATGCCTGTCCAGGTCCCTCTGGATGGCATCCCTTCCCTCCAGTGTGTTGACTGCACCACACAGCTTGGTGTCATCAGCAAACTTGCTGAGGGTGCACTCAATTCCACTATCCATGTTGCCTACAAAGATGTTAAACAGTGTTGGTCCCCCTGCTGAACCCCAGGGAATACTACTCATCACTAATCTCCACTTTGACATTGAGCTGTTGACCACAACTCTTTGAGTGCAACCATCCAACCAATTCCTTACCCACCAAGTAGTCTATCCATCAAATCCATGTCTATCCATCTAATCCATGACTATATAGAAACAATTTTAGTAGCACCCCACCAACCATCACCATTGCCATCTCATGATCTTTCTGGGCATTCCTCCAAAAGATTCTTCCTGTAACAGAGAGCTGGAGCAAGAAAGAGAAGACATATATTGTTGTTGTCTAAAATTTGTAATAATGAAAAATAGCTTGAATGGTCTGCTGGCCATCTTCCATAGCCAGCAGTTAAATACTTCATGCTCTAGCAAAGTTATCTGTGAACTTGAGAGATGGCTGGATAGTATGATGAGCCCTGAGAGGAAAGAGATATTTTGACAGTATTTCATGTGAAATTCTTGTGAATTAACTAGGGAAACAGGGTCCTTAGGAAACTGGGTTGGGTGAAAAATTGATTATCTCCAGTTAAGCTGCTGTCTGGATGTGGCTATCAATGTTTCAGTTTCAAAATAAGAGGAGATAGCAAGTTGGATTTCTCATATGAGAGGTCATTGTGTGGTGGTGGTGCTTTTGTTAAAGAATGAAATAACCTGATCTCTGGCCTTCAGAAATACAGCTTAAAGCTTTGAGTTCACTAGGTATTTCTACTCATTAAGCTTAAACTGAAACAACAGAGCTAGCGATCAGGTGCTAGGAAAAAGTCTAAAAATAAAGATGAGCTATTGTCTTAGACTGGGGAATCTGTGGAGGTCTTTAAGAACAGGTTGGACAAACATCTATCAGAAATAGCAATACTGAAGCTGGACCTGGGCATGTGCTATGTGGCTTTCTAAATTCTTTTCTAAAACTTCTTGTTAAATAGTGCAGTAAATTATGCATGAAGATATTAAAAAAAAAAAAAAAAAAAAAAAAAAACAGCACTTTATGGGAAAGTTAATTTCTAGATGGCCAAACCAGAAATGAGGTCTTTTTTTCCTAAGAAATTGGAAAATACTGAATTGATAATAATGTACTGAGTAATTCTTTCCACTGCACCATCAAATTACATGCTTGCATCTGTCAGCCATATGCCATTCCAGTCTTTCCTGTCTTTATTTCATTAATAGCACTGGGCCAAACCCGGCAGAATTCCTGTTTGTGTAGGCAGGTGACCTGTCTCATTAATATCTTCTTGCTTTCTCTTTTAGTGAGTATAACCCCAGTAGTGTGGCATTTCAAAAATCACATGCTTCACTAATGCACACAGCTTAGAGATCCTGGGTGGCAGAAATAAAAATGCACTGTTTATTTTCCATCCCCTGCCTCTTGCACTTTACAGGGACCCTGTCTGTTCTGTGTTCTCCCTGTGTTGCTTGTTCTGTACCATATCCTACACAGCAGGGCTGCAGAACCTAGGAGGAGCTGCTGTAATACTGACAATGATCTTGGCTGACATGAATATGAACTCTGTGCTTAGTCTGAAAATAATTATTCTAGTGAATTGATCTTCTGCTGAAGTGATGGCCTGACCTCTCCATACTGAGTTATTCCCTTAGAAAGCTCTGTGGGACACATGCAGAAGGCTGTTTTTGTAAGCCTGGATGACAGTTCAGGGATATGGAAGGTAATTTTTCTCTGGCAGAGGGAAAATCTCAGTGGGACAGATATGCTAATAAACCTTTGGTTCCTTAATGAAAAAGCACCTAAATGTGTGTTGCTGTGCCCAGAAAGCTTTGGGAAGATAAAGCCAAGGCTGTCTAATGCAGCTAAGCAACCTGGGCAGGAGTGCGGTTTTGGGATGAGGTGCAGTTTGGGGATGTATGATTATCACACACTTCATCACCTTGCTAAGAAGACACTGTAATGGGGTTAATTCTTAAACTTCCTCCCAAATGTTTCACAAGATTTGTTCTGTGCCCCATGAGCGTGAACTATTAATCCTCAGGGTCCTTGTGCATGCCCTTGTGATTTAGGTGGGCAATGGAGCAATTACCCCACTGGTGATCCACAGCTGTGAACCACAGAGAGAGGACAGGTTAGCAATAAGGTCTTGTTCTTTAAATACTTGGAAAGTGCTGGGGAGAGGTAACAAGGACAGAAATTTTGAGATGTATGAGAAGCAAAGCAATACACTCTTGCAAAAATTATACAAGAGGGCTTTGTATTTGTAATAGTATTCAGAGGTTTTAAGTCTTGCTACCAAAGGTACTTCCTCCACAGGTGGAAGAAAAGGATTTGGATCTATCTGAACCTCATTCTTCAGAGGATGGCAAGTTAATGGCTTTTCCCCTCCTCCTCTTTATTTCTAAATTCTTTTTACTGAAAGGACTGCTTTTTCCGAAACTATGATTTCCCTGACCTGTCTTAATGTTCAGCATAGTCTTTTTATAGTCTTTTCATATTAACTTTACTGTAAAGTTAATATGATAGAATGACTTCCATGCCAGAATCTCTCAACATATTTTATTTAAAACAACAAAAACAAATCTCTTAAAAGAAAAATGATGCTCAATCATTTTAAGACTCATCTATCTGATATGGAGGTGAGTTATTTTTCTTTAGGGATATTTTTAGAAGAGACTTAGTCTTTACTGGTACTCAAAGCAAATTTTTCAATGCTTTCTCAATCCTCAGTTCCACCACTAACAATTTTTTCCCTGCACTGAGCCTCATTAAGAGGGATTTACAACCCTTTCCCAGAACAGACTAGATAGGATAGTATAGTTCATTTGGAAGGGAATTTCAAAGATTGAGTCCAACTGCCTGATCACTTCAGGGATAAACAAAAGTTAAAGAATATTACCGAGGGAATTGTCAAACATCTCTAGAATGTTAAGCATAGGTTATCAGCCACCTCTCTAGGATGCCTGTTTCAGAGTTTGACCACCCTCATGGTAAAGAATTTTTTCCTAATGCCCCTTCTGAACCTCTTCCTATCTCAATCTGTTTACATGCAGACTAATTCTTATTTGGACATCTTTAAGCTCTGAGAGGAAAAGGTATTGCCTTTCCTATGTAGATCTCAACTTTTTTCTTATTTAATACTTTGTTCGTTTTTATCCAGGATCATTTTTCTAAGAAGAAAATGTCTTCAAACTTAAGTTTATTACAAAAGTCTATGTAAAAAAAAGCTTAATAAATGTCACTTCCCTTTAAATTAAACCTCCCAACTTTTGTTTACTTCTCAAAAAACAAAACTTCCACAGGTAAATACATAAGTTCATAGGCTAACAGCAGAGCTAACAAATTTTGAAAGTTGACTTTACATGGTCAATTCTGTTTGAATTGGTTCCATTTCAGAATTTCCATTTAATATAATTAAACTGGTGATATATATGTATATATTTACTCTGATTTTTAAGAAGCTAAAGCATAATCTTTTGGCTTTTTTTGTTGTTGTTTTTCCTTAAACTGATTTGCATCAACAAAGGAGTTCTTTTTCTATCCAAGCACAGTGGAAGCAGGAAAGAGTGAAGACTACCCTTAGACTAGCTAGACTTTCTATGGGGTCAGAAAAGAGAGGGACAAAGTGAATGTTTCATCAGCATTCAAGAACTGGGGGGGGGGGGGGGGAATCCAAAGTGTATTTATGCGTATACATAGTGATACCTCTAGCAACATGAGAATTCATTGGGATTTCCTGCACACAAGGCTGCAATCTTGCCATGAGCCCCTCATATTCAAGTCATGGACCACCAGCTGTCTCTAGGTCCTCTTCTGTGTTGGTGGAATGTGGGAGAGAACAAATAAACTCGGAGCAGATTTCTCATGGCAGTGATAGAAGTGACTGAAGTGAGGTCTTGGTTACATATAACCTTATAGTTTTTATCTAGTGTCATGTGTGGGAATAGGGTAGATTACTTTTACTCAGACTAGTGTAACTTGATGTGACTATAGCTTTACAACTTAGGAGTGAAATAGTAATTGATACTATTTCTGAACTAGCTAAAAAAGCATGGATTTTCTTCATGGTTTGGCTGGAATATTTGTATTCAAGTGGTATGTAACAGGGTCTTTCATCATGTACATCACGTGAGAACTATAAAAATGATCAATGCTCTGAATGGCTTCTTGCTCACAAGCTGAAAATCTTAATTGTGTTATTCCTAATAGCAGAAAGCAGGAGAGCTAGAGAAAAAATGCTTAACTTGGCTAGTGTTGAGTTAATCTCTAAAAGACTTCAATAGACACTGAGATTAAATATTGCTGAGATAAGAGAAAGATTTCTAGGGTCCTCTAATGTTGAGGGAAAATTGTAGGGACCTCTCACAGTCTAGGATGGTGTTTCTTTTAAGTAGTGACTAAGTTATTAAACAGATGAAGTACAGAAATAGTTTTATTCTAGACATACTGATAAATATAATCCCAATAAAACTTTGTGTTGTGTGTATGATTTTTTTCTTCCTTTTATTCACCTGGATTGGCTTGGGATGAACCCATTTTGACTCCCTTTGATCATTTTTTTTTTTTTTAAATTCATCTATTTTTGCTTCATCACACATTAAGTAGTGGAGGTAATAAATAGCATAAAGGCTTCAGTCTCTGTCACACTTGGGATTTCAATATGATGAATTCTGCAGTCAAAGCATCTGGAAAATATAAAATATAGACAAACACACCTTTCCTCATCCAGAGTTTCTCACTGGCTTCAGGGAAATCGCTTATTTCATGCGTGGGTTTTCTAGAGGATTTGGAGGGAAGGAGGCAGGGATATTAGACAGATCTTTTATATCAACAGATCATTTAATGTTCATCTACAACAAAAGGAAATGCATTTCAGAATGTTGCTCATTTCTCCATACTACATACCAGTGATAAACTATTCACAGCTGTGTAGTTATTTTGGATTGCAGCTGTACACACAGTTTTTCACTGCAAGTGCAAACCTTGAGTGTATAACATGTATGTTATGCAGCACATAGGTTTCAGGAAAGTCTGTTGCCATTCTGGAGGCTGATAGGAAAAGAAAGGAAGCCAAAAAAGAAAGGAAAAGGCAAGTAAGCAGCACATAGTTTATAAGTCATTTTAGAGTTCTGCTATACATGCTACCTCAAATACAAAGTACAACATGAAATTGAAAACATTGTTCATAAAATGGTATTGATCCTAGAAACATACCTCCCTAATATCTCATGTCTGCAAATACTAGAATATTCCTGAAAATGATCAGTTTTTCTAGCCTTTGTCCTGGGAACACGAAGGGGACAAAGCTGGCTTTGTCCCCTTATACCTGTACCTTTCCTACACTGCAGGGGCTGCAGATGACATGGTGATGGGGAAAAAGGCTGATTTCAGGGTCTGAAATAGAGCAATACATGACTGATTGACTGCTTCCCTCAAATCAACGGAGAGGGTTTGATCAACAGAGCTCACCAGGACATTAAAGCAGGAAGGCAAGATTATATATAATGGTATGGGAAATCCAACATTAACCTGGCATTTGAGTACAGACTTTTAGCAATGAAAGAATAAAGAAGTTCTTTCCTCTGTCTTTTCTTTGGTGGAAAAGTCCTATGTTTTCCCTTTCTTTCAAAACAGAAAGCCCATATTCAAACTGACCTGACAATGGTCCCTGGAATGTCTTAGGTTTAGAGGCATATTTATGAGTTCTTGATACAGCACTAACTGATAGGACAATGCTAACAACTATAAAGGCCATCATATTCTCATGTGCAGGAACAATCACAAATGTTATTTAATTAGTGAGATAGATAGCATCAGTATTTTATTTGAGACCCTTTGCTACATGTTCCTGGAGAGCTGCAGTGAAATGACAGAAGCTATGCTGATATTTAGCTACTGAAATTTGATAGCTTATTGCCAAGAGGAAAGCACAGTGAAACTATTCCATTTCATAAGATCTTTCTCTTAAAATCTCTTCATCTGTTACATGTGTGCTTTTGTAGAGATGGTATTCAAATACATGGTACCTACTTCCTGAAAAGCTGTCACTTGTAAACAGTGTCCATATTTATCCTGAAATCCAGATAAGCAGTTCTTGGGCCATAGTTTGTATATATCATAATTTGTCTAGAAATGAGGTGCTATAACTCTTCAACTTAATATAACAATGGAAGATAGACTGCACAGTCAGACTCTTAGTCTGCCACAGATACATTGATTTTACTATTCTAGCTACTACAGTGGCCACTGATAGATCCATGTGTAAAAATGAAAACACAAGCATAGGTAGCCCCTAATACTCTCCCAGTTTACAGGTATTACTGGCTTATGAAATGTTGCATAATGAATTATATCCTCTTGTCTTCTAAACCTGGTTTCAAAGGGCTTTTTTTTTTTTTTTTTTTGTAACTGGAAAAGAGGGTAAACAAGCTATCCTTTTTCAACCTGTTCAATGAGCCTTATGATTTTGTAGACCTCTACCATATTACCATATTCCTATTTGGTCACTCTTCTGAGTAAGCCATCCGATCCTCTATTTCGCTCTTTGCCTCCCATTTCTGAATCTGTTCCAGACTCATAAGAGAGATTAGGAGACTGAGCCGCACATAACATTGACAATCCAAATGAACCATGGCATAATGATGAGCTTGTTTTGTTCTCTGTTTGTCACCTAATAGTGCTTAAGCTTTAAGTTTTTCAACTTTATAAATTATTGAGCTGGTGTTTTCATGGAGTTTTGTATTACATTTATATTGTTATGTATTGTTTCTACTTCTGTTATAGTCCCAAGATACCACTTCTGAGTGGTAATATTCTGCTCAGTGGTAAGGGCCATTGTTTATATGTGAATCTGGGATGGCATTTTATTCTTTGGTGTATCCTTAATAGTTATCTGCAGTGAATTTCCCATGTTTCCTTATTGTCCAGCAGCTCTCTGATCCTGCTGTTTTTCTGTTGGCCCTCATCCTTAATAACTTAGTATTTACTAAAGAAACAGACTTTCTAATTGCATTGTTCAGGCTCTCTCAGGTCCTTTTTCAGAATGAGAACCAGCATTAGTCTGGGTCAAACCAGTGGCCAGAAAGACCTAACCACTTTAAGCTTCTGTTTCTGCTTCCTTCAAGTGATTACTTATTGTTCCCACCTTCATTTTTTTTTAATGTTATTGGTGCTTGTTTCCTCCCATTTAATAAGGCAGCTTTTTTCAAAATCCAAGTAGATATCACTCTTATCCATACAGTTTCTTGCCCTGTTCAAAATACAGGTTTGTAAGGCATGGCTTGTCTTAAAAGCCTTGTTGACTCCCTAAGTTGACCATTCAGGTGCTTATTAATTCTGTTTTTTAGTCAAGTTGCCACTAACTTACCTGCTATAAATATCAGGTTGAGAGGCCTGCAGTTCCTTCGAAAACATTCTTTAAAAATTTGTCACATTTGTCATCTTCAGGTATCAATGCTATGAGAGCACACTATCCTTAGTAATTCAGTTATTTCATCCTTGAGTTCCTTTAGAGCTCCTGAGTGAATACCATCTGGTCTTGGCAATTTAAGTTCATTTTTGCCAATTTGTTCCATAATACAGTTCTACAGTCACTTCAATTTTAGGTAGATACTCTGGGTCCCTCATTTAATCTATATATATATATATATATATATATATATATATATATGAAATATTGTTTTTTGATATGGGAATCTTCTCAGCTTCTCCCAAGACTGAACAGCAATGCAAAGAATAATGTATATTCCCTTCGTAGATTTCTGCTTTTATATTATAATCAATTGACCTATTATAAATCTTCAAGAGGCTTTCTGTTACTGATCTTCCAAGTAGATTTATTACTGATACATTTTACCAATTGTGGCTCAAAAATTATTTTCATCTACTTCACTGTATATTTAGGTTTTGATCTTCAGGAGCTCATGATTCTTTCTACTCTTCTCATTCAGACACATTGTTAACATGCCATCCCATTGAACTACTTGTGCTCTTTTTCTCAAGACTTTCTCAGTAGATGGAATATATTGACCCCATGCTTTCAACATAGTGGCTTTATATAACATTCATTGCATGGATGTAATTCTCTTAGCTCATACTTGTCTTTAATGAGCTCTTTTTCAATTTTAAGTAGACTATTGGCTTTTTGCAACTAATTTTTCTGCTGGGGCAAATTTGTCAGCTCTGAGTGACCAGTTGAGAGGTTGTTGGCTATTTACTTTGAAGCTTCTTCTAGATGTAAGAAATTGTTATATACTTCGGTCTTTTGTGCACTCATTGAATAGTGAATACTATGTGTATACATACATACGTATATAAATGTTAATTGCTTCCTGAATCACGTGTCAGCACAGAGGATGAATTGGCCAATTCTGGGTCATTTTTATGACCTCATACAATAAATGAGTTCCTGATGAGCTTCCTCCATAACCTTTTGATGCTTTTCTTTAAGTCTCTCCCATTGGGTGGCAATGATTGCAAAGAACATTTCAGACAGCTTGTAGTTGCTAAGCACCAAGCAGGCATTCAGTAAAAAGGAAAAGATAAGTGTGAGAATTTAAAAATACACAAATTATTCTAATGCCTAATGGCATCATTTGCTTTCAAGTTATTTGTGTGTTTTGTTTTTTGTTTTTTTTTTGTTATTGCTAAACAGGGAGAGCTAATTAGGGAGAGCAGTGGTCTAACCTGAATTTCTCTTCCTTTGGTTGTTCATGGTAGCTTTCAGAGCATATCTTTAGGCAGATCTTAACATAAAGCTAAGGCCACTCAGTGAGACTTCCTGCTTATATTAACTATTTTATCTGTTACTAAGAAACACAGGCACTGTTATCTGCTAGTAGCAGCTCTCTGTATGTGGGCATCCTGAAGTACTCCCATCCACTTGAAACAAAATATTCTGTGTAGTTATATATTTAAGTATGATTAAAACACCAAAAGAATTGCATCTGAATTCTTAAGAGTAAATTCTTGAGCTAGGGGTCCAGGCGATTTGTGGGTACGTTCTTGTGTGCTCCATATATATCCTCATCTTCCTGTGAAAGATAGCAAAAATGCCTGGCAATGTGATGAGTAAAGGAAGATGTACTACTGTCTTCCCAGCAGTTATATATTTTACTTGTAATGCTTTGATCCTACTGGCCCATTAGTAGCATGCTTTGTGCCCTGTCTGCACACTGAGTGGTCAGAATACAAAATCCCTGTTTTGCAAAACAAGTCCAAGAAGTTTGTTTGCCAAAACCAACTTTTTTTGTTCTGATTCTGTTAAAACAGTATTAGGAATGTCAAAACACAATTTAGTTTTGATAAGGTTGAGGAATTTTAGTTCAACTTTATCTAGAAAGCTTTCTTCATACACAAAACTAGAATTTCTACCATTGATTATTTGAACCAGTTTTTAATGCTGCGTCGTACTGTGTCATGACAAGAATAGTAGGCAGGGTGTCACACAAAGGACAACCACTGCAGGCACCCCTCTGAGAACAGTGCCAAACCCAAGCAAATATGTCTGAGTCCCTCCAGCTACTGTTGTCATCTGAGAGGAGGGAATGCTATTGTTCCCTGTAAATAAGTCTTGACATAATATGACCAGCACTTCCATGTACATACGCTGTATTATATAATACAGCATGTAGGCATTTGTAGAAAACTATGCAATCCATGTCTTTGTTTCACTTTCCTCTCCCTGATCAGATGTCAATTTACACAGATTTTTCTGAAGTTTTTCAGTGGTGGTTGAGTCAGTACTTACAATTTCTTCTGTGCTATAATTCTAATATCACCATAAATGTTGCTGGAAGGAATAGGTTTTTTTCAGAGATCGTTTAATTTCACATTATATGTCATAATGGCTTGCAGCTGTTGATGAGAAAATATGATGGTATTTTCAGCCACATGAATATGACTTCTCTAGAAGTTAAACTTCCCTGCTCATTTATAAGATGCACTACATATGGTGAGATAGGATTTATTTTGACGAAGCTTTGTTCTTCAAAACTAGTCTAAGTAGTAGATTCACAGAGGAAAATAATTCTAATGCTCAATTCCTCTCATATGCTGAGGATGCCTCCATTTGAATGTAACAGGTTTTCTGTGGAGCAGGCTTTATTTTTTCCATTGGTTAGATGTCCACTCTATAAATGGCTTGAAGATGGTTGTATAAAAACAGGGGTGTAGTTGAAGGATTCAGCAGTCCCCTGACAGGATTAGATTATGCAAGTAGACCAAGGGACTTGTGTTTGTCAGCTAAGTCATGCTGTTTACTGAAGTTATACCACCTTTTTACTGTTGATCTGTGTAAAATCATTGTTACCCACTGCTCTCAATGTATAATTCATAAAAGACTTCCTTACAAGATGTATCTTGTTCTATCATCCTTATCAATAGTCAAGCAATTATTATTTGCAAATACAAAATACCCATGCATGTCAATATATGTGGCTGCTTTAAATGCATCATGTCTCAGCTTTGGTATGACCGAACCATTTTTCTCTCAGTAAAATGCTGAACTGCTTGTGGATGAAGGTTCTGCTCTCCAGATAAACAGCTTTTCTAATATTTTGAGCTGAGGTTTGAGCATTTATCTACTAGGATTAATAGAAAAATTGTCTCCTTTACAAGGCAAAGGGACAGGAAGCATTCAGAGGCTGTGATGCTGAGGGAAAATCATGGGAGATGTGTCAAACCTTGTATAAATTGAAAGGATCTGTCAGTGAGGACTGATGAATTACATACGTGGCTAAAAGCTGCCTCTTAGGAAAAGATGTCAGATACTTTATTACCGTCTCAGAGGCATTCTATCAGGGAAAAAAAAAAAATCATCTCTACCTTTCCTATCTCTACTACATAAGCTTCCCATATAGAAATACCTTTTGGCCTTGAATGACTCTGATGCTAGATCCTGATTATTTGCTTCTACAATTATATTTCTGTTAACCCCTCCTCTCTCTAGTCCTCAAGTTATTTAGTGGTGAAATTGCTTTATGAATGCCTTCAAAGGTAAAATACAACAAACTTGATGATTGGAAGTAGATGAGGCAGAACAATTTTGTGAAACACTCTTGTCGCTAACACCTAGTTGCACAGAAAGATGGAAACCCTTACAGAATCTTCCCTACAGGAATCATAAATTTCAACATTATTTATGCTTCTCCCTCGACATGTCACTAATAGCTCTTTTAAGAACAACTGAGAACACCTGAAAGATTGTCTCCAACAATTAAAATAAAACAGCTCCCACAGCACTGGCTGGCTCTGGGGTTTATCACTCTTTGCACCCAAAGTGTTAACACATGTGAGCAGTCATTAACAGGAAATGCACTTTTCTTCTTTCCATTTCAGTAATCCCGGCTATGGAAGAAATAATTTGCAAGCGGTTCTGTTGGGTAGGACCTGATAGATTTGCACTGGCAATAAGGTTTTTGTTTGTTTGGTTTTTTAAATAACCATGGGACAGTGTCTGTAGTCCTTTCTGTATAGAGCCATCTCAATGTTGAGGCAAAATAGATGTGGAGGAACCTCAAGAACAGAAAGACAAGTGTAAAATGGTGTGAGTTAAATCACTGTGCAGCAGATGATATCATTTCATACGCAAGTACTGTCTGCAAGGCATGTCTAGCTAGTAGGAATTTTTTTTTTACTAAGTCTCTCTTAATTACAAAGAAATTGCTGAGAAATTATTTCTACTGAGTTTCTGAAAGAGGCATTTTCAGTTGCAAGTGGTAATTATGAAACATAATTATACTTAATTTAATTTACATGTAAATTGCATTTTGGTTGCGACTCAAGTCACTCTTGCAAGTTTATTACTAAGTGGGAAGAATGAGTCAGACCTAAAAAGAGAGCAGACTTTATGAACTGACAATAAAATTCTAAATTATATTTCAAATTTTCAATTTTAACTAAATAATTGGTGTCACAAGTGCAAGACAGTTGAGAAGACAGAAAAAGGATTGTAATATAGACCTTTAATTTTCTATGCACAGCTTGATATATTTGATATGAACAAAATCTGGCTTATTTAGCCACTTTTCACAAGTTCATCCCTGTCAAATTCAGAGGGCCCTGCTTGAAAAAGGTGAACACGATTTGGTTGGTTGAAGTGGAGACAGTATACAGCTAATTAAGTTCACAGAACACCCACTCGCAACACAACTTTTACATCAGCATCTAACAGCACATTAGATTTAATATACATGCTGTAGATGCAACCTGAGAGTAATGAGGGGGGAGGGAAAATGTGCTCTTATAATTTCAGGCTCCTTCTTGATCACTCTAATGAAACAGAAAAGAGCCAGTCTTCTGGTTTTAGCATCTAATTTTCCTCCTAGCTGTAAAGAAAATACACCCCCATCACCCAGGTACTTTTTTTTTTTTTTTTTTTGCCAGATGTCTTTTAAATTAGTAATTAAGACAGCATCTTTGCTCTTCCTGCCTGCAGTTACCTCTTGAAGCTGCTGGTACATAAGTTTTTCCCATGTTTTTTCTCCATTAGGCAATCACTTGCCCCAGATCTTATATATAACATTGCTATGCTGGGAGTGGGACCAATTGCCGTGGTGATGTGTTGGCATTATAAGTCAGTACAGTACAATCTGGCATCATGGTGTAGCCTATGAGGCAGGTCTTGGTGTGGCTTCAGCCTGGCCTAGGAGAACAGCCCCAAAACTGTTCACTTGACAGCAAAAATAAATCATTTAAATAAATCCATGGGGAAAAAATATCAAGGTGATGAACAAATTGCAGTTTCTTCCAGAACACTTTGAGGCCGGCTCACTTATACTATCGTATCCATCTTTACACAATACAAGTGAGGAAGGCAGTCTGCATACAGTCTTCTTAGTAAAGAGGGGATTTTTTTGGTGGCATATTAACTGCTAACGGTCTTGGTTAAAATTCCTATTTTGGTGAAATACAAATACAGAATACATATCTATGTTACTGTGTAAGAATAAGAGCTGAATTTTCTTTAGTCTTACTTCTGGCTAACAGGTAATGCAAGAACTCTGTTCACGGATGTGCTTTTTAAATTACATATCACTTAAATTTGTCATAAACTTGTTTTCAGCTAATTGTTTCTAAAGAAATAAAAATGGAAATATACATTCTTGTTTTCATTCAAAAAAAAAAAAAAAACAATGGGACAAGCTGAGAGGAATTATAGCATTTTAGACTGGAGATCTAGACAGGTGTTTTCATGGCTCAAGGTTTTTGCCTGGATGGCTCAGTATGTGCAGCATCAGATTTCATTCAGTTGGCTAGTACTCATCAATTAACAGGAGAGATAACATTCAACTATTCTCAGATTTGAGCTTTACAGATTCTGTGTTGCTGCATTAAAAATGCTTTTCCTAATTGTAAGCAATCTGGGAGGTTCAGTACAACTTCAGACTCTGTCAGCATGGTGAAGATGACTGGTTTTTCATTGCGAGGCATTTGAGTTGCACTTAATATTCCACTTTCTCTTAGGCACTGTGACTTTGGAACTGGCATTTTATCACAAATGCCATAAAATACATTTATTCATCCAAAGGCAAGCTGAAGTTGTTGGTTGACCTTGTCTTGGCTAGTTTAGGTCAAAAGGTAGGCAGCTTGTGAAATCCTGACCCGGATGAAGTTAATGGTTGTTTTTCTATTGAAGGTGAGAGCCACTATTTTCTTTCACTAGCTTTCTCTGTCTGTCTAAGGAACATGGAACAAGTGAGCCTTTTGAGAGATATCATTTACTGGTAATAATATAATCAGCCCAACAGCCAATACTAAAAATTTTGCTATTAAACTGGCTCAAATCATATTCTGGGTGTATTCTGGGGTAAAAACACCAAGAGTTGTGGGTTCTTTATTTGTTCTTGGGGTTCCCCCCAACAGTTTTATAGAAAAAAATATATTTATATAATTCCTCTCTAATTTTACTTCAGTTGGTACATTTATACTCACTGGTCTTCATTTTTCAGTATGTTCACTTTAAGCCCGTTGGAGATGGAGTTGAAATACTTGTATAGCTTTGGTCATCCTATGTGACATTAAATTGAAGCAGTGGCAAATAATCCACAGTTGTTTGCAGAGCTGTCTTAAAAATGTAGTGTTTGTTCTCCTCTGTTCATCAAAAAAAAAAAAAAAAAATCACAATTGGTCCTTCAGTCCAAAAAGGAAAGGGGACTGGAAAAGCTTCTACTTATCTCTGTGCAAGAGAAGCAGACATTTAATTGCCCTGCATAGCACCTACTGATAGCAGAAATGTTTCTTTAGGACGGAGCTGATCCTGAGTGCCCCCTTGTCCAACGGGGATTGTGTCTACTGGCATCTGACTCGTGCAGGATGTGGCTGTGCAGCTGTGCACTTCTACACAAGCGTGTCTTGCTTCCTTCTTTGGAAGCCCCAGAACAAAGCCAGGCCTCTTGAATTACAGCCACTAGAGAGTTATTTCCTTTTCTCTGTACTGCATGACACATCTATTTGGTGTCTTTTTTTCAAAGAAATGTAATAATAATTCTGGAAAATACCGTGTTTCTGAAAGCCAATATTGTCACAACTGGATAAACTGAAATCTATATATTGTTTTTTGGAGAGATTTGTTTAAAGTTAAACAACTATTTTTGCATCCATTAAAGAAGTGTGTGAAGAGCGTTCCTTGTTCATCTCACAATTTTACAGAGAAGATTTTGATATATAAAAACTTTCATCAACATTTCCAGAAACTTGTGGTTTTCTCCCTTTAAAGTACCTTATTCTCTTTCCACCTTTCTTTAAAATAGAAGAAAAATGCTCAAATAATACGATATATATAATCATGCAATTGCCTGTGTAGTTTTGGATTATGTGTGTTGTAACTGATATCACACAAACAATACCACATTTGGATTATGTGTGTTGTAACTGATATTACACATACAATACCACATGAATGTCATTATTATATTTTTACATTGTTATGTTTATTCTTCCTTGAACTCCTTTGCTGTTCATGAAGTTCTTTGATCTACTTGGAAAAAAAAATCATTCTAAAGCTATGTGCATCAATATTGATATGAGGCCAGCTAAGCAAACATGCAAATAAGCTCTAAGAATAGAGTAAGAACATTAGCCTTTTAAGTAGGTATATTGCAAGTATTCAAATAAATATAAATTTTCTATATGCAAGTTTGACTTTCTCCAGCAGCAGAGGAATTTTGTCATGTTCCTAGGTGTGTGTTCATCGTACTAATATACCTACTGTTGGAGCGAAATTCACAGCAGAATTTGAAAACTGCTTAGCAAAACCTGATCAATCTCACTTCCCACTTACTATTAAGGTGTGCTGGTAGTAAACTCTCCAAGTATGAGCTGGATAGCAGCTTCAGTTTTACAAGCTTAAGTAGCTGATATAACCTCAGAGCAGCTGTATATTCAGGACTCAACAGCTTCTCTGTTCATGATCTTTTTCTGACTCTGAAAAGTATGTTATCTTGAGAGCTGGGTGCTATCATGCTCCAGGCATATACTTTTTTTAGGGTTTATGGTGATATTTTTTATTGCAGTTCTCACTGTAGTGAGACACCCAGAAATGAACTGTGTGCAAATATACAAGGTCTTGTTACCCTTGTGCACTGCTTTTATCTTATTTTATGGTTTCTGTAATAATAATTTTTAAAAAATCATAAGCAGGGCATAACTTCATTTTGTTTAAAGGATTGGTACCAATCTTCTGTTAGTTTCAGCATGTGGTATAAATGTACTGTTCTATGTATCAGCAGCAAAAATGAAAGTGTGGTGGGACTCTGTATACCCTTCAGCTGGGGAGGGGTTAAAGGAGGGATCCAAACTTATAAAACAGTTTTGTTTGAATCCACCCATAGACCACCCTTAGAGCTTGGATATTATTGTGTTAAAAACATCAATAAAAATGTTGAGCATTTTTGGAAGAAAAGCCTTCTTACCTCTCACCAGCTGTGCATAGTAAAATGTCTGTCTTGTGCATTAGAGCTATCATAAAACCAAAAAATGAAATTAAACCAAGGAATTTTCTAGCCCCACCCCAGAAGTGTGGAGGAGAAAAGACTGTCACACTCCATCACTTAAAAAGAAGTTGGAACTAATGTATGTTAATGCTGAAGGAGCTGGCTAATGTGCATGGCAAATTAGTTTCCTACAGACAACTACATAAAGGGAAATTATAAACTGAAACCAATATACAATCCCTAACAAATACTGAGGTGGATAGGAACAGGCAGTCAACTGAGAACACTGCAAGCTGCTAATGATATATTTCAAACAAATGATTCACACCCCAAACCTTTTGCTGTAATCTCACTCATACAGTGCAAGTCTCTTAGGAGGGGGGAAAAAATGTTTTATATCACTTGACATCTCAGTATAATCAAAACCCCAGATTCAGGTGAATGTTCTACTGAATTGTAAATCATTCTTATCCATTTGCTAAAAATGTCTATTCATGTGTATCAGATTTGCTGCCCTTGTTCTCCTGCTTGAGCTTTGCTGCCAGGCCACAGGAAAACTCAAAAACTCAGTTCAAGTCAAATCCTGTTATCACTGTGATTTATGATCACATTTCTGTGAAACTTGCAACAATAGGATTAGAAAAAGTCTGAATTGGATACATGGTGCTGAGAGGTAAAATTCTGAAAGTTCTTAAGCTTCAAATGAGGCATGGGGTCATGCCTCATTTGAAGGCATGGTCTTTTGGTCAGATTTTTGGTTGTGGTGCTGTGTGGATATGAAAGTATTTGCTTACTGGGATTTTCAACAACAAGAAGTCAGGTTTTGTAATTCCATCACTTAATATCATTGTAGTGGTTTATTTTGAATGTGTTGATGATCATTGTGTCTGTATGTGAAACAAAAATACTTCTCTCAGTTCTAGATGAAAAGGAGCTGGTTCAGCATGTTTTAGTCTTCAACATGCTACATGAAATTAAGCAGAAACTTCACTTTTAATTCTAATTTTTAACATCATTCTGACTAGAAACTTATGAATAAGCTTGAACACTCCTGATTTATACTTCTGATTTATTCTTCAGTGACTTGTATAACTGCCCATGAGGCAGGTAGGGTTGGTTCTGAGGCACCTAATGCTAGTGTTAGTTACTCTGTTTAGATTAAATTAATAGCAACTTAGTAAAGTGTATCTGACAAATCGATTTATTCAAAATGTTTGCCTTGCACTGGGTTAGAGATGGAAAAAGTACACTATTCATTGTTAGTTTTGTTGAGATGTCTGCTTCTTTTTTTTCCTGACTTCAGTTTTTCCCCTTTTTCTCTGAACAACCACATGTAATGATCTTTCACTCTTTCATTTTCACATCACTAGTGAAAAAGCCTTGCAATGTTCTGGGGGAGTTGTAAAAGACTGTTTTCTAGAATTTATTTTTTTTTCACCAGACTTTCAAGTTGTGGTGTGTACTATGTAAATAGGGGAAAAAAAAAAAGAGGACAAGATCTCATACTGAAAACTAAAGTCTTCCCCATTATTCTCAACCTTTTCCACCATTTCAGGAGTGCTTTAGGTTTTTGCCATCTTACTCTAATATTGGTTCTCTCCCTATCCTGTTTAATCACCAAACATATATGTTTTTCCTCTATGGGATTCCTAGGGAAGCTTGATATTTTTGCCCTGTAGCCCCACAGAGTAGCAGTGTTTTTTGGCTCTGAAACCTCTGCATTTTCTGACCCAAAATGTGTAACCTGACTTATCTAGGGTACTTACACGCAACCATGAAAAAGCTGACAGAGGAGAGGCCATGTTCTTTAACACAAACTGCTTCTCTGACCCTAGACTTCCTTTTCTGGGAATATCTGCAGTTCCTGCAGCCTTTCACCAAGGTTCAATCTCACCCTGTCATGGAATGTCTTCAGAAATTCAAGCCCATCCCTTAGAGGGCTAAAGGTCATTAAGCTATACCAATGTTTCTTCTAAATCCTGTAGGCCCTAGAGATATCAGCATCGACTTAAGCTTTTAAATTGAGGAAGCAAAACTGAATTTTGCTTCCACAAGGATAAGGGACACAGACTAGGCCACTGCTGCTGTTGGAAGAGGGTTGGGGAGGTAGAGTAAATGAGGTGGAGAGTGACATTTGCCTTTTTTTTTTAAAAAAAAAAAAAAACCGGGGGGGGGGGGGGAAGCTTGTTAAGGAACAGACTAAACTTCTTGTTAATTGAGTTCACCAGACTGTTTCCCTTAGCAGCTATAAAACACTTTGAAAACTTTGAAGTAATTAATGGGATATTCATTGCAGGGTATCTCTGGGATAGGCAGAACTAGTGAACTTTAGATTCTTAATTGTGGTGGAAGTACTTGTTGTGGAAGGTGTATGTGTTTGCTAAAGCTTCACTCTCCTATTCTCCCAAACTAGTGGTGTAGCCACACTTGGGGTCAGCTGTCTGAGCTTGTAAACCTGCTTTCAGTTTCTACAGTGGTTAGTATATAAAACTCATCTTTTAAGGATCTTCAGTCTTACTAAGAATTTAGGTTTATCCTATTAGGAAATCAAGAGCTTTTCCTCACTGATCTTTAAAAGATGACTTAGTCAAGCTCATCTATTTTTATGTATTCTACTTGGTGGTAATACAAATTATAACTGGTTGTGTTATGATGTTTTTTTATTCTGTAACTTTCATTTTGATCACCCTTTTAAAAGTGTATTAAGCAATGTTATCACATCTACTGAGTGTCTGTTTCTTCACCTCTTTCTTTGAGACTAAAATGTGCTTCAGCAGCTTCCTGTTTCAGAAGAATAGCTACTGCTCTGGTCTGAAGTGAAGGAAAAGGTTATCATTTGCATTTTTGGAGAGTATTTTAGACTGACTTGAATTAATATTTCCATTATCTCTGCTACAGAAGACCAAAATTCAAGAGATGTACCTTCCATCTGGCTTTGAAACAGCAGTTCTTAAATTATTCCTTTGGAAGTTAATTTCAGAATAAAACTGTTGCCCAGTTTCAGACTGGCCCTTCATAAATTCTAACTTGACAGCCTCATAAACTACTAACCAGAGTTACTGCTGTGATATCCCTTATCTTTATTAATTTATAAAATCATGCCTTGCATTTTTTTTGTCAATCTGTGCTTTTATTTAAACAGAGATTAAAAAAATACAGGAGAAAAAAAAAAATCTTGAAGCCCAGGCATTAGCACCCAGGTGAGCATACTTGCCAGACATGAAGTGTTTGCATATAACTTCATTGCAACATCCCATTCAGCTGATCTAACATGACAGCATATTGGCACATCTTTCTCAGTGCATCTTGTTCACAAGAATCTAAGATTTTTCTTTTTACCTAACACTTTCACTGAGAAAGCTCTAAAAGCTGAGTGTAACCAGTATTAGTAGTGGCTTTAGGATGCTATATTTACTTTCATCTTCAGGAACCTGAGTGAATAGGTTCAAAGAGGTATGAACTGCTCCATTCATCACTGTGCCCTGTCATGGTATTTTAAATGCCAGTTTCCTAATGTGCTGCTTCTCTTGGTGTAGAGAAAAGGCCCAGCAGAAAAAAATCTCCATCCTACTGCAGAAGATGGCTGACTGTAGCAATGTTACAGTAATGATTTTCCTACCATCAAAGATGGCAGTGAATATCCCACACTTACAAACAACTAGGTCTTTCTCCTCTCCCATTATTTCTAGTTGGTGTATGTCCCTCAAAGCAGAAGTTCTTGTTGTCTGTCCCAAAATGAATGAGTAGTCTATGTGGAATGACACTTACTCATATAATTTCTATTACTTCAGTCTGCAAAGTCATCTATTTCTTCCAATACAATTGTCTAACCCTATCACATCTCTGTAGTTCCTTCCAACCTCATAGGGTCAGCAAACTTCACTGGCATGCTCTATATACTGACTAGAACATTATGTAAGTTGAGACCAAAAGACTAATTGCTGAGGAGCTGCCTTCTTTTCTTTCCTTCCAGCTCGATAGTCCCTTCCAACCTGCCCTCTTCTTTAGCAGGTTCTTTCAGCTTACAATTCTCATAGGTTTTCCCTATCTTCTCCAGTTTAATTAATAACTTCTTATGTGGTAGCAATTTAAATAATTTTCTGATGTTCAGATAGATTAGATAAGCCATGTATTTCCCTATGTGAAAACTAATTATCTCACCAGAGAAAGAAATCAGTCTAGTCCGATCAAACACTGGTGAATTCACATTGTCTTGTCCTGTTTGCTATTTTATTCTGTCTGTAATGATTCTCTTTAAAACTATGTTTTTATAATAGCAAAGCCAAACAAATAGCTCCATTGCTACAAACATAATTTATGGTACATTGTTTAGACAAAGGTGTTGTTTACTGTTCTCCAGTCAGAAAACACTACTGATCCCTACCTCCTATTTAAACCTGTCAGATTGGCTGTTTTTTTTTTTTTTTTCCTCAAAACTCTGGGTAATGAATTGTCCCATGTTTTCTTTCCAAATGCATCAATTTCCTTGAGTACTTTACCTGTAGCTTGCTTGTGGGTACCTCATCTCTGTGCATTGACTAATAGTACCATATTCCTGCTTTTTCCTCAATGCAAATCTGAACAAAAATATTAGCTATTTGGGATCATAGTTGGAATGCCTTCACTCTAAACAGCCATCTGCAGCATGTTGGATGTGCACTGTAAGGGCTTAGGAAATCCACTACACCCTGTAGGCACCTAGCAAGCAGAAGGGAGGACTCCCAGCTGGTGAATTTAAATAGTGTCTCTCTCTGGGGAAATTCCTGGAGGAAACTAAATTCTGAGAATGCCTTTATAGGTGGAGGAGGTTCTCTTTCTTGACTTTGCACAGACTGAAACTAGCCTGAAATCTGACATTGGCTGCTCTTTTTACCCTGTTTTGTGAGAATGTCCCTGGCAAACTTTGCATAGGTTTGTAGGCAGCAAGAGCTCATGTGTGTCCTTGGCCCTAAATAGGAAGGACAGAGGGTTTAAAAATAAATAAATAAATTTAAAAATCTTGCTTTGAAAAGGAAAACCACTTGAGGACAGATGCTGTGTCAGTTTGGGAGTGTGCCATTCTGTTTTCATGCCAGTCTCAATGAGAGACAGTAGGTGCGTCTGTGCCACTAAAAATAAGTCTGCAGTTCACTCTTTCCACAATTGCATAAGTACAAGCAAAAGCTGGAAACTGTTCCAGTATATAAGAAGTAGAGACTATCTTTTCTAGTACTTTGAAGACCCACTCATGCAAGCTGATCCACACATTAATCCAGAGTTCTGGGCAGAAGAGAGTTATACTTCAGTGTGAAGCCAGAGATGAGAATGGTGCAGTACCCTGAGAAGCTGTAAAATCCTACTTCACTTTGAATAATCAGACATAAATTGAGCTTTCAGCCTACCCATGATCTACTTAAAATGGTATATAAAAGGTAAAAGTTGCTCTTATTTTTTGCCCAATGTCTTGGGAGAGAAAGATATTGGGAGAGGGCAATCTTTCTAGCACCCTACTGGGAGAGTAAGATTGAGCTCCTTTCTCATCAAGATGAGCACTAGCAGATGGTGCTTACTTTCATGGTACTCCAAGTGCAACCAAAAGATGGGCAGGCGCCTATTGCAAACCTTTATTCTGTAGAAGCTAAAAGATTCAATGAAGTAATATTATATGCAAGTCTGTAAGTGCAGATTGCAGTCTTGATGTTCTGTGCACCTTGCCTGAAAAGAGACCCATGTTGCAATTGCTTAACAACTTTACTGCAATACTACAATGTAGTTTGGGATGGGTAGTGAAGACCAACTGCCTTAAAGTGAATTAGCAAGCAGGTTGGAAAATAATTAGCAGCAAGGATATTATTTTGGTCAAAGTGGTAGCGGGTAGCACCTTACATCCATGAAAAGTACTGTGAGATAGCTTTAAAAGGCTGTAGTTCTGAATAAATTCCAGTTTCCTATGGGGAGTTTTGGCTGCTATTATTAAAAGTAGCTCCTATTTTATTTCCATCTTAACCTGTGTCTAGAAGATGAGAGGAAGCAGAGACCATGCATATTCTTCCATGCATGGGCATCAAAATAACTCAGTACTTTTCACTACATGCAGTCTCACCCATCACCTTCAAAATAATAATAATAAAAATGCTGAACACTCCAAAAGCAGTTTAGCAACCTTTGAGGCCTGAAGAACACAAAATGAGTTATCTTTTGTCAAGTTAAAAATCAAGACTTAGAAAAGACACAGAATAACAAAAATGCTAGCAAAGTGACCTTTTTGTCAGCAGTTATAAGAGCTTACTCTGCTTGACTGAGCAGACTGGACAGACCGGGTACTTCTTCACTGTAGAAAATCAAACTAAGAATTCAATGGAAGTGGTTAAAGGCTACATTCCCGCACAAAGAACATGCATGAGAACAAGTTTCCAAACTAATAAGAGATTAGTGACATTAAATTGCTAGGAGCTTTCTGAACTTGGAGAAAAAATGTTTAGTGGCCTTAAACTGACTTCAAATTCCTAGGCCAAATTTAATTGTGATAGTTTGTCCTTCTTCTGTAAGGATAAAATGCAGCAGTATTTACCAAGCCAGAAAATCTCAGATCTTTTGACTGAATACAAAATAATCTGCAAGAAGTAATACTTTTGGTGTGAATGTAAGATTTGTCACAGCAATTATATACACATACAAGTACAAAGCATGAGAGGTAAGCAGGTTGCATACTGATAGTCTGATTTGTCCAGAGGTTTCTTCCTGTTAAGACAGCTACTTCACTGTTAGTTGTAACTCATAATCTTGTAGCATTCAACATCTAAAATATCTTGACTCTCCCGTCTGATACATTTACTCACTTTTTCTTCTAATATTCTCTTTGGCTCATTCTTTGTGGCCTTAGGCAGAGAAAGACGATGTTATTTTAAGCTGTCAGCAGTGATTCTGTTGAACTGTGAGCCAGTAAGGTGGAAACGCTTTGTGGAGATGCACAGACAATATTTTTTCCATTGTGTTATGAGGTGGTCACTTGAATTATTCCAATTCACAGCACCTTAGAAGGGACCATGCTGACATTAGGACTCTTCCATGTGCTACAAAAAACAGTAGCTCTAAAAGAATTGTGGCTATCAGCTTTCAGGAAGTGCTGGACATTTGATTATGTACTTTGGTTTCATGGTTCAAATTTAAAAACCAAACCAAAGCCCAGCCATTCTCACCAATTTTCAGCCATAAGCCACAGTTGTTCCTGGAAGTGTATTGCAGAAAATCCAGCCAAAGGTCATTGAAATTTAGTCCAGTCCTATCATAAAACTGGAGGTCTGTGAATCATAGCTGAATTGTGGAGCTCTGCTGGGACTGTCAAGCAGACTCTAGGGAGCTTTGGAGGTGCAATGTTTTCTCTAAGCGTAACTGACCATGTGCTGCAAGTAACTCTAAAAATGAATCACAAAATGTTCTCCCAAATATGCTAATGGGACCTACCTCAAAAGATACCATGAATCCAAGTCCGTGATACCAAGTCTCATGAGAGACTTGAGATTTCTACCAAGCAGTCCCACTTGGGCACACACATGGAGTGGGATTTGCAAGCCCTCAGCAAGTACAGATGGCAGCATGGTGTCATCTGTGGTGAACTGCTTTACTCACTGAGCCCCTGCTTGAGCATTAGCTGGAAAAGAATCTGCATGCATCTGCATACAGGTGCTTCTTACTTAAAGGCAGATTTTCACAGTTGTGGAGACAAACCATCTGTCATGACTTTTGCAGGGAAATTATGGCTGAATCTGCTTCCTTAGCTTTCAATAACCCAGATCACATGTGTGAAGCTGGTGAGTGTGCACAGGGGCCATATAACACTGTGTCTGTAGTTTTAGGAGTTGCATTTCCTGCCTATACAAATCAATTGATGAATGCTTGTAAGAAGTAATACTTATGTTTGTTTTTGTTTTTGTTTTTGTTTTTTTTTAGAAAAAAGCAAATTAGCACGTTACTTATGAAGCTAGGCATTTTAAAAGAGGTGTGTCATTTTTATCTGCTGTTTGTGAGTTGATCTGTGTCACTGGAATGTCTGTAGCCCTGGCATTAAAATGACATCCCTTTTATCTCTTACTATTTGCATCTGTGAAAAGCCCATTGGTCTGAATGTGGTGCTGCATCCAAAAAACTGATACTGGGGCTGCATTATAAAACATTTTCATAAATATTAAGTTTCATAAAGTGAATTTATGAAATATCCCATTGACGATATTTGGATTTCAAAATAGTTTAGAAACCCTCTTTCTTTTTCCTTCAGTGCAAAACAGAAATATGTCTTTGTTAAAAATGAAAAAGTAATTGGCCTATATTTCACGTACCTTTATTTCCAAAAGCTGACAAAGGCAGTGAGCTCTGGAAACTGGTAAAGAGTTCATGCTGTAACTGGTTTTAAACTTCTTATGGTGGTCCTCTTTGCATATGTTTTGAAGTTCAAATTAACACTGACAAAAACAGCCTTACATTGACACAGTGTGAGTTGTATTTTTAGGGAGGAAGAACAAGTTCTTTACTTGAATACTGACAAGTTATGGAATGCTGTCTGAGTTAACCCACACAAGTAGACCAACAATAATAACAATAACGGGGGCGGTTACCTTTATTCTTTCACCAAGATGTGATCTACCTAAAATGATAAGGAAGCCATGAAGTTTAGGCAGTGTCTGTTGGTAGCAAAGTAAGAGAAATGATCAAGAGTTCCCAATGAATCAAGTTGAATCCAAATTTAGCAGTAGTCCAGAAATGACTTCAATTTGCTTGCATGGTCTGCAAGGCCATAGTTCATCTTTATCCAAGGCTGCACAAACACTATATTAATTCCATTTCATAAACAAAGATCAGACAATCACATCTCTTTTTTTTTTATGACAAGAGTTAACAAGTGGGTATAATCATTTTAAAGGGTCTTGAATATGTGTATAAACACTTGCCAACTTATCTCAAAATTATGTAAGTTTAGGTTCAGGCTATTCATTCATGTATTGCTTTTTTCTTCCTCTATTTCAGCAAAACTCACATTTTCAGAACAGTAATGTCTCCCCCTATTAATAGCATACTTCCTTGAAAATGTCATTGGTGTTCATCTTGGGATTGGTGAGCTGCTTATATAATTAAAACATAGTGAAGTAAGGGAGATCATCTACATTACCAACAGCTTCTGCACTCTCCAGGTACTTTTAGGCTGTAGAACTGAACCAAGCACAGGTGAGGATGGGCTCTTGTAATATCAGTTCTTTCCGATAGCCTGGGAAAAAGCTATATTGCAGAGCTATGTTCTCTCAATAGCAGCCTAGGTTAGGGAACCCAAGCTCCTAATAGTTGGAAGAGAAAAATTCCTTTTAAAGGATGAATCAAACCTCCAGTGTATATTACTGGTGAGTTCCCTCTTTCAAGGAGGCAGAGTCCATGTACAGACTATGAGCTGATTACATGCATAAATAAGGTATGGTGTATCTAAAGCCCAAAAAAAAAAAAAAAAATCAGGACTTCCACAGCATTAAAAGAAGTCACATTTGGGAACAAGAAATATCAAAAGTTAAAGAATAATAAATATGAGATGCCTGATTGAGTCACATCCTATGCTTTGTTTTTTTTCCATCTAGCTTAATTGTACTATGCCATGAATTTGAGCTCATGCTGTGAAAAGGGAAATACCTTGGAGGCTGTTGTGAAATTTTCGATACCAGTAACATTTATTTTTAATAGCTTTGCAGTCAAATGAAGATCATAATGGAAACTGTAAGTCTTCTGATTTGAAAACTTTTTTTTCAAATTTCATTAAAACCCTGCCATCCCACAAAGTCAGATTTTGTTTGCTTTTGTTTGATTTTCCAGCCAGTTTTAATAACTGAAAATTAGATATGTTTAATTAGCAAAATATTTTTTTTAATTAGGCTAGATTGTTTTCTATAGCACTTCTCTCCTATCCCAAGAACTCCTGTGATCATGTATTGCTACTTCTCACTTAAGAGAGACTAGTGCTCCCTTGAAGGAAACAGCAGGCTTTTAAAAGCAAAGGTAATGCTGAAACTAACAATCTTTAGGCTGTCACACACCTTTGACCTCCTCCATTTTCATGGAATCCCAAATTTCTCTCACGCAAGTGAAGTCTCTTGTAAACAGCCACATTATTTCATTTAGTGGCTTTCTAACAAAATGTTTTCTGGTTTAGGTTTCTGGTTCAGGTGTGGTATGTTTCTTGTGAGTGTGCGATTAATTTGAAATGAAACTTTCCCAAGGTCAAAGAGAACAAGATGCATGAAAGAGCAGAGGAACACAGTTGTTTTTACTATGACACTCTTCATAAGATATATATATATATACATATATATAATTTAACAAATCAAAACTACACAATTCCTTCTACTACTAAATATGACAGTCCAAGAATAAAACAAAGATCCATTATTAATTAAGGCAACAAATGAGGACAAACAAAGATAAAATTCTGGTCAAGGAGATAAATTTGATCTAATTATCAGTCCTGAGTGTATGTGAAGATGCAGTGTGTAGGTAAAACCTGTTGGCAGCTTGAGGCTGGGACGCAAACAACCTGCGGTTCTGCTTTGCCAGCCTGTATCTCTTCATTAGACATTTTCTCCTTAAAAATGAAGCAAGTCTTATTCATCAAAGAGAATGTTATATTCTGTGTTTCAGAGTACGTATTATTTTTGATACTTTGATGAAGTCTCTTTCTTTGTGAGTACTCCAAATTTTTTTTTTTTTCAAAAAAAAAAAAAAAAAGTATGCTTGGGTTTATTGGATATGGGTTTATTACCAGATAAAAGCTTTCAGGTTATTTTCCATTTCAAACAAAAGGGGAAACATTTCATATTTAGAATTGACTGTCTGTTCTCTAGCAAGCTTCCTGTGCGTATCTGCTCGGAGAAAATTAGATTCAGCATGGATATAGATGTCTATATATTTGAACACTTGGTTAATGTGAGCTGGAACAGAGTGGTTACTCTTCCACCATGTGGTTTACATAGCAGATGTCAATATAAATCAGTCAATGCAGCATACAACCAGTGGCAGGTCAAAAACATTGTATCTTTTGAAAAGACTGGATTTCCTAATAAGGATATTCTCATCCTTGAAAGAAGCATATTCCATGAGATAAATTGCAGCCTCTTCTCAGCAAAAATTCTAATATTTGTGTTGAATTGTCTCTTTCAGTACTGTAACATCCCAGCTCTGACTCACTTTCAGTTCAGCTTCAATGCTCGAAAGCATAGTCTTTGATCTCTTAGAAGGATATGCTTCCCAGATAACAAGAGCATCTGAATAAAACTTGGAGAAGAAGTGCCTTTCATCCTGGGTACTGGCATTTCACCAGGTCCTTCACAGAAGGTGATTTTTGTTTTTTTTTTTTTTTTTTCTGATGCAGGACTGCCAGCCATGACTTGCAGTCTACCTCTCTACCTTGCATCTGACACAAGTATAAACAAGATAGATAATGCTTCTTAAGGTTACCTAAACTGCAATAATCCTCTCCAATCCCATAATGAGCTGTGGTTTTCACAAGATTAACTCATTTCCTATTGACTTTGCTTCTTGCTCTGGTTTCAGTGGGAAAATTTCACTTTTTCACTTGGCTTTGGTTTGGCTTAAGTCTTTAAGTGCTCTCTTTAAAAAAAAAAAAAAAAAAAAAAAAAAAAAAGGACATTCTTCTCAAACAGATGCCCCATTTTCCTTCCTACCACCACCTGGAGATGTGTGTGATGCTCAGTAAGGAAGAACATGTGACCTGTTGTCCCTACAGCCTCAAGCAAGGGGGTTTAAGGGCTGTCACAGGGATGCTGGCAGCATTGAGATGGCCAGAGGAGGAGGATGGTGGCAGGGGCACCCCAATATTTGCTGATGTGCAGCTCTGCAAGGGGCCGTGTTGACCTAGGAGGTGAGCAGAGCCCTTCCCAGTTGTGCAGGTAGGGATAGTGGCTGGACCATGCCTCTGGGGCAGTGCAGCCAAGCACATGGCACATGCCCCCTGGCAAGGAGTTGGCCAGCTCTGTGCTGTCTCAAGCTGCTTGCTTACAACAAGGTTCCTTGTGCAAAAGGAGGAACTGATGCACTCTCAGCTACCCAGGTGCTCACAGGCAGTGGTGGGCTTCTGTCTTCCTCAATGTCCTGCTGGCACTTGCAGGAGGGCTTAAGGATGGCAAATACTCAGCAAAGGCTTATCAATGCTTGTCTCACAATATTAGTAAGGGAAGAAGTTTTCTGCTGTCTCATGTTCATACGTTACACCCTATCTTCAGAAAACAAATAAGAGAATGGATTGTGATGATATTGAGGGGAAAACCAGAGACATAATGAGGTCTGAATTGGGGATGAGGCTGGGGAGAGGCATGGGCTTCCTCTAAGTCACCTTTGCTGTGTACTATTCCATCCTATTTTTGGCAAGCTCCATCTTCAAATGTTTCCCATGACTTCTAAAATACTCCTGATACAGTTGTTTCTGCTATTTCTGGTCTGCCAGCCCTCTGCCCTGCTGAGATGACCCTTCATAAACTAGGCATTCTGCATGCAGTCACCAGCCATGGGCTGTCCTGGCAGTAGTGCAGGGTGCCCGTAAGCTAGTTGGTGGCAGGGGATGCACTGCATTCCCGGTCCTTCTGCCTCTGCATACGTGCAGCCAGTGCAGTGAAGAGGAAGCCTGCTTCATGTCTTGATGTAAAGGCAGCACAGGATGCCAAATGAGCAAGCCTGGGCATCAGCAGCAATAAAGTGCCTATGAAAGGAATACAATAAGAGTTGCTGATTCTACAGAGATAATCTGTCAGAAAGTCTATTTGTGTAACCCTGTAAAACAAGCACATGATGCAGTCTTCCATTTAGCACTTCTTAGAGTGAAAGCTTTGTCCCTGGAGCTAGGGTGGGGTTTTTTTTGTTTATTTGACCCCCCCCCCCCCTTTTTTTTTTTTTTTGGTGCTGTGTTGCTGTAGTGCTGCAGATACTCAGTGCTAGTGTCTAGTGAAGATATGGTAGCGACATGGTCACAAAGAAGGCAGGAGAGAAAGGAGCAGTACTATGGAAAAGCAAGCTAGCTGGTCACATTATCTGTGTACAGCAAGCTGAGGAAACAAATTTGGTGGAAGCATAATTCTCCTTACAGTTTATATTTGCTCCAGCTGATTGTTCTCCTGCCAAAATCTTTGTTCATCCTGTGCAGTCAGAGCTGTATCTTCAGCCCTGTATCGTGCTGCAAGTTCTGATGCTGGGTGTCATACAGGGAAGGTGGAACCTTGACACAATGACAAACAAGACCTCTGCTCCTGTAGCTTCTTTACAGTGTGCTACAGACAACATCTGAGCACAGGTCCTGTGCTGAAGAGCTTAAAATAATAGATGCAGAAAGCAGAAGGAGGAGAGAAACAACCGACTTGGTATCGGATGATAGTAGAAATGAAAGGGAGCTCTGTCAAAGAAGTACAGGATTAAGGTCTTAATGCAAGCAAGTTTCAAATTTTCAGAATGTATTTGGAGGTTTTCTGGGTACCTAGCTTCTCAAGAAGTGCTGAGTATCTACAACAAGGAAAAACAGCCTTCATTAATGTGGTGAGACACAAATGCAGAATTGGAGGCATCTAAAACCTCTGGTTTCTTTCATGAAGTTCTAGTTATATACAAAGTTACAGAATAAAATATGTTTCTGAAAAATTCCATCACTATTTTTAATCAGTTCTCAGTGCAAGGCATTGTGTTTGGTGGTATGTTGGTTTTTGTTTCTTTTATAAAGAGAAAGCACACTGATAAGTCAGTTCAGGTGCATCAGGACAGAAAATATTTTGGACCTGACAAACAACAAAATATCTGATACTTAACTCCCCGGGACTTGAACTTCAAACTCATACCAGACCTGAAGCAGCACATCACAACCTGTACGGTGGAATGTAAGCAGAGCCAGTAGACCACTGAGCTGATGAACTGCCTGGAGGGGAGGCTGGCAGCACTAGCGTCCTGTGTCTTCAGAAATGGAAGAAGACCATGCTAACCTGGAGTAAGTTGAACCACAGCACTTCACACCAGCTTGAACTGTCAAATTCTTACTGGAATATTCCTGTAAAATAACAGAAGGAGGTTAGATGTCAGCCCCCAGACTAACAGGTAGTTGTGTATGCGGCTCATGTTGAAAGGAAGGCTGACTGCATGGCTGATATGGATGCTTGCTGTAGAGCAGAAATTGCTGTCCATAAAATAGTAAAAACATAAATAACCAAATATATATGTTAAAATATATACACAAAAAAAAAGTGTGTAAATAAAATGCAACCCGCTCTAACCAGAGTTAGTGTAGGCCCTAACCAGGCAAGTAGATAGCCAGGGGGTAGCCTGCTCTAACTCCATGACTGTTGTGAGAATTGAGCTTCCTATTCTGTGACTGTAGAGGACCTGGGCTGATTCTTTTGCACTGGAGTAAGATAGGGGAAGGGACCAGCAAACAGTAAAGAGGAACCATCCTTACTATGAGGATAGCCCATGTGCAAGCAGGGTAGGGCCTTGCAGTCATGCCTACTTCTGGCTCTGGTCTCCTTTCAGAAGACACTCAGTGTTGGGGTAGCCACCACAGCTGTGGGGTATGCCCTATAGTCTGTGCATATACAGTCTGTGGGACTCTGTGTGCGTGCAGTGGAGCAGAAGACTTTCCCCCAAGTAAAGCACAGAGTGAGTTATATGCAGACTTCAATGCAGTTCTATGTGTATGGCAGCCATTCCAGAGAGTTAACATCCTGGGCTCCTCCAAGCGTGGTGGTATAGACAATATCTATACTACTTATTTCCTTTTTCAGAATTCCTGTGCCCGTTGCAAACAGTTTTTGAAAGTCTGGGTATTTAAGACAGATGTAACTGAGCCCAAACTAATGTAGCTAATATGCTCAGTCTCAAATGGAAAGGCTAAAACTGTATTCTGGAAAAAGCCCTGCCTTAAGCCTGCACTTTGTCCTGTATCTCATTTCTTTCTCCAAATGCTGCAGCTCTAGTACTTTTCTGTTGTTGGAGTAAAAACTATTGAAATCACCTTTACACTCTGCTTTTCTTTCTGCACTCCTGTGGCTATTAGAGAAAGCAAAGTTCTCTGAAAGAAAAGAAACAGAAGTAGTTTTGAAAAGACCTACTGAAGGTTTAGAATTCAGCATTTACCTGTTTAGGTAGTTGTGGAAATTTGCTGTTTAATTTACAGAGCGAAGTCACAGTACAACTCTAGCTGTGGAGTGCCTCTTACAGAATGCTTTTAAGCTAACAGCTTATCTTTTTCCTTCCTTCCACAAAGAGAAGCCACACAAAAAATACTTAAAAATTGGCTTCCAAGTTGCATGGTATTTTTCACTAGGCATTCAATGCTTTTAAAAGGCCATGGTAGAGTATTGTTGCTGGATGTACCAATCATTGCAAGCTCAGTTTTATAAAGTAGCTTACATTCTCTTCATGATTTTAAAATTTTTGCTCAAATGTTTTTGATGTTTTGCAATATTGCACTGGCTACAAATACCCAAGAAGGTTAGAATTGTCATACCTTCTTTCTACTGCTGAGCGGACAATTTAAGACGCAAAAGATGATGACTTTTTTTTTGTTTGGAAAATACTTGTATAGAAAACAAGTCACAGAGTTTACCCTGAACAGAATGGATTAAAAGACATGTTGGATTGCTCAGAAATGTTGCCTGAAAGATAGTGATAACAGACTAATTAAAAAAGCAGCAAAGCATTACAGGATTATGTAATCTAAAGCTGAAAAAAAAAAGATGTTTACAAAAAAAAAAAAGAGGGAGAATGAAAACCACACTTCCTGTAGAGGAGGAGGAGGCTCTTACTTATAGTTACCAAATCCAGTTTTGACATTGTTCTTTTCATTTTGCCATATAGATATGCTTGTTAATAAAAATAATAAATAAATAAATAAAAACACCAGACATTCCCAGTTTCTGAATTCCTAGCGTAGGTAAACATTACTCCTGATGTTGACTCTTCCTCAAATGGACTATTGGCAACACGTAGTCTAGATCATTTATTATCCTCCATCATCAATTCCCCACTCCCTTCCCACCTGCTCTACCTCATGGTGTGTACAAATACAGTGTCCTGAATTCCCACTTAAATACATCATCTTTAAGTTCTGGGAAAATTAGAGTTCTTACCAGAAGGTAGATGTGCACTATAAAAGTGGAAAATGGGACTTCAGTATTTGTTTTAAAAACAGTTGTGAACTTAAATATGTACAACCCACAGAATGTTGGCTGGTGCTTGAGTTGATTAGTTGTTTTTTTTTTTTTTTTTGAAGACCTGGTGATGGCTGATTCTTTGCAAAAGGAAAATGAGTCTGTGTTCTTGCTATATGACTCAACCAGTTCAATGTTGTCTTCCTAAATGCTGTCTATTGAAATGATAAAATGATGTATTAGGTGTCATTTCACTGTTCTAGGTTTTCTATCCTCATTTTGCTGTATGATTCTGGTTGTTCCGGCTCCTTCCTATTCAAGATTAAATAATTTCCTCTGTTTATGGCCTGTGTTTTCCAACATCTCTACTATTTCTTTGGTATTATGGTATTATTTCCATAAGGAGTCCAGATACAAAATCAAGTTTTGTTAGAAATAAAGAATCTTTGCTTGATATTAGATTTCCTTGAGAAACTGACCTATGAAAAACTCTAGCAATAACTTTAAATCTTTAATATTTTTCTCTTTTTGTCAGGGTCATAAATATTGCAAGGAAAGCCACTCAAAGTGTAAATCTATGAACATTTATCTTATAAGTTAGAAGAGCTTAAGGAAATGGAGAAAAAGTCTCTTTTCAAAAAGGAAGGAAAATTATAAAATTTGACTAAAGAAAAATCACATTGTACAAAATAAATTTTTTGAACTAAAACTAGATGAATCAGAAGGCCTTCTGTAAATACAAATTTTAAAGTAGAATTATTACATATGGATATTACATATGGATGAGTAACATATGGCAACATAAGAGAGAGATACTGTTCCACTGACCCTTCATGCCCCAGGGAGTTATTTACAAAATTGCGGACCAGTGATTTCTACTTGCAGTGAGTGGCTATAAGTGACTGACAGGTGCTCAGCAATAGGAAATGCAGGTTTTCTCTTGGTAGTTTTAATTCAGACAATCGGGATGTTGGGTATGAGAAGTCACTGACTGTATGTTACTGAGACAGAAGTGAGAGTATATTTCTTAGTTGTGTTGCCAAAACACGTGACCCTGCCACAACACACCCCTGCTGGTCTATGCCCAAGCAGAAATTTTCCCCATGAAAATCTTGTCTTTACTACCATTGCTAGCAGAGAATAAATAAATCACACTTTCTAGGGATCATGCACTTTAAGATTTGGCTTGGGGTCAAACATATGATTGTATATAATCGGTAATCTGTACTGTACCAGAAAGTACCAACAGAAAGAATATTCCTAAAATTCCAACACTAAATGGAGTTCTAAATACTTAAAAACAACAAATGTGCATAAAGATTTATTAAAAGAGTAGAGAAAAACCTGCTTGTCAGCTAGCCCTTTCTTGGCTTTCTTCATCATGTTGCACAGGCAGAGGAAAGATTCCCATCCCACATGTGAAGTTGCGGTGGAGTCCCTTAACAGTGCCAAAGCCAGCAAATCTCCTAACTGTGTTTTGCTGGCTTGTGCAGTGGGGGCAGAAATACACAGGAAGGAAAGTGTTGGGACTCCTTCACAGGAGGGCTTTCCTTTCCAGGTTTGCATTCCTTTCTAACTCACAGAGCTTATTACATAGATATAATTGAGATAAAAACACTTCAAAATGACTGGAAAAACAGGCCCCTTGCCTACAGCTATTTTGCGTGCCTTCCCTGGATGCAGTTACAACAATGTAAGGCTCTGTTCTTAGCCATTCCAGGTATTGCAACACTTTTCGTAATGCATTTTCTCACCATAGTCCACCACTGCACTGTTCAGTACTAGTTCATTTTTACTTTGCAAAGTTCAAAGGGAAGCTTGGGTCTGAGATTTTGGTTCAGGTGCACTGTCAGGAAGGAAGACACAAGATTTTGAATGTAAGAGCAGTACAACCAGCTATGGAAGTGCTGGCTGCTCAGCAATTACTACTTGTCATTTCCATATGCTCTGAGTTTCATCCAAATAATGAAAAGGCAAAAGAGGTTATTTGTTATGTGCCATACAAATATATGTATGGTTGCAGGTTGCATTCTCATTAAACATTCTCATTAAACCTTATTCATTTACCTAAGGCTGTGTGCCATGGGCTTATAGCAGAAACTGGGGAATGAAGAACAAAACAAAACCCAAACCAAACAAAACACACACACAAAACATGTTCCTCAAGTCTTGCTTCCTTTTAATTACCATTCACCAGGGTTTCACGATAGGACTGAAGAGGTGACATCACTCCCTAAGATAAATTAATTTAGATGCTCACCAGAAAGCTGACAGTCTTTGCCAAGGAAAAGAAGGGACTACAAGAGTGGGAAGGCCACCATCTGCACAATGAGGTATCTGGTGCCAACTGGGCCCGGGGCTAAACAAGGGAGAAGAGGAGAGGATGGCCACTGTGCTGTATGCATAGCTGTCTGCTTTTGTTGTCTTCCTAGCTACAGATGGGATGTGCACAGCCTTAGGAAGTTGTTGAGACTGTTAAAAAAAGAAGAAAGGTGGGGAACCTAGGTCTAGAAGCATGTGGCTGGGATTTGTTTTGAGTACAGTTTGTAGTGTCTAAAAATACACATTGCACTGAATTACATCAGTCCTGTCTTCACTGTGTCTGTTTTAGAGAGTTGGAGGGGTTAATGTTGCTAAAAGATCAAAGAAAGAGTTACTTGCTAATGCTTAACTTTCATCCATTTGTTAACCATCGCTTTTACCTCCTGGTCTGGAGAATTCAAGAGTGTGATGATATGTAGGAAATATCATGCTCTTTTTTTCTTTGTATAACCCCATTCAGTCACTAGGAATCTGGTATCAGCTGGAGACTGCTACTGTCACATCTTCAGTTCAGACACAGGCTGCTGCAGAGGAGATGCAGACTGTGTTCTCCCACAGAGTATTTACTTTTAGCTTCTTGTGTTGTTCCCTTTTATGCAAAATAAGTATTTTTGAATGTAAATATAAGATTAAGGCTTATATATGGAAAATGTGATTAGCGAGTGTGTGCCTACAAGCATGCATATTATTTTCATTAATCAATGGTGACAGTCATTTTGTTTTCATGATTTCTGGCAATCCATTTGCTCTACTCTGAGAAAATGGTTTCTAAAGAATTTGCTGGAAAACAGATTTTGCAAGAATACACTGGAAAAACTCATTCTTTCAACTAGCTAAATGCTGTCATTGACAGTTATCCTCACATTATACGCAAACCATGTGTGAAAACACAGCAAAGCCCCCCTCTCCACTGTTGTCTGGTGCTGTCTCATGGAACTATACTGTACATATTTCAGGAGGATACAAAAGAGTTGTTTTTTTTTAATATGTTCTAAATGATCCCTAAAGCAGGTTTCTGACTTTTATCAAAAAAAAAAAAAAAAAAAAAAAAAAAAGACTTGTGTGTCATCTAATAAATAAATAAGTGAGATTTTAACTAGTCCAGGTGCTTTTACCTAACCTATCACCATTTCTAACTAAGACTGTTTTCCTACTGGGGAGATATCTCTGACTTTATGGCCATGTCATTTGGCTATTAGCCTAAATAAGCATATATATGACTGATGTGTGAATGGTAGATTTCTTGTTGATGAAAACCAGGTGTTTCACAGTATTGCTTTAGCATCTACTCTTGGTAATATTAATCATACCCAAAAAAAAAAAAAAATGCAGGGGGTGAGGGAAGAGAATTTGTATTTTCCAGCTCTAGCCATCAAAAAGTTAGAGGGCTTTTTCTGGTCATTCATCTAGGAAGTTTTCATAAACCATAGAAGCACTTGTTAAGAATATCTTGTTTAGTCTTATCTCTTCCCATCAGCTAAGGAGATACTTATGTGACAATAACAGATATCTACCTTGAACAAGGCTAACTGTAAACAAAGTGATTATTTCTCAGTGTGAATGACCCAGCTCAAGTAGTCAATTATCCATCTGGGTTGCAGCCTTTTATTCAGTTTGCCATCCAGCTGGGCCAGTCATATAAGGCTAGACATACAAAAGGGTTCACCTTCTGGGTTGCCATGACTCCAGTTCACAGTCTAAAAGCACAGTTTTGAATTAGATGCTTGAACAGCAACAGCCTTGGACCTCCTCTCCTCCCTGGGGAAGCTGTTGTTTTACTGGGATGTTTCCAATAGCTTGAGCATTGAGCTTGTAAAGGGGAAATGCTTCAGACACAAGTACATGTTCTTAAATTTTACTCCTACTGAGTAACACACAGCTTCACTTGATAGAGGACTCCAGATGTTAGCCTACTTAGCCTAGTGGTCTGAAGTACCAAATCACTTCACAGAGCTGGGGCCCTGAAAGGCTCAGAAGGCATAACTCCTTTTTTAATTTAAAATAACTATTCTTGAGAGAGTCCTGCTAGTATAAACTAACCTTAGCCAAGCATGTATTTGATGACAATAAATGAAAAAAAAAAAAAAAGAAAAAAAAAAAAAAAAGAAAAAAGTATTAACAGGTCTTATAGAGGGGACCAGACTCAAATTACCACTTTGAGGCCCTGGGAGGTTAGATGTGTTCTTGTTACCCAGTGATTTCACATCTATATAATAGAAGAGCACATTCAAGAGGCAGAATGGGTGTACTATATAGGCTGTAACCTGGGAGTTCTCAAAGAACTAAGAAGAAAGGAAGGCTAAGAGCTAAGAAAGGAAGACCACCAAGACTCTAGGACTCCAAATTATGTCTCATGGATTTGTTCCTTGAACTCTTGGGGCCCTATTTCTTATCTATCAAATTGGACATAATGACATCAAAGTATTAGGAGAATAAATTCTTAAGGTCACAAATTTTAAGATTCTGTGGCAGAGAAAGCCCCATAAGAACTCAAGAAATATAAAAAAGAAGCCTCAAGCCCTCACTTCACCCAGTCTCAGAACTGTTTTATGGCATTAGGTATATCATTTATGACAGTTTTTGAATGACTTTTCTGTCACAAGGGTAGAATATTAATTGTAATCCGAAGAGTATTTTGGCATCACACACACACATTGAGGCTCTCTTGCACTTTAGGTGAAGAACAATAAAAGTGATATGAGACAATATATATATTCTTTAAAAAATACAATTTCCTGTTATTTTTTCTTTAAAGTATTATTCTATTCTTCAAGTTCAGTCCTCATTCTACTGGTAAAACACAGAGTTTAAGAGAGAGGAATCATATTCTTTGGTATTTTATTGCATCCTGAGACTATTGGTCAGTCTATTTTCTTCTTATTTAAGTATATTTATATTATACTATTCCACATGGACAGCGTGCCACAAGAACAGCTATTTCATTGAGGTCATATGTTTCAATCTCTTCCCCTTTTTATTTTGCAGCCTTGTACCAGATGTCAATGGTGACTGCCAGAGTTAGTTTTCCAAGTGGTCTTACTTTAAATCTTCCCTGTCTAAAAATGTGTCTATTCTTACGGTTTAGGGACTCAAGCTGTGACCTTCCCATTTGCTTTCCAGGTATTCTTCAACTTTTTAAGATCACAGGAGAGTATTTTGGAAGATCAAATGGCAAACAACTTTAATTGGAAAATATAAAATAGCCCTGTACGTAAAAGTGAACAAAACCCGTTGCATCAGTAGAGTGGCCCATAGTCCCAGTCTTAATAACTGCTTGGCTTGTTGAGGGTCAAAACTCTGCCCATAAAACATTCCTCACGCAACTCCAGCTTCCCTCATGATATCTGTTAGGCTCAGTCACATTGGCTGGTTGCCCTCCCAAGTACACACACCCCTCCAGCCCAACACAGCCCAGGTGCCCGGCATCCACACAGCTTGCCACAGACAAGCTGCTCTTGTCTTGTCTTGTCTTGTCTTGCTCATTAGGCCATTCTTGTCAAGGTTGCCAGTAAAAGGGAGCTGAATAATAATAAAAAAAAAAATTCAAGCCTCCTCTCTTTTAGACACAGCGCTGTTATTGAGTGGAATTTTTCTACAACAGGAGCCCAGGTTTATCTGCCCTTTAATATAAAAGCATGTCACTGCAAAGTTCCTCAGCAACACTAGTAATTCAAATGAGAATTTCTCTCAAGGACCAGCTATAAAGCAGTGTGGTTTTTTTGGTTTTGTTTTAAATGACTTCATGGCAAGCACTCTGGTTATATATATATATATAAAGGCTGAAGTTCACTGGATAGCTGTCCTTAGCATCTGCCCTTTTAATTCCTTCTGCAATTAATGAGTTTCCCTGATGCTCCCAGTGCAGATACAAAGAGAACAATTCCAAGTCCACTGGTAAGCCATGCATTCAGATGTAAATACCATAATGTCCACCATGATTCTGTCCTTCCTTCTTGTAGTCAGGACCGAATTCACCTTTGATGTCATTGTATCATGTAATTCTACAAGAAATGACTTTCAGGTAATTTGCAGTGGACAGCCCAGCAATGGCAGTTTTAACTGATGCTGACTTCCAGAGTTGTCCCTGGTGTTTTTAGGAGAGAGGTTATAAACAAAAGCTTTGAGTATTCATTAGGATGTTTCCAGTGAGTATTTCCCCTTCTGAGTAGTAAATCACTTCAAAATGTACCAAACTATGACATAGAACTATGCAATCTCTTTTAATAGATCAAATAAAAATTGGAAGGCTAACTTCCAATACTGTAGGAAAACTGTAAAAGACTGGGGATGTGATTTAGTTGATAATGTTGTTGAGCTTCTCTGACAAAGGTACATCGATAACTTTTGTTGTTATACTTTTATGTCCTCTAAAAATAGTTGCATATTTGTTCTACATCTTTTTCTTTTCAGAAATAGTTTGTGGGACAGCTCTCTTTATCAAGTAATCAATGTTAGCTTATGAATTACAGGATTCCTTGAAATTTCCCTGAATAAATTAAAAGGCCTCATTCATATCATCCTCTCCATTTCCCTTTCTCATACTTGCATTGCTTCACCTATGGAAAAGGAGATACCTCCACTGTCAGTGTGGGACTGTATCACAGTAAGGGACACTGGAGTTGGCCTGTGGGCCAGGAGTTAGCTCAGCTACGCACAGCTGTGCAGGAACAACTAGTTACCAGCTGGTGACTTCAAGACCTTTACTATGGCTAATGCAAGAGATTTACAAATCTTACAGTTCTCTCTGGCAAAGCAAAATAAATCACCATCATGCAAATAACACAGGTGACAAAAAACAGGTAGGTATAAAGAAAAAAAATACAGCCTTATCCCCCTTTCAAAGAGCAGCAACAACCTCTACAAGGAATGTCCTCTGGGGATTTAATATCTGCTAGAGGTTAATGAGCCACAGCGCTGTGCGGGACATTAACTCCTCCCAGTTGGTTATCAGTTCCCCAGGAAATGTTCCACACCTCAATCATTATTGTCCAATTACACCCACATTGCTGAGTCCTGCAGCCTGGCTGCAACATTACATTTCTAACAGCTGTGTTTGGTCAGTCACTAACTAAAAGGCTGCATCCCACTTTAAAATTCAGCAGAGGCAGAAGATTGGGAGAGCTGGCTGATGAGCAACTGTGGTCAGTCCTGCATCTTACTGGCTATGTAGCAGAGCAGAGTCTATTGACAGCAGATTCAAGAGGAGACGAAAGAAAGGAATAGCAATGCTGGTTCCTTGTCTTAACCATGGGTGATAGTCAAGGCTGTAGAAATCAAAAGCCTACTCCAAGCATCTGCCCTGCAGAACTCCACAGCTTAAGTCACCGGTTCCCATGCAGAGGTGTTCAGAAACCTGATCAGTGTATTGCATAGTTAAACCTAGTTTCCCATTTTGTTTTGGAAAGCCTCATCTTTCACACTTCCTATGAATAGACACTGTGGAAACTGTAGTGTGAATCTACTATCAAAATGTTTCCTTTTGATACTGTGAAGCCTTTTTCATAAAGTGAAATCACTAAGTCCCTTTAGTGTCAGAATACTACCTATGTATATTATATGTATGTGATAGCTCATGTAATATTTAAATGCACGGTACATCAAAGTGGTAAAGTTGAGATTAATTGTTTTCATAGCATTGAATTGGATTGAGAAGTTTCATTTTTTAGAATGTGAAGAGTCCAAATGAATCAATGCTGTCTTCTTTTTGTGAAATGTGTCAATTTTAATAGAATTGTCTCTTTAGTGGAAACATTATTCTGTCAGAAATTTTCCAACCAGTTATATACCCAGCAGCGACTGGTGAAAATGCCAGCACTGGCTTTGAAGGCTGTCCTGTTAGCCAGGGGCAGTCTCCTCTGCCTACATGGAGCTGCTGCTGCTGCCTCCATGTGAGGGTGCCGGCAGGTTCCCCCTGCCAGCTCCTCTCTTACCATGATCTTAGTTGCAGTCTCCTCAGCTTTTCTCCTACTCTGTCACCTTCCAGATATGTATCATCTCCTATAGTATCACATACCAAACCATCAGTACTCCTTTTTCAGGCAGACGAGCACAGTAAACTATGACCCCAAGGGATTCGCAACCCCACTTAGTTGCTCACCTCCTAAAAGGCAAATAGAGAGGCACTTTCCAGGCTCTGCGGTTTTTATCTGCAAATTACATGAAGGTGATTTGGCAATATTTTGCTTTATTCCATGTATTAAGTGGAGTTACATGGATGAAATGAACACACATTTAATATCTGAAAAAATAATAATAATAATCCTGCAGTTTCAAGGAGCTGCAAGCACATTGGACACTAATAATACAGAGTTTGCAAAGCAAATGGCTATTTGTTGGCTTTAAGGGATGAACTTAAAAACAAAATCCCAGGTAGTCCCAATAATACCATGAAATTTTAAATTAGCTTTCATCCACAGAGAACTACATATGCAAGCATAGTAAATAACAACAAACACAAATATGAAAGTGTCACTTGTTTTCATATGTAAAATTGTGGGTAAATCTTGGATGTCCGTGGGGACTCCCAAAAAATCTTAAACTTGTTCAGGGAACAAATGCAGATTTTTTTATTTTTATTTTTAATCTTAATTGGTGCTTGCAAATTGGTGCTTTTATACCTATGAAATTCTGTCCAGGAAAGTGTGTGTGTTAGCTGGATTTAGCCAGAAAAATAGAGGTATCTGGCTGTGAGAAGTCTATTGCACAGGGTGTATTTTTTAAGTATAATTTAAAAAAGTTTTCTGATGCAAAATTAAAAAAAAAAAAAAAAAAAAATCTAATGTAAAAGCAGTATGTTAACTACAACGTTTATGGAGTGAATTTCAGTGAATTTCAGTCAGAATCAAAATAGATTTTGTTCTTCCATTCTCATGCATTGCATAGAGGATATTGTTACAAAATAATGCAAATAAAGTAGGTAGTCTATTGCTTCATACCAAACCCTATAAACCTAAAGTTAACTTGTACTCCTAATCTTGTGCTCGGGTCATGTGAAATAATCTTTAAAGGGGGAGAAAATATGATGGAAAAGGCTTAGGGATGGAGATTAGGTCAGGGAGATCACAACAATTATTGTCATGGGCAAAACACACTCAAGGAAATTACTGTAATTTATTGCCTATCACTAACAGTGAGCAGTGGAAAACAAAAAGAAAAATAAACCACCTTCCCCCCAACAACCCTCTTCTACATTCTCCCCCAGGAGTGGAGTAGGGGAATGGGGAATGGGAACTGCAATTGGTCCCTAGCACTTTGTCTCCACCACTCCCTCACAGTCCCTCCCTGCCCCTGCTCCCCGTGCGGTCTTCAAGAACTTCAAGACCTGCTCCCACACGGCTCCGTCCCACGGGGTCCATCCCCCAGGAGCAAACTGCTCCAGCACGGGTCCCACACAGGTGGCAGCTCCCCCCAGGCCCCCTGCTCCTGCGTGGGCTCCTCTCCACGGGCTGCAGCTCTGGCCCGGGGCCTGCTCCTGTGGGGGCTCTCCATGGGCCGCAGCCTCCTCCAGGCCACATCCACCTGCTCCCCGGGGGCTCCTCCATGGGCTGCAGCGTGGAGATCTGCTCCTGTGGGACCCATGGGCTGCAGGGGGACAGCCTGCTGCACCAGGGGCCACTCCACAGGGGAACTGCTGCTGCCTGCCTGGAGCACCTCCTGCCCTCCTTCTGTGCTGACCTTGATGTCTGCAGGGCTGTTCCTCATTTCATGCTCTCCCAGGTGCAGTTGCACAGCATTTTTTTTTTTTTTTCCCTTTCTTAACTATGGCCCAGAGGCCTAACCTGCATTGCTCACTGACTAGGCTCTGGCCAGCTGCAGGTCCATTTTGGCAATGGCAGAAACTGCTCCTCATCTGACACGGGCCAGCTCCCGGACTCTTTTAACAGAGGCCACAACTGCGATCTCCTGCTACAAAAACCTTTCCATGTAAACCCAGTGCACCTAGCCACAGGCAAAACTTGGTGGTGGTAGCAATGCTAGTGCCATGATGTGTGCACAGCACTTGCTAGGAAGAGGAGAAATCAGAACAGTGTTCAGACAGCTTCTGCTATACACATCCCAAAGGCCTAAACACCTCTACCTTGCTGTTAGAAGATGCTGTTACTGCCCACTCCTTTTGTTTTCTCTTTCTAGCATTTGCCCTGAAGCTACCTTGCAGCTTTCTGTCCCTGCTCTTGTCTTTGAGGTCGAGCTGGACTGCCTGGAAGGTATCAGACCAGAGGGGAACTCAGGACATGCCTCAGCCCCAGGTACTTACCCAGCAGATCTCTGCATCCTGCACTGCGTTCATTACTATTCTGTTAGCAGTTCACTTTTTTTGAGATTATCTCAAATATATTTTACAAGATCTACAGTTACATCTTTCCAAAATTAGGAATACTGCTCTTAATGTTGGTAAGTCTTTCCTTCCTGCACAATATATGTACCCCAAAAGACAATCTCCAAGTCTTTAAACCTACTTCAGTGAGAAAAGGGGAAGGAGAATTATTAAGATTCTCTTCTAATGTCAGTGCCTTCTGGCCAATTTCGTCGCTTTCATTTAATTCCTTGCCACTGATCCTTTAATAGAATTTATGATTGTCCATTTTGCGTTCACCTTTCTTAGAGTGTCACAGATGTATCCATGCAGAATGATTACTGTTGTATGGCCAGAGGAAGTAAATGCCCCAGGAAAAAGAGCTCCAGGAAAAAATGAAAGAGAAATTCTCTGGGGAAAATAAATAAATAAATAAACAATCCTAGCTGCTGTACAAAAGACCCAAAAGAGACAGAGTAGCTTTTCTGTTTGCATACATCATGGCAGCAATTTTACAGTTAGTCTTACCATGGCCAGTGTTATTCTTAGTAAAAACACAGCTTCACCGAAGAATGAAAAGTTCATGGAGGAGAAGATGTGTTTGTCAGCTTGCTGGCAGAAAGTAATCCTCTATTTACTTGTGAGAATCACATCTTCATATACCAGAAGAAATAATATGCAGACACCGAAAGTGCCATGCATACAGTGAGGCAACAAAACACATCCTTTCCTGGCAATATCTTTCAAAAAAATGCCAAAATTACACTTACACTTCACCTTGTCATTGTGACTCATTTACAAGACACTTCACTGATGCTGTCTTATCACAAGAACTTATTAAATGTTATTATGCTGAATCGGTTTTGTACATCACATAGTACCATCTTTGATATGTAATTTCAGTAGTCCCTCCTCACCTGGGTCAACGCTCCTGTTTCTATCTTGAGGTGCCCTGTGTGCAGTGCTAGTCCAAACTGTTGTTTGTGAAAGCCAGCACATCACCAGCTCTAACCAGGTGAGCCAATAAAACATTGCTGACAAGATGCTGTGCCCTGAATGTACATTCTGCAAAGCGATTATGTATTATCTGCAATGTCATCTGCAAAAAAAACTATGCAGACCAGTGAGGAAACACAGAAATGGAGAGGATCCTACCAGTTTAATTTTATTTAATTTAATTTTATTTTATTTTACTTTATATATTATTGAGAATATGGCCTTGAATTATTTCATTCAAATAGGCTCAACAAGATTTCCAACATTTTCATAACGTAGACCTTCGTAATAGAAGATATCACAGTAATTAATTACACACGAAAACCAATGCTGCAAAACTGTCTTACTCAACAGAAAGTTATCTTATCTGATCTCTGTTATCTTTTGGCATTGTTTTGTGCTGACAGACCAACTTCAGTGTGACACCAGGAATCTTATATACATTGTGATTATAATGACAAAACAGCATACTGTCAAAGGACACAGAATTTTAAACAGTTTTTCTTCTTTTGAAGAATTACGTAAAAAAAAAAAAAAAAAAAAAAAAAACACCTAAGTAAACTACTCTTGAAACCATAGTCCTGAGAAATAAAATCTACTTTTTTTTCTCCTTCCAACCTAAGGTCCTGTATACCTCCTCAGTTGTTCGTACCTGGGACTAGAATTAAAGATGCCAGTACAGCCACCAAAAGATGTAAGGCACTTAGAACCAGTTTCAATTGGAGTTGAGCACTGAAGTACAAGGGGAGCCTACAAAATGCACAATGTTTAATGTTATCTGATGGTCACAAGGGATCCTAAAACATTTTAAGTAAAGATATGGGATACACTTTAACAGATACCCAGTGTATCTTAGGTAAGACTACTGATGTGAAACATCTAGCCTCCTCAGAAGAAAGAATTCTAAAAAATCCTGCAAATATTTGTCCTCTTAAAAAAATTCTGCTTTTTTTTTTATATATATAGCTGAAGAACTTGAACACCCACATGTGGTAGTACTTAACGTGAGGGAACTGGGACCTTTTGAATTTTTTCAAGCTACTTTCACAATCAGCAGAGGGCTGTGAAGCGAAAAGTCACATATGGGTCACTTTTGCTGACATGCTTGCTAGATCACAAGCAGCTACCACAAAATTTGTTTCAAGGACATAGAAATCATTGGGTTACATTAAGAAGGCTGCACACATCTTAATCTGCAAAACTGTATAGCTAAGTTTGTTTCACTAACTAGAAAATACACAGAACAAAAACACCTTTATTGGTCTTCCAGAAGAATTGATTTGCTAACTTAGATATTTTGATTCATTTCTTCTTTGATAACATAATAGTTGGAAGAAAACTGGAATGTCTAAAATATTCACAAATGTAAATTATTTCTAAGGAAGTAAACTTCCATCAGAAAAAGAGAAGCTGCTTTTCAGACTTAAGAAATTTCTCCTTAAAAATAGCTTATATCCTTCACTGTCTTTAAATTTTCTGCCTGTTCAGATGGTGGATTTACTGTGGCAATTGCAGTCATTCATGGCAGAAGTATCTACATAAGGTTTGCACTGCTTCTTTTTTTGTATTTGCATGGATCATGTAGACAGCATACACTCTGCTTAAGGTAAGGAAAGAGGTTGGTACGACTTGTATGTATGTTTTGCATAATGAATCTTCTCCATTAGCATATTTTTGCTACCTAAAAAGTTATTACTAACATTATCATTTGTAAAACCAGCCCAATGATGGGAACGTGAACGGAGCTATCCTGTGATGCATGGATTAGAGGTGGCTATACTTTGACTGATGGTCCTTATTACTGCACAGGACACAACCTGCTTTGTGCTTGAGCTTATGTTTGCTGAGCTGACAAAAGTTGGTGAGAGACAATAAAGATAAAAGCTTAATTAACATTTAAAAAAAAAAAAATCCTGAAAAATACAAAATATATGGCTTGTAAAGACAACTTCAGTTATTAAGTTTATCCATGGAATAGATTTTTTTTCTCTCTCTCTCAAAGCAGAGACACTCCAGGAGAGAAGATTGTTAATGACAGATTAATTTTTTCCTGCTGTTTGTTCCTCATATACACCTCAGTCTGTAACACTGCAGTCATTTGCTGGGGAGGTTGTGATGGTGCCATGGAGAGTAATGACTGCAGTTGACAAATCAGGCATGGAACAGATGAACTGCGGCAATATTTTTGTTCATATCACTTCAACTCACTTGCAGCCTTGAAACAGGGTGCATAGCTAGTTTGTGTAATTTCTTCTGCTTACCTTGGTTAGCTTAAATTATTCTGTATTTCATCATGCCTTAATGTTGGCCTGGATCTCTGACTCTCTTCAAAGATGTCCTGCCACCTCAGCCACAAAGCAGAGGTCCTCATCTAGCCTATTTTTTTCACTGAAGAAACCACCCCATCTTCCTTGTCAGTCTGTTCTTTACAATGGTTCTCTCCTTGATTCAAAAACTGCATCAGAGCTACAACTTTCCCCTTATTCCCTGCATAACCATCCATAAATTGGCTACCTCTCCTCTCCACTCTTGCAGACAAATTTCTTATTTGCCTGCTACAACCAGAAGACTGCTGCAACAATCCTTTTTTTTTTTTTTTTTTTTTTTTTCTGGCTTGTCAGTACTTTCTTCAGGAGGGCAGAGAGGTTGCATTCACTGGTAGAAAGAACTATTCATCTAGAGAAAAATTATCACAGCACTACTTGTCACTTTAGCTATGATCCACTACAAAACCTTTCTCTCCCTTTCTGTGCTGTGAAATACCTGCCTAGACTGTCACCTCCCGTCTTCTGTTGACCCCTTCCCTGGCTTTGCCAATAATATCAGGCTCCTTGTGTTTTCCTCTCATGTAGAAGAGGCCTCCAAATGTTGCCCTCCTTCAAAACTGTCTCTTGTATTAATGTTGACAAAAATCTTACTCTTGTTAAAATTCAGGCAGCAGACAGGCTGGAGTTACTTTTTTTCAGGCTGACTAGTATTGAGTCATTGTTATCTCTCTGTTCACCCTCCTCAGCAGACATTTTCCACTACTTATCTTACATTTGGGTTTTAAATTCCTATATAAAACATGTACTCTGCCTTGTAAGATGAGGCCCACATGCTGAATTAGTTTCTGACAGCTGCCTCAATACAATCGCAGAAATGGTATGTTACTACATAATTTCTGGAGTGAGACCTGCGCTTGTAGGCTTGTCAGTCTAATTGGCACCTTTGACAGCGATTATAATTTGCGTTAAATAGCTGACACAGAACAAATTCCTCATATAATATTAAAACATCTAGCAAACACAGACATGAAGGCTCTGCTATAGCTTAGAAAGTCATAGAAAACCCATCGACAAATAAATCCTCCATGGTGTTTGGCACATGCACCATTACACAGTGCAAGCGTGGTGTGTGTTTGGGATGGGGGGAAACTGGGGCTGCATAGGTTCCCTTGAGGCAGCAGCTCTGCATTGAGGAATGTTTCTAGTCAGAAAGAGAAGAGCAAATGAAGAAACTTTATATGGGAGTTTTAGATGGGAGTTTAGATGGGGGTTGTCTTTAAAAAAAAAAAAAAAAAAAACATAAATGAAAAGGCAGCCTTTCCTTCATGGCCTAATGAAGCCTGTAAGACTGGTTGGAGGAGCATTGGTCTGTCACTAAAACGGTGCCTTGAACAGGCCCAGCCTCTCAGGATCATTGTCTCTTGAGCACACAGACTCGTGGCGGAGGTTCCCCAGCAGACCCCTTCTCTCTTCCGCAGGCTTTCATACAACAGATCTGACAGAAGCAACAGAGTTGACAACAATAGAGCAACAGAGGGGCTGCATTTGGGTGTCTGAGATGCCATGTAGGTGTTGTGACATGGGCACAGCTCACTCAGGGTACTGCTGCTGAGGCCTGCTGATGGACTGCCCTCTGAGCAGAGGTGGGCTGGACAGAGAGATACAAGCTATACAGTGCCTTTGGAATGACTGCTTTCTAATGCTCCATGAAGCACTGATAACTTTATAAATATATTTTTAAAATAATTCTTTTTTTATGACAATGAGTAAACTCAGAGCTGAGTGAAAGTTTTCCATTTTGGAAGGAGAATGCTTATGTACATCTATGCGAGAAGCATTTTCTATTAAAAACAACTGAACAACAAAGAACACCATAAATTATAAGGTGATATCACAGAAAAGAGCTCTATAACATACGGATATAAACTCAATTTACTACTAGCATTCACAATCTATTTAGCATGAATGTGTTGGGTTTTTTCATTTTGTTAGTGTGAAGAAGCCATCTTATATACGTCCTACCAGTCGAGTCTCATCATTTCCCCTCAACCACCCCTTTAAGTCAGATAAAACAGTATAACCAGTTCTGTCTCCCTTAGGTCATCTGCGTTGTCCTCTTGTCATTTCACTAATATTTAATATTCTCCCTACAAAAATACTGATTTGACTTTCATCTCACACTCAACATCCCTTTTCAACCAACTGTACAGCCACCTCACAGAAATCTTTAGATCAGATATGGTCTGGGTCCCTGCTGCTCTGCAACCATTCATTTTTGCATACATCAGGCAAGATTTACCATTCCTTTGCTTTAGTGTAATTCTGTTATGCTTAATTGAGTTACCCCTGACATTCTTCAGGGACAGAGAAGAGACCTGGCCCATCATCTTTCTTTTGTCAACTGTAATTCTCAGTTGCGGTTTTTTAAAGCTATCATCTCCAATACACTGCCTATTTCAGAGCAGGTTTGGATCAATTTGAATGGCACGTAATACATTAGCAGATTATTAGACCAGACCCTGAGGGAACACCAGCCCCCATTGACCTGGACGCTGCTCATACACCCATGAGAGCCTCTGTACTGAAGGGCCTCCAGTTAAGAAGGGTGGCTAGGGTGGAGGAGCATTACCATACTAAAAATGTGGAGCTGAGGAAATGCTGATTAACCCAGGCTTATATGGAATAAAACGGAACTGATACCATTAAGGTTTGACACAATACATCTTCCTTGTTACAATCTCATTCTTCCCCTCCACACTCACATTTTTAAAAATGTATTTCTTCTCCAGTCCTTCCATTCTTTCTTTTCCAGCTAAACAGGGTTAGATTTGGTCAGTTTATTACCTGGCACAAGGCTCACTGTACCCACTGAAGTCATCAAGGGCACCCTATACCTTACACAACATGAGTATGATGACTTTTATTTCCAGGAAATTCAGTGCTGTGAAAATGGTCTCTGTAAGGATCTTTCTGAAGAATTTCTCAAGCTTTTGTGGACAGTTCATGTAACATCTGAGGACTTTGTGTTTCCTGAGAACTGTATGAATGCTACCAGAGAAGCAACATGGCACAGACAAAAGTGGTTAGTATTTTGGCTTTTATAGATTTCAGAACAAAATTATTAAACAGATGTAGCAAATATGGTTTTGTATGTATGCTTACCCTGAGAAATGAAAACAGATTTTTTTTATTATTATTATATATATTTTTTATGAAGACAATATAGAAAATAAGACTTATCATAACACAAATACTTCATCCCGACAGCCCCCATTTGGAAGGCACCTTTAATTCTCCATCACATGGCTCAGTATTTCAGAAGATTATTTTTTGTATTTGTACATTTATAAAGATTAGCTAATGTTCTTGTATCTTATATAATCAATATTATCTATATAATGCAAGCTAGTAAAAGGCTACCTAATAGTTTATCGCATTACCATTATTATTGTGTTTCATTGGTATGTTCACTTTATTTTATTAGTAGTTTATAGTAAAAGCTTTGAGTGCACTATGCTTTTTGAAAGGAAAGATTAAACTGCTTACTAGTCTAGGATAAACAGATGTAAAAGAGAGGCAACGATAAAAGCACATAGCCTTTTCATAAGCAGCTGGAAGTGTTATCAGGATGAGAGATTCAGACTAAATAAATATGTTATTTTAAATGACCGCTGAAAAATAATCCTCCAAAAAGTGAGTTACAAATTTGTCAAAAAATATATCTAACCATATGTCTTACCAATTATATAAGCATTTTAAAAGAAAGTGACTATACCAGAGTTTCTTAGGCCTGAATTTTCCTGGTATGCTCTGAAAGAATGTCAAAAATAAATCTGATGGGAAACACCATTAAAAATGGCAAATTCTGATTTTCTTACATTCATGATTTTTTTTTTTTCCTAGGGAGTGCTGTGATCTCTTCCACTCCTGTGCTGCCAATGTTTATAGATATACACTTTATTCCACTGAATAGATGCATTAAAATCTCTAGAACTGATTGCAGTTTTACAGTTACCTATGGACATGAGAGCTTGCAGGACCAGCAGTGTACTTTATCCTTTCACTCTTAAACTACTGCCAAAAAAAAACAATTTTCTACCTTTAGTAGAGTTATTCTAGTCCCTTGAAGCATCTTGTAATTTTGCAAGTCTACAAACAAAAGAACAATCTGCAGTTTCAGAGCTGTATTTCCTTAAGTATCACATTTCAGAGCCCCTGGTAAGTTTAGAATAATGCATATTCAAAACTGAAAAAAATATTTTCCACCTCTAAATTTGTTTCTGTGGAATTCTGGACCTCAGTATTCCTTGCCAAGTTTTAATTTAATAAACATTAAAAAGATTTTTTTTTCTTTGACTAGGAAAATAAGCCTTTTCTGTTGCTCCATTTCAAAAATATATTAAAGAACAAAACCTGTTTTGTGAAGTGAAAAACTAACTATATTCAGATGGTAATATACTTAGCAAATCACTGCTCCTGAAAATTAGTTCCTTTTTATGTTTTTTTTTTTTTTTTTTTTTTCATGTTTATGATGATTTCAAGTAAGGCCTAAGAGGAAATACTATATATGAAACATATAGTATTATTTTATGTGGAAAACTCTATTTTGATTTGTTAGTTATCTCTTGAATGGTTGTAACTTCAAAATTTACAAGAAAAAAAAAAAGTATTTTTTAATGTGAGTGTATGAGGTATTGAATGCCCCTTTATCTAATTTTAAAGAATATAACAGCAAAGATCAGAAAATCTATATTATTGGAGTTATTTTACCTGTATGAAAATTGGATTGTTTAAGAGAGAAAGTTGTGTTGTTTGGTGTGTTTTTTTGTTTGTTTGTTTTTGTTTGTTTGTTTGTTTGTTTTTCAAAATCTTTCCTGGTCTTTTTCCTGTCTCAGTACAATTGCCAGAATCTGTCATTCTTTGACCCTTGTACTTGCAAAGCCTGAAATATTTGAGGTAGCCTTTTGTTATGAATAACTCAAGAGGGAATACGACCTGATAACTCTTAAGACGTAATAAGGAAACTGCAGCTTACATGATAGTACAGATGTACTGTATGTACTGTATGTAGTTCCCTGATAGGAATCTATTCATGTACTTTGACTTGGATGTTATTAACACTAAATATATTTTAAATATGTATTACTATATATGTTCTCATGTATGTTCTGGTAGGATTAGCAGTGTGCAGGTAAGATACATGTTGTCTTGACATATTGTTAGTTTAGGCAGAGATACTGATTAATGTCTATTCATAAGACAGTTATTTTATATAAGACTCTAACCATGAAAAAATGTAAGATGTTAATATAATTAGTGTGACAACACTGACATGAAGATCTGTCTAACATCAGCTATATGGCACCAAAACAATTAAATCTGTGCATAATTATTTCTGGAACACGTCTTCCTAGGAAGTGTGATCCTCAAAGAATAGATAATCAATTCCTTGTCTTTAGCCTGCACTGCATTAAATAATTTACACTAAAGAAGACAGAATAAGACAAAGCAGGTAGTAAAAATCCATGTTAACTTAATAGGTCATGATGTACAATTACTAGTTCTTGCATGAACATGTAAATATTTAAGTTTTTTTTTTTCATTATGGCCAAATTGGACATTGAGATTTCCCTGCACACCATCCCTAGGCTTGCATTCTCTGTATCATTGAACAATCTGCTTGATCTCCTTTTGTAAGACTGTTGATAACCGTCCCAGCACTTATTCTCATTTGTTATAAAAATCCCGATCTCTGACCAGCTACAATGCCAGCTTCTGCTTCTCTTGTTAACCTTCAAGCACAGCATCTTTGTGTTTCTCCCAGGCATCCTTCACATGTTAAAAGAAAGGCCTGACACTAGTCATGGAGCAGTCTCGTTATTTTTCTTCACCATTTTCCTTATAACTTTCCTTTTCTATCATGCATGTAAGCTTTCAACAAGAGCATATTCAGAGCATATGTTGATCAATAAAGCAATTTATTTACTCTTTTATTAGTCTGCTCCCTTAACCTAAGCTTTCTGAGAGGCAAAGGGTGTCTTTTGGGGCCTATTTCATTTGCCAGGGACAATGAGTCCTTATCCATGATTAATGCATATAAGAGTTATAATCTGAGGAGAAGCTTGTATTCCCTACCGGTAGATCACTATTTGTGAAACCGATAAACAGGATTTTGGAAGCTTGAATTAGGAAGTAACGTGTTTCATGCTAAAGCCTTAAGGAAGTGACATGATTGACATTTGTGCTGGGATTTCCCATTGTACATATCTATCTTATATGCCCAAGGAAACCCTCCTCCACATTGGACTCCAGTTTGTCTTCTGTAAAAAATGCCAGCTGCTTCAGGGAAAGATTAGAAAAATTCTGTAGAGGAAAACTGCTTAAAAAATACTGTTAGAAACTTTCTTTAATCCTATCAAGTTATCACTGGCTTGTATCCTCAAGCATGAAGGTCTAAAAGTATTCAGTTTCTCAAAGGAAAACAATCCTTCCTGTAAATTGTTGTATTTATGACTATAATTCTGGCTTTGGAGATTTTAGAGGGAAAGAAAACAAACAGACAAACAAAAACTAGTTTTGTTATACTTTTCCTCATTTTCCCCCATCTCCTCTCATTAGAAAAAGCAAAGAATGGAAATGGTAAGTGACTTTGGAACAGAGATTAGGAAATAAAATGAACATTAATTACCAAAAAAGTAGGAGAAGTAATAGCAAGAAGACAGTGATAGGAACCTGGATAAACTCAGTAAGTGGAAGATAAAACTGTGCTCATGACATGAATAGTTGTTACTAGTTCCTGCAAAGAAGGGGAAAATTACCCAAGGCAATGATGGCTTAGATGTGCTTGTAAAAATAAAGATTTAGCTTTTTTTTCTGTAAATGAATGGAATGCTACAGGGAGAAGCATGATGCAAAAGCCAGAGAATGTATAGTAATAAAAAGAAATGGCTACATGAAAGAACTCTGTGGAGTTCTCTAGGAAATAAAGAGACTGCTAGGTCTGATCTAAGGGATGACATGAAAGATATCAGCACATGTGGAGACATTCTTGAAAGAAAAGAGTATAAAGAAATGGCAATCAAAAGACAGGTTTGCTGTGGAAAAAAAAAATGTTCTAAGTGAAACGTAAAAACCTACATTTAGAGACAGTATTACTAGAATACAAGCAAATTACATCTCTGAATCCACTCAGGATACTATTCATTAATAGAAATGAGAGACAGATGACAACATTGACTGCAAATTTACTCCCTGAAGTGTTCAAACATGAATAAGTGTATTTGTGTAGAACAAAACAAAGGCAAATAATAGAAAACCGAAGAAATCTATAAGGCTACTTCTCTTAAAAATACTTTCAGTAGTGCTCCACAACTTTCTTGTGTCAATAACCATCTTCACACATATTTTATTTCAGTTTTTTGTAACATGAAGTTTCTGACCTTGCTGGACTAATGTATGCATGTAACCTAGTGATGTATAATGTTATATGAAGGGTTATGCCATTAAGATAAGATGAGCTTAGTGACTTCCATGGCTAGAGGTCCTGTCTTCAATTGCACTATAAAATCTAATAACCTGCTTTAAAAAAGAGGTAATAAAATCCTTTCACAGTGAAATAAATTACTGTGGCCAGTTTTATTTATTGTCTAAATGATAGTAATAGCACCACATTTTTCTTTTGAGATTCCTGACACTGTAAGAAGGTATCCAGAGTTACAATATCTGACTCTAGACTACCTACTTACTCATCACAGCAAACTCTGGCACTGAACTCACCTCAGGAAAACACAGTGTCCCTGTTCAGGGAAATGCAAGACTTCAGACATGCTGTTACTTGCATTTTTTATATTACATAATAGTTGAAATTAATAAAAGGTTTTTGAGCTCTCATTTAGAGAAGCAATACCTAGACTCCATTTGAATCCTGAAACTACTGATCATAGAGACACGATAAACTCCCAGTTGAAGGAATATGAATACTCTCATTGATTTGTCATACCATGGTAGTTTGTGAATCCCTAGTCAAGAAATAGGTCCCTGGATCTTCTGGATATCTTCAAATACAGAAGGAAGGGGTGCACCAAGAATTACTAGGGCCACCTAAATGCCAGCAACTTTTTATAATCATGCATATTAATGTACACCCAGACTTTCTTATCCCAGGTTGGCCAAAACATCAGGGTTTGTAACCTACTTATGTCCTGTCATCACCTTCCACTACCACTGGAAGGCCTCACCATGTGTTTGTGTGGAATGGAGGATATTGTGAGCAAGAAATTTGTATGTGACTGAGGTGTTACTCAAAAATAAGGTATCCTTGGCAAATAGTTCCTGAAGACATGCTTAAAGGCACTGTGCTAATAAGGGAAATATTAATATGATCTATTCTTTTAGCATGCTGTCTCGGAAGATAATTTAATCATCAAGTATCCAAACGCTGTTCTGTTAAGATAAATGCATGTTTACACTGGCTTAGCTTAACAAATTTGATTTGATAATTTACATTAATGTTGCTGCCTATTGGCAGTTTAGCTAATGCTTCTTGCATCTTCTGTACGGTTGTTTGACAACATTGCTTTGTGACTTTCCTGAGCTGTCAAACACACTGAATCTACATCTCCACATGAGCATGCATGAATGGTTCAGTAGCTTCTGTGTACATGAAAGCCAGAATGATGAAACACAGAAATACAGTTAAAGGCAGAGATAACCAAACCCAATTACTCTACATAGTTTGCACTCTGTTGACTCTGGTAATTTTGATTGTTTTCAATCACAAACAAGACAAAGGTCAAAATGAACGTGAATCATACTGTGTCATGTGGCTCTTGCAGACTTACAAACAAGTTTGTCAGCATTTCTGGCATAGAGCAGCTGCATGATGTTTTATGTCTAAAAGCTCATTAGTTTTTTTCTTTGCTCAACAAAAATAGAAATCTACGTAAGCTTTGAAATAGGGTGCTCTGAACTGAAATTCTATATCAGACACAGTTAGCTTTTCTTGAAGTGCCTGCCTTGGGAAAGGCCATTAGCATGTTTATACTGATCCATTTTTATTATAGAACAAGGAAGTAGGTTAGTTACAGTGAAAATGGATCTATTCCTCATAGCAAGAATCAGTCTGATGGTTTATTGGTAAATATAAAGTAACAGAAGGTATTGAGTGAAGATGCATAGAAGTACCCAAGCTAGGAACAAAGGTTTCTTTTATTTCATACACCACTGTCCTCACTTTAAATGTACTATATATCTCCACTAACTACACCAAGGATTTTCTTTTCATCAACTCCATTTATAAGAAATGACCAAGTGAATGAATGAGATAGACAGAAAAAAGAGAGGTCAGACATGCTAGCTAAAATTAAATTGCTATCAGAAATTGCTTAACAGGAATATCTCCCTGTTTCTTTAACTTTCTGTATTTGCACATTACAGAAATAAGCATTCTAGTAGTTGACACATATGAAGACTTGTCATATATCACAATTTGTAAGTACTAATTTTCTTGTTGTTTTTTTTTGTTGTTGGTGGTGGTGGTGGTGGTTTTTGTTTTGTTTTTGTGTTGTTGTTTTGTTTTTTTTCTTTGACATTGATTGTACACAATGTAGTAAGAACAATTGATTGTACACAATGTAGTAAGAACAATTAAAAGCTAAAGGAATGCTCTTCTACAACGTTTCATTAGGGTTACAAATATTTCTTAGGCCTGATTTGTTTAAAATCTATATGCATGAATGGCACAATGACACGGGATCCTGAATGATGAAACATTGGAAAGTCCCCCAAGAAAAGGCCAAAAGAGGGCTCACTTTCTGGCTCTCATGACTGAAGCAGGACAGCCTGCAGGCAGGGCAATGCAATATTTTAAATGGTCATTGATGAGCAGGAATGGACACAGCCATGCTGGCCAAATGATGTCCCTATTCAGAAGGGTTTTTTTAAGCTGCTGAAATAACTTGCAAATAAACAGACTGGCAAACTGTAAGCCAGTGGTGATCCACTTTTGACTACCAGACTATAGCCACACAGACTTGCACAGTTGGCAAGATGGGAAGACTTTTTTTCCCAAAATACCAAAAATTACATCAGGTGTCAGGGCCCAGATGTTGCCAAGATACCTGCTTTTCAGCACTGAGATTTTCAACGTGCAGAATTAAAGGATAACAATTTCTGTGCCTATCTCCTTGGACACCAGGAGGAAATGTTTTAATTTAGCCTAGGCAGACTTCAGAATTGATTGATTTGACTTAATTGCCATGCTGCTTCTGTGAAAAGTCCCCTCAGGGTGCAGGTAGGAAGTGGCTGCAATATGCATTTTCAGTGTGTGATATCTGTGCAGTGTCCATTACATCCACCTTAGAGCCTCAAAAACTTTAACGCAATTACTCTCTAACTGTGTTGTGAGGACAAAGTAACATTGCTGCTCTTATTTATTAGTGAAGACTCTAAGTTAACAGATCAGAACTACATATTTAGATACTTAATTCTTACTAACCCCATCTGAAAAATACAAAATCTGTAGGGTAGAGGCACCTTCATACCCCTCAAGGTTTTGTTAAAACAATTTGTCTAGGGTTACCATAGAGGCTTATGGGATCAGGTGAATTGGACCTGGGTTGTGTGTTCTAACTAGAGATCCAGATTTTCTCCCTATTGGTTATTTCCTGTATCTCAGTATTTTTCTCCTTATAGAGTAATATGTATTTAGTGTCAGGAGAGGGGTTGAGTTTATTTACTGACTGTAAAGTCAACAAAACCTAGCCTGAGAGAATTTATGAAAAGCTTTTATTAACCTAACTGTGTAAGTGCATCCTTATCATTTGGTTTGGGAGATATGTGTCCTAGCATGTGCATATGTTACTTTACCTCTATTCATTTCAAAACCTATGAACTGGAATGAAATTAACCTTGTGTTCGAATGAGTCTTTAGTACAGAAACATAGCTCAGTAAAGGGAGAAACTCCTTTTCTTTTCCTTTCCCTTTTCTTTTCTTTTCTTTTCTTTTCTTTTCTTTTCTTTTCTTTTCTTTTCTTTTCTTTTCTTTTCTTTTCTTTTCTTTTCTTTTCTTTTCTTTTCTTTTCTTTTTTCTTTT
>NC_048895.1:49886077-49898440 GCF_011077185.1 Oxyura jamaicensis
CCTTTCCTTTCCTTTCCTTTCCTTTCCTTTCCTTTCTTTTTTTTTCTTTTTTTGGCATACGCAAAGCCCACTGTTAATGGGCTTGGCCTTAAGGGATTGAGAGCTCCACAAAGGTTTGTTCACATTGGACTGCTGTGTAAGGGTTCTGACAGATGAATGGGAATGTTGCAGAGGATACTGTAGTAGATTCTGGCTGCTAGATTTCTGTTTCAGCTTCTGATTTGCCTCTGATGTAGCTCACATTCTTTCTTTTGCTTTCAGTGTGGCTCATGAGGCTGTTCAGAAGTGAATTATTTTGTTATTGCTGTGATTGTTTTTCACTTTGACTGCTCATGACCTTATCCAAAGGCTGCGAAATCCATCAGTAGTGTTCAATGAACCTTCACTAGTAGAAGCTGGAATGGCATCTTCCCTTTTGTTCATTGTATGTTGTCCTGGGCACACCTGAACAACTTTTTTCTGGTCTGCCAGCCATTTTAATATTTACTTTTTTTTGTAAGAACAATTGGCTACTAGGACAACAACAGCTTTCAGTGCAATGGAAGGCTCTTTTTGTATTTGGAAGCAACAATGGTTTTCTTTTCTCACCCATAAATTTCCAGATGAGTTCAGTCTGCATTGCTCCTTACTATGCTGAAATTCAGTAATGTTCAGCCCTTAGGCCTTTGACAGATCTTCATAAAGATAGAAGCCAGCTGTAAAATCTCAGTCTCTCTGCAAACTTCCTCAAAACTGGAGCCATTCAGTTCTGAGGTTTTGGTTTGCATGACACAATTCTGAATATTGACATTTGGCTGTGTCAAAAAACACAGCCCAGAGCTTTCCTCTCCACCTGTTTGTACAAATCTGCCAAGCAGAAAAATCAAATGCTTATATTACTAAATGGGAAAGCCTGTTAAAACTCCTAAGCTGATGATTTCTATAGTTATTTTTTCTTCACTTGATCCTCTAAAAATGTTGGTAGCTCTTATCAAAGCTAGATAACTGCTTCCAGGCATTGAGAACAGTAAATTCCACCAAATCTGGCTTCCCTTGCGGGCTGCAATCCTACAGAATGGCAGGAGCTGGAAGGCACCTCTGGAGATCATCTAGTCCTGCCATTGCAGCTCTGTAGTGGGGACATCTCTGGCTGTAGAAATGTCCTGACAGTGCAGATAAAGGGTTTCTGTACAACTGTAACTCTGGTGTTGCGTGGACCAAAAGCCTGTGCAGAGGACTTACTTACCATAACAGCATAGCCCCTGAAGATTTGTTCAGAGCCAATTCTGCCATGTCTGAAACTGTGGGGCAGGCTGCACCTCTCTTGTTTGTCTAATTTCAGGCCAGAACATCTATTTTACTCTCCAGCAAAAGAATGACACACAGGAGAATAATGTGATATCATCTGGAAATGTAAGGAAGGGGAAGGAGGGTGGTATCTCCAGCTTCAAACCCAATTACAGTCAGCAGCAGGGAAACTCTGCACATCTCTTGCTCTTTCTCTGGAGCAGCTCAGGGTGACACGGACCTCCTCCCCACCCTCCCTTGTCCCTGCTCTGATCATAAATTTAACAGCAGACAGGAAAGTAGGCGACCAAAGTGATCAAACACCTCCCAATGTGTGCCAAACAGTCAGCACAGCTGTATGTTTGTCGCTAGACTGCTTCCTCTGCAGAGAAAATCAAATGCCATTTGTTTGATTCTGACTGGGCTGATATTTCACATCTTGATTTTGACTCCATTTGATCTTCAATTTGTTGACTGCATTTCCCTCCACAGTAATGAGGGAGCCAGCTGAGGAGCCACAAAACATGCAAGAGCTGAGGGAGGGAAGAACATAGCCCAGAGTTCATCCTAACAGCAATTTAATGGGGCCTCCAGGGACCTGTAGTTGAAGTGGCTGGGGGATTTCTCACAGTGAAAGGTCTTATTTCCCTTGAAGAAATTGTGTTATATAGCATTAAGAGAGCTACAGAAACTTACTGCTTAGCCTGCTCAGTCATTGCTTCACAGATGTTCTTGCACTGAGCACCAAATCATGGTGCAATTCATGGGCCTTGTGACTGAGAAATAGAATTTGGCACAGTTCGTCATTCAAAAAACCCTTTTCTGAAAGGCAAAAAAAAAAAAAAAAAAAAAAAAAATCATATCTTTGCCACTGCTTTCTAAGAGGCAGTGTTTCTGTTTCAAGCGGCCCAGGTCTTTTTTTTTTTTTTTTTTTTTTTTTTTTTTTCAAATAGTGCTTCCATTAACCATGCCCACTCAAACACCTTCTCTCCCCCTTCAGAAGTGAATCTACGTACTGCCTATAGCATGCTACAGTTTGTCTCAGAAATGTTAAATTCAGTGTCTCAGTTCTCAAGATTAGATGGCACAAGGCCAGTGTAAATTCATTCCTGAAGTGTATTTCTCTCTGGCTTAAAAAATAGCAAATCCTGCTAAAAAATATCATAAGGAGTGGTGAAACATTTGGAAGCAGGAGAGCCTGTGAAGAGGCAGCACTGCCCTCTGTATGACTTTCATATACCACAGTGGAAATGTGTCATATTCCAAAACTAATTTTCTATTAGGGATTAGAGAAGGAAAGAAATGGGTGGAGAATTTGGAAGGAATCAGCTCAAGATTACATTGTTGTGATGAGAAGAAAGTCCTGGAAATAAGAGTTCTGTTACTGTTTGAAAGGAAAGACCTGTAGGGGCAAATGAGAGAAAGCTCTTCCAAGGAACAGGTTTTCGAGATCATCAGGAGCATTTTGCAGACTGCATGGCGGCACACTGAGAAGGGAAAACTTCTTAACTGAAAGTTAAAAAAAAAAAAAAAAAAAAAAAACTGTGGCCCAGAAAACAAACCAGCTGCTCCTGAAGTACCCCCACCCCCTCATCATTGCCACCAGTATCCTGGTGGATAGCTACTCAGTCCTGCCCTTTTAGCCAGACTTTTGCAAATCCTAGATCCAAATGAAATTTGGCTTATTTTCTTCTGCAAAGCTTTGACACATATTTCATTCTTTTCTTTCCAGCCACTTTCTAGATCTAGATTTAATTTCAGAGCTATTTATCCATTCAGCCTTAGCTCTCTGTCTTCTGTCCATAAATCAACATTGATCTCCATCTTCCTATTATTCTTTTAATTAATGCTTATTCACTGAGCAGTGTATTGAGAAAGGTTGTACAAAAGACTGCTGCTGCATGGCAAATGAAGCTGGGGGGCAGTGGTGGGAAGGGTTGCAAGCAAGTAGGAGGATGCTGCCTTCTTTTTCCTTTGTTGTATTTCATATATCTCATGTTTGCTACAAAAGACGGTTGTGTTGTGTTGAAGCCAGTCTTAAAGGAAAGGGATGAAACAGAAATAGACAAATATCATCCCTAAGTAACTGAATGGCCAGAGCAACACGGAGGAAATACACTTATTCGTCCAGGATGCTTTAGCTACAGGCTGTTTCCAGCAGTCTTTTTCCTTCTGGATGCACAGCTTTGATGCTGTCTGCAAGGAGTGCCTGGAGAAAAAGTTGTTTATGTTGGGTTAGAAGAGAAGGGGGGGGGGGGGGGGGGGGAGAGAAGGGGGAAGGGGGATGGAAGCTCAGGCTCCTTTCTGCTCTGTAGCTGCCTCAGTCTCTTATCTGAGCTCACAGTCACCATTTCCTAACTTGCTGCCCCCTGAAACATTTTTGTTCATGATGGTTGTCACCCATGCAGCAGTTGCCTTTCTCTTCTTAGCTGCCACCCACAGCTTCAGAAGTATCCCACAGGACACTGTTGCCCACGTAGCCTCAGCTTGCAAACCAGCAAACTCCTCCAGGATGGCTTCTACCTTTCTGCTTTAACCCTAAAACCCAACACTGTCAGTGCAGCCCAGGGCCTCGGTCAGCGGAACAAGAGGCTCTTAGGCATGAGCAACAGTGTGCATTTTAATATTGTCACATGCAAAGTTATTCAGCTGGAGACAAAGAATGACAGACGTGCTTACAAGAAAGAGGCCCCATGAAGCAGTCACTCTGAAAAGGACTAAGGACACTGATGAACTGGACATGAGACCTCAGCATAAACATATAGCCAATATAGTTCTGGGGAGAATAAAAGGAGGGTATTGAGGAGTTCTATTGATGTTCTGTTTCCACCACGTTCATCATTTGTATGGCCACTGCCAGCTACTTTGTCCAAATTTGGTGTAACAAATCAAACACCGCACAGACAAACTGTAGAGAGATCAGAGTAATGAGGATCGTGTGGAAAGAACTCCCGAAGAGGAAGAGTGAAGGAACACAATATATTTGGCTTGCTAAGATAAACAGTGACTTGGTCACAGTCTGTAAGTACGTGAGGGAAGAACAGAAAGGTGGTAATAAGGTATCCGAAGTCTAACGGACAAATGAATAAAATCCTGAGCGGGTGATAAATCCAGATAAGTTCCTGAGCCTTCATGAACAAAGTCCAAATTTTAGTAGAGAAAATAATTTAATGTTAAAACAAAAATATATATATTGTAATGAATCTTCTAAAACTGGAAAATGTTTAGTAATTTTCAGACCTTTCTCTAATAATGGATTTAGTGAAAGCAGAAGTTAATTCAGCCCCTAGCTTGTGTTACAGAGGAGGTCAATGCCAATTTTAACTTTAGGATTAGTGAACGTGTTTTCATCCCATAGTCCCAGGAGTATGCTCGTATAATCTGGATTTCAGAGACCAAGACCCCACCTCTCTACCCTAAAACTCTCTGACCACACGGGGAGATGCTCTCTGGTGGAGTCTGAGCCATATCATCAGGTGATCTGGGGAAGGATGAAACATTACTCAGAAAACCAAATTTTCCTCAAAACCTCCGGAGGAGAAAAGACGGTGGAGAGCTATTTAAGGCTGTTCTGCTGCCACATGTCACACGTTGTGACGCACTCTGTCAGTGCAGTTACACAACACTGCCACCTCCTCAGACGCAGCCGCATTTCCACACAGGGCCTGCACCCCCCTGCACCCCCAGACCCTCATCACACCAAACGTGAAGTCATAAAACTGTGCTGATGTGTATCAAACCACCAATTCTGAGGCAAGAATGCATTCATCTCTTCCTAAAGACTTCTTGTGTCTCCTCTGGCACACAAAACTCTTTTCTTTTTATTAGTTATTTACCAGCATTTAATTTAGTGTTCTATAGCAGTGTTAAAGGATACTGGTGTTGCATGTGTGAGAACGAGTCCCACAGTCTTCCCCCTCTCTGGAGACAGTGCAGGTAGATAAGCTGCAGTCAGCGCTGCAGGCAGCCGGTCTGCACCCTGCACTCACCAGCAGCCCAGGTGAAGCCCTGGGTCTATTCGAGCAATGGGAGTGCTGAGCAACCCTGAAACTGCTTTGCAATACTGCTTTGGTCCATATAAAAAATCATCAAAAATTAAATTTTAGCTATGATAGCTAGCAGAAACTGGAAAAAAACAAAAAGCATGAAAGTAACTTAATATGAGCATTTTGCCTGATTTTTTTTTTCACTGAATTAAGCGCACTAGGCTTAAAATATATACTGCTGGAAATATGCTTTCTTTTTAAAAAAATGTTTCCAGGCTTTAGAGATAAGCATGTGTTTACATAATAAGCTGCTGGCATGAAATACATATATACCAACTAAAGCTACCACTAATCTCAGCCAATGCTTTCCAGAACAGGGCTGTGCCTTTAAGTTTTATGGATGTTCCAATTTTTTTCCCATTAAACTATAATATTACAACATGAGTGTCAACTTTTGAATGAATATTGAGTGGAGAGGAGGCAGGGAAGATTAACTATTTCTGACCTTGGAAATGAAGGAAAATATCCTTCTGTACTATCAACCATTTAGTTAAGAAACTTGGACACCACTGTGTTTCTTTTACAGGGGAGCCAACTTAGGAGCAAAGGAGCTGTCCCTTGGGGAAACTCTGCTCAAAGAAAGTTAAAGGCCTTTCAAAACATGCATGTTCAATGGAAACTTATTTGAAGATTCCAGCTTAACAACCCTCATCTGTCACACTGAGAATAATCCAGCTCAGGACTCTGGGGCTAAGGTAAAGGTCTGAACTCGCTCTTTTATTTATTTATTTATTTATTTATTTATTTATTTATTTATTTAATCATGAGAGACTCATGCGTGAGTCATGGGAATACAGGAGCAATGGGAATACAAGGAGCTGGGAGCAGCAGCCTCTGCTTTCCTGACTAGGCACTTTGGAGAAAATAAAATGTGACCTGACCCAAGTTCAGAGGAAGGGAGAATTAACCAAAAGATAGCAGTAAGTTTATGGGTGGCAGGATCAAAGATGGACTGGGTTGAGGCTGACATTAACTGTGAGGACTGAGTTAATGTTCCACAAATGACACTAGTGATAATGTCAAGTTTGCAAAGTTACCATTCTCTGGAGGAAAAGAAAACAGTGAATTTGAGAATTTTAATCAGAACAGAAGTATCAAATATTCTTGAAAAACATATTTTTCTTATGTAGATTATTCATGTTTTTGCCTTCACAAACCAAGCATAGAGGCCAACACCACTATTATTTTGATAACCCCAATCCGTAAATGTCTTCCAAGACAAGCCCTGTTTCTTTGTAAAACAGGTTCACAGAAAATATATCTCTTCTTTCTCCTTTACAAATACAAACACAGCAAGCTTTTCCAGAGCCAAAGATCAGATGCTATACTCAGATCTGTGCCCTCTGGGATCCGTTGTGTTTTCAGAAGCTGCTAAGAGCTTTCCACCCTTCCAAGCTGGCAGGAGCCCAAAGCACACAGGAACCAGTGGGAAGTTCCCAGTTTAAAACTTCTGTTAGGCTGAGTGCAATACAGTGGTACTTTCCTTCAAATGCATTTTGTTACTCTTGCTTTGCATCTTCCTTCCAGCCCATTTGCCAGGTGGATGTTCGCATTAAGGTATATAGTTATATCTGGTCTTGCCTTTATAAAGCCAACAGGTAATTGGCAGTGTTGATTATAGGAAGATGGAAGCACTCACCAGGAGCCAACATGAATTGAGCCTCAAGCTACTGAAGGTAAAGTGATACTTCATCATTCCTTGAGTTCACATTTTTCACCTTATCCTTGGAAGTACTGACATCTTAATAACCTTGCAGAATGGCAGAAACACTGACTTTCTGGCAGTCTGCTATGATGTTCAGTAGCACTGTGATCTGGCAGCAGACTTCCTGAAAACAATTCCAAATTATGGATGTCCTGTTCTCCTGTAAGAAATGTAAGCTTTCAATAAATAAATAAATAAATAAAAGTTACAACTATCCGCATGGCTTTGTTACACTGCTTAAAATGCACCTACATGGTAATGGTCTTTGGCACATTTCAAATAGGCTCAGACCATGGGAAGCTCACAGTATGAGCAATACATCATCTATCATTTTGGAAAAATTGCTCTCCAATAATCTTTGTATGGTGAAGTGCAGTGTATGATGACCTGAGTGGCCATACAAACCAATTCAGTGAGATTTTCTCTGTGACTTTTTTCTACCAAGAGAAAGCAAAAACATATTACAAGGCAGCTTCATAGTATGCTGTGAGCTATTGATTCATTCACACAATTTTGGAGATGGTACTTATTCAGATAGTAAATAGATTTAAGTAGGTCAAATGATATTTGCTGACTCACAGATCAATTATGATAGGATTTTTGGTATTTATGATATTTGCAAACAGTAAAATAATTTCTTATTTATTGGTGACAAAAACATCCTTTACATATTACCAGCAAACAAACAGCAAACTTCATGACTAGCTAAATACTATGTGCTTGCATTCAATAGGTGTGGTTGGCAGCTGAGCTCCACCACAAACATTCTCTCACTCCCCCTCCTCAAAGGGAAAGGGAGAGAAAATACAGTGAAAAAGTGTCAAGGATGGAGACAAGGACAGGGAGATCACTCAACAATTATCATCACAGGCAAAGCAGACTCAGCATAGGGAGATTAATAAAATTTATTGCCTATTACTAACAAGCTAAAGAAGTGAGAAACAAATAAAAATTGAAAACACCTTCCCCCCACCCACCCTATTCCACCTTCTTCCCCTGAGCAGTGCAGGGGAACAGGGGCTGCGGTCAGTCCCTAACACTTCATCTCCGCCGCTCCCTCACGGTCCCGCCCTGCCCCTGCTCCCCGCGGGGTCCCTCCCACGGGATGCCGTCCTTCCCCAACTGAGCCTGCGGGGGCTGCCCACAGGCAACAGCTCTCCAAGAACTGCTCCCACAAGGCTCCGTCCCATGGGCAAACTGCTCCAGTAGAGAGCCTGTGTCAATGACATCCACCTACTAACATTTCACTTCTCTTAATTTTCTTAAGCTTTAAGTTCTAAGGTCACTTGAAGAATTGAGTAAGAAGGGAAAGTAGTAAGCTATGTCTACCTTTGGGTAACTGTATTAACCCAGAAGTATACACCTCCCTGGTCTGGTCCTCTGTTCCAGGTATCAAGATTTTCTTGATGGACGTCCAGGAAAATGCACTTCTTCTACATATCCTGTACTCAGGCTTTCCAATCTATACTTTCTGACCTGTCTTGAGAACAGAAAAATTACTGAGGTGGTAAAGTTGAGCCCAAGAGGAAGATAACACCTCATTGGCCTTAAGAACGTAACAGCTAAAGGAGCTGGGATCCTGATGGCAACACAAGGGCATAAACTAAAAAAAAAAAAAAAAAAAAAAAAGCATCCAACCAGTTGATAATTAAGAGGCAATTTTTAAATTGCATGTGATAGCAGCACAAACCAGCAAGGAGATAATCTTCCATGTTTAAATAGTTGCTTTGTCTTAGAAGCAGTCCTTGTCTCAACTGAGATAATGAGACAAAAAGTGTATTCCTACCATGTCTGAGTAAGGTGTGAGTTCTTCATTTAGATTAACATCACAGGGGCCCAAGCATGTCATCCCAAGCACCTCCATCTTCATGGCCAGAATTGAAGGAAAAACACTCAAAGCTCTGCTTGTTTGTCATAGAGGGTCAGGAAACTCTCAGACCTTGCACTCTATCTCCATCTTTCACTTTATCTTCATAGTGATGAAATAAAGAAAGGAGAAAGTAAAAGTTTGTGTCAGTGTGAGGGCAAGCAGAAGCGTGGAGAGGGCTGCTAAAACATATCCTGGCTGAACCTACCAGGCAAAAGGCAGCCTTCAAACCCTCCCTCATCATCACCAAAGCAGAAAATTGCTGCAAATAGCTAAAGCCAGGAAACACATTCTGTCCCCTTTTGGGAATATGATGTATCCTTAATGCCAAGCACTGCAAAACACAAAAATGCAGTGTGGATCTCTGCAGACATTACACATACATATGCAAATCCATACTGCTCATATTTGGCAATACAAGCACACATTAAAAATATATATATATATTAAAAAAATGTTTACACACAAACTTAATCTAGCAAATCTGCAACTGGATGTAAAAATAAAAACCACGTGGCTACTCAAACACACTGAATGGAAAGGTCCTGGAAGGGTGTTTTGTTCTCCTGCAGTTTGCATTACAGAAAGCTCCACAAAACTCTGTAACTCAAGAAAGAAATGAGAGTTCAATTCTCTTGTTGCTAGGTGCTGATCTTTTAATTATTTTTATTTTTTTATTTTTAAATATTTTAAAATTTTCATTGGGGTTTCAAGCTGTGTTGAGAGCATACCTATGCTACATCTCTGTCAACTGGTAATCTCCTAAACCTCTTTAAGCAAGATGTTGGAAAGTCCTTTTCCAGAAGACAAATGACCCAGAGACAACTCCTGCTCCAAACTGCCCTGGAAATTATCTTTTCTCTTCTTTACCTGTACAGGAAGCTGAGAAAGACTGGCTGGCCTTTCAGCTAAGTGGTTCCTCATATTGGGAATATGGAGAAGGATGCAAATGACAACAGATGATGGGAGAAGAATCAAGTTTGCTTATTCTGAAGGAAGAAAACTTACAAACCAATTAAGTCAGTTTATTTTTTTCCCCATTATTCAAGTTTCTACTCCACACCATCAACTTACAAGCAACACAAGGAATTACTGACTATACTGATACAACAAATTACCTTTAACTACATAACTGTGTACTTTAACAGGACTACTTGCATACATAAGAATGTACTTTATAGTTTGCTATATCAAGGCCTGCATTAATAATGAATTATGAAACAATCAGACTCACTTATTGGAAGTTAGGTTAGGTCTTGATATAGTTTTGTTCTGTTCAACTTTATTTTTTCCACATCACTGCTTGCTATATCTGTTTAATACTGTGATGTGTATTAAATCTACATAATTACCTATAGTGGGATTTGTTTTTCAAGCTCTCCATATTCAATGATTTTCCCACTTGGTAGGCAAGTCTCTTTTGCTTTTGATCAAAAATGGCTAAACTTATCATGACTTCTAAGACTTCACTCTGAAGTGGTAATGACAGGCGCCTTATCAGAGTGCTGAGAAATGGCACTTGTTTTATGGAGTTAATTCTACAAATTTATTAGGGATGTAGTTTCCCCTGGAAAATCTGTATTTACTTAAAATCTGTGACACAGCTGGGTAGGGCTCTTTCCTCAAATTAAAATGATTTGCCCTCAGAGAATTTATGTAAATCTTTGAAAATTAATTTCAAAAATTTGGAGAAGCCATGCTGTTTTCATAGAACATATTAAAAAACAAACAAACAAACAAAACCACCACCTCTATAACCACATAAAACAACACACACAATATGTGTTAAAATAATCTATTCCTTTCTTTGTCTAAATCTTTGGCTTGTGCAAATTGGTACAACTTCCAAGTCTTCAGAATTTAACAGTTTATCCCAGCCTGCTTTTTCAAAATCTGAATGTCTTGAGCCATACATTTAAAGTTATCAATTAATTAATTTTATTATATCTTGAATAAGTATTTAGTTAGCATGCCTCAATCCCCAAACAAGTGGATTGCTAGAAAAAAGAAAAAAAAAAGAAAAAAGAAAAAAAAAAAAAAGAAAAAAAAAGTTGAAAAGAGTTGCCAGTTGTTGGGCTAGGTTAGTGAAAAAGTAATTAATATGGTGTTTCATGGCACGTCGAGTAGAGCATTCGTAAAACCAACAGAGCAGGTCTTTTGATTTATATAGGAGGAAGGAAAATGTGTTATGGAAATAATGCAGATCAGAAAATAAAATTATCTGCACCATTCAGCTCTGCCAATGCATCATTTTCAAGGCTGAGAAGCCTTATTTAATAGGAATTTTCTCCTCAACCTCATTTCTCTTGTGACTTTTTCTATTTACTGTTCCCATATTTTCTTTTTCTAAATGAACCTCCTTACAGTTCTTTTCACCCTCCATTCATCTATATTTGCAGATCTTCCTAGACATCTATACTTCTTTCTTGCTTTGCTTGTTTTTCCTTCATGTTTTTCTATCTTTCTATTTATTTCCATGTTTCTCTTTTCCTTCCTGTCTATCAATTTATATCTCCCAAAACAATGAACAAGAAAACTACTGCAAAGACACATTTTCATCAATGAGAAAGTATTGCTTCTGGTCAAAAGTGTGCCATAAATAATCACATAAGCCTGGCTGGATGTACCATCCAAGAAACAATTTTTTGGCGGTAGCTTCCTATGACACATAAACGTTTTTATCTGGTGGTATATTATATGTACAAATGTAGGTGAGATTTTTATTTTATGAAAGAACAACTAACATTCCTAGATGCAATTAATAAATTTATCCATGATTATTAGTGTTATATTAAACATATGATAATTTCATGTGATTCTCAGCTTAATCCATTTCCTTTTTAGCTTACCAATCAAACCAAAGATTTTATAGGAAGAATTTACTTCTATTTAGCCAAATTTCTATCATGATAACTGAACCTGGAGCTTGTGAACAGAGTAAGTATGTTCTTAGCAGAAAGGATCATTTTGAAGTTCTTTATAATCATCTTCAGGAGATCAGACTTTATTTTTTTATTTTTTTAATTAGCATCCTTATTACTCTTTTCAGAGGAAAATTATCTAACCTGCTTTTTGAGAACCCTCGTTCTAGAAGAAACAAAGGTCATCTCTTTTCTACAGCCACAACTTCAGCTAGAGATTGCAAGGTTGTAAAATCATCAGGGACCCTTTCTCAATTTAGTGGTCTCTCTATGTTATATGGATTCTGAGTCCATTAAGCACATTGTCAATTAAAACATGCTATGGTTCATGAGAAGTCTTCATTAAAATATCTACCATTAAGTGCTTGTAATTTTAGAAGAGAAAAATGTTCTTCTGTGCTGACTTGTACCTGCTCTCCAACCCCCCACCCCCCCCACACCCCCCTCCATGGGCTGCAGCTCCGGCCTGGGGCCTGCTCCTGCGGGGGCTCTCCATGGGCCGCAGCCTCCTCCAGGCCACATCCACCTGCTCCCCGTGGGCTCCTCCACGGGCTGCAG
>NC_048895.1:49898540-50076879 GCF_011077185.1 Oxyura jamaicensis
TTTTTTTTTTTTTTTTTTTTTTTTTTTTTTTTTTTTTTCCCTCTCTCAAATCTGCTCTCACAGAGGCACCAACAACATTGCCTATTGGCTCGGTCCCTTTGGAGCTGGCTGAAACAGCCTTTTCTAACATGGGGCAGCTTCTGGACTCTCCTCACGTAGGCCACCCCTGCAGCCTCCCACTACCAGAATCTTGCCACATAAACCCAACACAGACGACAGCATGCTTTATCTTACTGCCTCTCCCGTACAGCATTTGTCAGAGAGAACTGAGAGATTTTGGAGTTAACTTGTCAATGTGAAAACTTTAATCATTGTTTATTACCAGCAAAATAATAATTTCCCATAATACCCATTTTGATTTAGAGATTACCTGACTTATTTTGATACTGTGATATGCATTATTAGGAATTTTTGTCTCTGTGTGCTCCCTAGAGTAGCATCTAAGGATCTTTTCTCTTTGGCGAATAAATGTTGGCCCATTTTCTAACAGAGACAAGTAGATGGTAGTGCTAATTACCAAGTTATATCACGTTTCTGCAAGCAAAAGCCATGGACCGCTCGCACTTCTCGAACTGCCGCCACATAATATCTATATTTCATTTCACGCTTACTTGCAGATAATTAACAATAAATTAAATATTTTCCCTAAATTACCTTGATACCCAGCTACCAAACCTACCCTTTTTCAGAGTTAGAATATTGGTGAGATGCAAGGTTTTCATGGGAAGGTTCCCATGAAAATCAACTGCATTTTGCACAGAAAGGCATATTTGAAATGAAAGATTGAGACCTAGTAATTTGTCAAGAGCTATAAAGGTTTGTTGTTCGTTTATTTTTGTTTGTTTGTTTTTCTGTTTTCAGTTGGTTGGTTGTTTTTTGTTTGTGCATTTGTTTGCTTGTTTGCTTGCTTGGTAGGTTTTTTAGGTTTGGGGAAATACTCAGTTTTCTTTTCCAAATGACAGTGTCATAAATGTGAACTTCATCACATCTGTAATGATGCAGGCTTATTTGGGGAGTCTCCCACTTCCAGAGTGAACCAGTTAAAGATAAACTGAGTATATTGCAGTAATCTGTTCTTGTTTGTATAGAATTTTGGCTAATGTCAGAACAATAATGAAACTTGAAATAAAAAGGATCAAATTAAAAATTCATAAAGCAGCTGTGCGTTTTTAAATTAGATCAGAGGAGTTTTGAAATTCCAGTGAATGATCACATCCAGTTTTCATGTGGGACCAGGTTTTGGTTCATCTCAATGGCGTTAGCAACCCTACAGCCATATCTCTTTAAATGATGTCAGAATCATACTAAAGATTAATGGGCATGCTTTGTATGCAGGATTAATCTTCTAGGAGTTGACATACTACAGAAGGTAATTAAAAGAACAATATTCCCACATAAAGACTTATTGACATATAAGCCACCACCTGAAACATGAAGCCTGAAAAAACTATGCCTGTTTACTACATCTTCATTCAGTGCAACTTTTTAATCCATAGCCATTTGATTTTTTTTTTATGGATGTATAGCACAAAATGATATGTAAGTCTTAAGACTAAGCTGATTACAATAGACACAAATAAGCCGTTTTCAAACATGTCCATATAAAGTTGCAGCTTTCGTTTGGTGTAATTGTGAACTAAGAAATTGGAGTAAGTGGCCTACAGTACTGAGATAAGAATATAATACTTTAGAGATTGTCCTGAGATGACCTAGTACATATGTGAAGCCATCCTTGTTTTATCCTTATAGAGAATATTTACCTCATGGAAACACCTACAAGCAAAAAAAAATAGGAGTTTGATTTTTTTTATTATTTTTTATTTTTTGCCTGTTGTAACTTTCTATACCAAAGCTGTTCTCTTGCATCGTTTTGAAATTTTCTGATCCCCTTCCCAGTTATTTTTCTACTTCCCAAAGTGCTGTGTTTTAAGTATAGGAATAAAACCTTCATGCACTGAGTAGCTAAGCAATTAAAGTCCCTGTGGATAGAAGCCAATTGCTTACTTTTCTTCCTGCAGTTGTAGATGAGAGTTTTGGAAGGTGTTCCTTTATGAGAGAGACAGTGCTGAACATTAACTGTAACTAAAAATATAGGGGGAAGAAGCAAAGGTCATTCAAGCAAATTATTAATACTTTATTTTGATTTAAATGAAGGAAGTAATCCCACCATCTGTCACATAAACATTCCTTTACTGAAGTAAGAGACACAATGACTCAGAGAGGCAAAATAATTCCTTTATTATTAGACAGTCATTTATACTTAAAAATAAATAAGAAATAAATAGCAGTGCCACTATATAATGTGCTTGTGTCTGCAAAGAAGAGAAATAGTAAGGTGGAAAGAAGTGAATACATTATTATAGAAAAAAAATGTTATAAGAAAAGAGAACAAATCAACCAATCTTCTTTTATTTTTTTTTTTTCACAGAAAATGGTTGCACCTAAAAAAAAGAAAAACACAGAAACTTATCAAAGTTCTGTTATAAGACTCCTTTTGCTTCAGCATGTTTTCAACAATACGCTATTAATCAATGAAAATCATCATTCATTTAAAATGAAAGAAATGTTAATATATATTCAAAATAATATTGAAAATTGTATAGAAAATATACTAACATCATCCCATATTCAAATCCATCCCACTTGCATTTTTTTTAATAAAGAGCAGCAAAATTAGATACTCTCCATAGTTCTACAGAGGCCAGAAACTTAGCAAAAAAAAAAAAAAAAGTTTTCTGATAAAACAATGTTTAAAGCTTCTCTTTGAGCATGTGAGACTGAAATTGATGTGAGTCAATATTTTTTATTTTCTGTTCATTAGTCTTTAAACATTGCTTTCAAATCATTACAAGATGTCAGGTTTACTTCAGATAAGTGTTGGTAAGTTTAATTTTCTTTAATTGCTAATATGAATAGATATCTCCCATCAAAGCCTGCATAGCAATATGTTGGCATTTTCCTATATTTTTCCATGCTCAAAAATGTGTTCATGCTAAAAATGTGTACACATCTTGCAACAGAGGGCTAACCCCTCCAACAATGACTTTCTTATAAATACGCTTACACTTCGTTCTGCTTTACGTACTTATGTCCTTCACATATCTTAACCATTTTGCATGCTGTTAGAAATGCCTTAATCTTACTGGCTATAGAAATTAATGACTTCAAATCACAGCAAACTGAAGTGAGCACTAATCACAAATTATGTTTTCATATTATTAGCACAACTTGACTTTGCTGATGACTCATTAAAATTCCAGATATCAAAACATTTCTGTTACCCAGTTTACATATTCTGACCAAAATTTTCATATCTTATGCTCTGTTTTACTCATCAACTCCAGCTTCTTTTGAATTAAATTAATTTACTTATACCGAGCTACCTGTTAAACTGAAATTTTAGTTATGTGCTTTGTTAAAAGTCAAACACCTCAATAAGTTCAGTAGAAATATAAGTGATACAATCTGCATATAATCTTAAATGGCATGGCTTTATACATAAGCTGTAGTTCTCTGAGTCTGGAATAATTTTCCAGGGATGACTCAAAATTGCTTACTCTGGTGGATTCTGTACTTCAGCTGACAGAATTTTGTGTGAGATACAGCTCTGATATGCTCCAGTATCACCAAGCCCATTTTCCTACATGATACCCAGCATTACTGGAAGACTTATCTGTGTACACCCTTGGTAAATAGAAAGAATTAATTGCAGGTAACAATACTGCTTCTTGGATTCCTGGAATATTTAGAAGCAGTGCAGAAGTCCTGTTCCATTTTCCATTTTGGGGGTGATTTTATTTCTCTTAATCATTGTTCAGATATTTGCCAACAAATAACATTTTATAAAAAATATTATTAAAAAATAAATTTAAAATTATTTTTTCCCTTTTTTTTTAACCCAAAATTCGAAATGATTGCCCTTGGATTTTTTTTTTTATTATTGTTATTTCAATGAACATTTTCGGTGAAGGACAAATTATTTTTGTTGAAAGCCATTTTCCATTTTTGCAGATTTTTTTTTTTTGTCATCTCCAGCTGAAAATGCACAGAAATACTCCCTCAGCCCCTGGCTGTTTAGCATATTAGCCATAAAAGCATCACAGCATGGTATGTTATGAACATAGTGAAAAAAACATTGCTTTGACCAAGTGCAGAGTCCTGCTTTCAAAAGCCTATAACTCAAGCAAATCAAAACAATTTTTCACTCAATTTCAGCTTTTAACATCTCTACTTTACAGTTGTACAGATGTTCAAAATAACACCGGGGTGTTTTTATATAATGAGAAATGTCTGTCTATTTTCCCATGATCACGTTCTGAAATGAATCTCTGATCAAACATTTTAAAAAATTCTTTTTGGGTAGGAACTAAGCAAAGGCATACTCAAGCCAAAATCAAATTTATTTTTATTTTATTTTATTTTTTTCCCAAGTTTGAGAATAACTGCGTAAAAAGGGAAACCATTATGCTACCTCAACCAAGGCTTTAGTTGGCAGTATAATCAAATAACAGTCTGGTATAATACAGTGAGATTGCCTAAGGTTATGTGCTCACTCAGAAAGAAGGTAGATGTACGGCTCAAAGTATGGTTGTAATTCAGGGTTAAAAGTTACTAAATATTTTATTTTATTTTATTTTATTTTTTTTTTGTCAGGGAGAGCCCATGTTGTGGGCATCTGCACAAAACATCCCCAAAGTTGTACTACCTGCCTACACTTCACTGCAGGCATTGAATTATAACGCATAAAACCACAAAATTTCTACTTCAGTAATTGTGAAAACCATTAACAACAACAACAACAGCAACAATAATTTGATGCCTATCCAGTAACGTTTCATTTTCATATAGATATTTGAAAGAGTTAGAGGGAAGATGAATGTTAGGAAAGGTTGATGGAGGAATTGTACTGAAACAGTGGCTAAACTTCCTTGAATTAAGAGTGTTTATGCCAGTGTTTTCTTTATATCACATTAATAAATCACCTGAAATAAAGTCTTCATCAAAGTCCAGCAATTAAAAAAAAAAAAAAAAAAAAAAAAAAAAGAAAAATAAAAATTTCCAGATGAATTTATTTTTTAGCAGACCCACACAGTAGTGTTGCTGTCTTACACCATGTTATTCATGGACCCACACTTATTCTGAAGTGGTGAGAACAAGAACTTTTTGCTGAAGAAGGGTTGATGTTCCAGATTGTAAGAAAACAGACTTAAAAAACACACACACAAAAAATAAACAATGGTAACAACAAAATCCTAGTAGATGAGACTTGTATGTTTTCAGATGATGATATTTTGAACAGTTCTCATCTCCCAGTCATGTTACACTGCCAGGTAACACTCAGAGACTGTATCATGCCCAAATGGTGACTAATGGAATATTTCTGCTCTAAATTCAGACTATGTTTAGGTTGGTATGTGGTGAGCTTGCTGAATTTAGCTTCCTGTGGCGTCAAAACCTATGTCTAGTTTTACCAACATTACTTTGAGTTTTTCCTGCTCACTGTGAATATTCCCATAGAGAAGAACTTTGTTTGGAATCAATTAAGGCTGAGTAAGTATGACATCCATGTAGAGAAAACTCTTGAAAGCAAGAAAATGTCAGATTACGGAACTCCTCTTAAAGGCACCTCAGTGCCCACACAACACATTTCCACTGACATGAGTAGATTTCACACCTCCCCACAGAACTTCCTTCTGCCTCCCAAATATAAGGGATCCCATCCAGCTCATTAATTTCACACTATAGAACCCCACACACTATAAGCCCAGCTCAACAGTCATTATTTCATAAAGTTAGTAAGGTCCAGATGATGTGTATGTGTGAGATTTTGAAATGAAGAGGAGATGAGGGTGTTTGAATTTTGTTTATGCTTCAGATTTGTAGTTCTGAACTGTCCAACTCTGACAGCAATCTTTTTCTTTCTTTCTTTCTTTCTTTCTTTCTTTCTTTCTTCTTTTCTTTTCTTTTCTTTTCTTTTCTTTTTTTTTCTTTTCTTTACTTTACTTTACTTTACTTTCTTTCTTTTAATAGAATAACATTCAGATTCTATTTCTAAATTTCTAAATCTGTATTTTAGACTACCAGCTTGGAACAGATGTTCAGTAGTCATATAACAGGTGAGGTAGCAGAGCAGTTGGTCAAAAGATTAAATAAGGATAGTAGTAACTGAGAAGAGTCATTAAGTTAAGAATATTAATTTAAATGTGCCGGATAAACACATGGGCAATTTTAAAATGGGATAAAGATACTGTTTGGTTTCTCCCGAGATCTTTTTAGAAAATATCTGCTGTCTAATGAGAAAAGAAATTAACATCATTTGCTAAGGCAGTCAATTCATGTGTCTTTCATACACTGCCATTTATTACTACCACCTCTTGTTATTATTGTCATCTGTTGTTGGTATATGAAGCAATCCAGACTACGTTCCTTATAAAAACACTTTCTCATAGTTTGCCTAGAGGTGGTAGGTCACATTAATGTTGAATGAAAATATAAACTTAATAAGAAATAAAGTAAGCAGTAATGAAATTTTAATCACACAGTCACCTGAATATTGTTATCGCTTAATAGGCAAATTGGTTCTATAGACTCGGATTAGCTAAACTATTTAGAATCTTCTGGATAAAGACAGGCACCAGGGAAATCTGCAAGTCTGCATAATCACTCAGACACGTTTGTAAACCCCCTTCATCTAAGTACCTAAATAGCTTTGAAATTCTGTTTTCAACTTTTTACTTTTACTTTTTTTTTTTTTTTTTTCTGGATTGGAATGGTATCTGTGTTTGATAAAGGCAGAGAAGTCCTATTTAAGACTTGGTTTAAAAGGATTTTTTATGTTTACTTGCTGTGCTACTAACAGATTGGAGAGTAGTTTCTGGATTACTCTAAAGTGTACATAATTTAGACATAAACTGCCATTTGTTAGAGTTCTGGTATTCTGGTCCAACCCCTACTGAATCACATGTACCTGAAAAAACAGGAGAGTTGTGAAAGCACAGTCTGGAAGGCATCCATAGCAACTCGAGTAATCCTTACTAGCAGACAGGGTTTGAACTGCAGATAAAATGGGAGTTTTCATTTTTCATTTTGTCATTGGAGTGATGTAAATAAGATTTAAATGCAGATGAGCCTGATTTTGCAACAGGTTTTAAATCCCATGTACTGTTTAAAAGAAAATTTTGCTGTAGATGAATTAAGAGAGCATGGCAGCAGGAAAATAGGGGTATGGCACAATAAGTGCTAGATTTGAGGGAAAAAAAAAAAAAAAAAGTATAGGAAAAAGAAAAAAAGTATAATGAGGGAACATTAAGAAGCATAAATGTACTTTTCCCACTACTGGAAACTGTTGTGATATTTTCCTGTGGGAAAAGATGGGAAAGAGGCCATTTTCATTGGTCTTTTTTTCCTTTCAGCGAGACTCATTCCTATGATGCTCTTGAACACCCTTGACCACAATGTAGAGTATTTCATTCTCAGAAAACCATCATCTTTCAGATCATGATAGAACTAGTTTTGGAAAAAAAAAAAAAAAAAAAAAAAAAAAAATTAAATCCTTTAAGTGAATATTTTAATGATAATGACACATTTGAATCACAGTTTAAAAAAAAAAAAAAAAAAAAAAAAAAAAAAAGTACCTGAACTTGGAACATAATAAAGTAGACAAACTAGGGTTGAAAATGTGTTTTGAAGGGAAATTGCATGCAGAAGTTTTTGAGCAGAAATAGTAAGTCTTCTGCAAATGTATTTTGAGATATTTTTGGTTTTGAAGTCAAGGAATATGCTTCTTCCTCATAAGTATCTAGGCAGAACACCTTTATTTTTAAAGCAGAATTTTGGTAGTTCCAGGCTTGGCTTGCTCTAAATGAATACAGCCTACAGAACGGAGAGAGGTTTTCCAGTAGAAACCTCTGTAAAACTTTAGACTAACTAACATATTATGAAAAGGTATCATGAACAAGGACCAGGGTAAAGGGAAGCCCTTTCCCTCTGATTGCTTTGTGGGAGTACAAACCAGTGGTTTCACTCCAAACATAAACCTGTGGTTTTGCTGCTTCACTGGAGCCCTGGGACTTGCGGTGTGGTCATTGGAGGGTTTGCTCTGTAACACAAATTGCAGTAAACGAGTGCTTGGCATTATGCCCATTACTGCTTTCATTTCCAGACTTAAAAATGTTCTTACAAAGTGGGTTTCCTTCTATCTACAACTTTCTTCAATGCAGTTTATAATGAATGGAGATAAAATAGCATTTCTAGGGCATGATTTATCTCATTCTACAGCTGATACCCCAAATAGACATGCAATACAAGAGCTTGTTTCCTTTCACTGAATCTAAAGGGAGACTAAATGACTAACTTATATTTTTTTCATACATTTAAATAACATTAATCACATTCACAGTGACCATGATGAGGGCCTCACTGTGGCAGATCTGTGACTTCACAGTCACATAGATCTGGGTGAGCTCTCTTTTGGGTACTTTTTGGATGATTATGAGAAATACATCAGCCAAAGACATATCATCTTGTGACCTCAAAGTCTATTTGAGACTTATTTGAGACAAAAAGAACACCCACTTTCAGTCATTTGCCCTCTTTTAAGAGCTGGAGACATGCTCTCTCTGTTTGTCCTCTCCCCTTGGGCTTAATACTGATTCATCAAGATTTCTTTCCCCCTTACCTCCTCTTCTGTCCTGTTTTCCTTTAAGTATTAATCTGTTTTACAACATATTAAAGTTATCCAACCTTAAAGTAACAGGTCATAAGTAGTTATAATTTAGAAAGGAAAAAATTCTTGAGAAATCATTCTGAGTACACTGCTTCTTTTCAGTGATCAGCTACTGAAAATGGTTTATACAGAGTGAGGTTTTCCAATCTGTAAAAGGTGGAGGGCCCTTCAATAACAATTGCCACTCAGCAGCATCCCAAGTACAACCAATCTACACTGGCAGCACTGTACATAGTGTCAACAGCAGTAAGCAGTAACATTTTTATAAGCAGAATTGAAAACAACCTCCACAACTTAAGAATGTGAAGCAACATTGACAACGGGCTTGGAAATGGTATGAAATAAAGTTGCTTAAGAGCAAAACAGTGAAATGATGTGTGCTTGAGGCTATTCTTTGCAGTTTCCAGAAGTGCCTGATAACAATTTTTGCCGTTTATATGAGGAGACACTTGAAATTCTTTATTTTCAGTGGAGTCACCTCTGCTATGGGTAAGATAATTCTTGAACATACTCTCAAATTTTAGGAATAATACCAATGAACAATGTAAATATGCATTTATTTTATTGTGTAATATTACATCTTCCTTCCCCAAGATAGCATTAAAATGTATTTTTAAAGAGGCCTGTGGATTTCTGGATACAGTGACACATCCATTGAGGTTTTTCTCCTAGTCATATCTCTTAGATGATGTATTCTGATCACTGTAGAGCTCCATCAGTTCTTCTTTAGTTTTCTATATATTTCTTCCCTGGCATACGTTTTACTCTATTTATAATAACAACTTTTAAATATTATATCAATGGTTAGATTTTGCTGGTTTATCTGGTTTGTAGTGTTAAAAAACTTACAAATAACATATACTGATCCATTTACGTCTGTATGATTTACTTTGCATATATCTATCGTTGTTCAGTTTATTTATATACACAGACATACACTAGGGTCCAAAACAGAATCCAAATAAAGGAAGTCCAAACACTTTAGGGCCTTTCAGAACATATTCGACCCTTCCTCAGAAAGGGAGGCCATGCTCTAAACCAAAGGCATTAAAACCTGAAATATATGTTGTGCAAATTAGAAAGAATTGAAAACAACAGCAGTGAAAAAGGGCAGACAGCATATTCTGTGTATTTTTTTCAGAGATCTGCTTCCCTGGAGAGGCAGACTCCTTCTGTGTTTAGCTCCGACATGGAGGAAGCATGCTACCAGCCCTTCCTCACACTATCCATGGGGCATGGTGAGGCAGATGGCTTTTCCAGGCTGGAAGCCAGAGACCTTTTCTGGAACCCTGTTGGCCAAGCCAAGACACTCCCAGCACCTACACAGCTGTCATAGGTGTGCGGATGATGGGGTTTTCCAAACCAGCCTTAACCCTGTAGCAGAAAAGATAACAGAGCAGGCAGGAACTTTTACTTAATCTGGATTACATTCAGACATTGGTCACTTCTTGGATCATCCTCTCACAGTAACTTTTTGAAAATATAGGCACTTTGATTAAGAATTTTTCTTACCAGAAATGATCTGATCTTTATAACACTATGGAAATGTTTCTGTAGACAATAATAACTAAGGGAAATCATGTTGATGTCTGGTATTAGTTTTCCTGAGAAAATCATGTACAACATCCATGCTATTACTGACACCGTTTTTTAAAGTTTGACAAACATGGTGTGTCAAGCCTGTTTGTTCATTCCAAGTACAACTGGGACTGTTTTTAAGGAGTGCCTGTTTAAATATATATACCACACCCTCCCTATCATGGGTAAGGCTTTGCTCATTTGTGCTGATTAAACCTTCTGCTGTTTTAATAATAATAATATTACTTATTCCAAAGAACTTCAGGTTTTCTAGATTGCTCAGAACAATGTATAGATGTCTTAGTACCTACAATATATGCTGGGCTACTCTATTACCACACATGCACCCAGTAACATCCACTCAATCATCTCTTTGTGAGGTGTTTCATTTTTAGCATTTTCAGCTCTGAAACTCCCACCTAGATAGAAGCTACTAGCATAGCTGCTGAGACTTCTGCCAAAATTTCTATACACAGTCATTCTTACCACAGAATTACTCTGCAGAATGCCAGGGTTCATTTTTAGATGACTAATACCATGTAAGAATTCTTTCATCTTAACATACTGCTGGTGTTGTTTTCTGTATGTGGTCTTTACAGCCTCGAACGCTAGAGGTTAAAGTAATTACTGGCTTAGAGTGTTGCTAGAGAGCTACAGAGATATCAGGGAAGTTGTACGTCTTAGCATTTGTGTATCTGGTGTGTTCTGTGTACCTTGGTCACACATACAGATGTAAATATGCACACAACTGATCTCTTTGACCTCTTAACTGCAACGTAGCAGTGACCTCTTTCCCTCCTATAAATTCATAGTTTAATCATGAGTCTCATAGAATCTGGTCTTTCTTTTAAAACAAGTCACCTGGAATCACCAAATAACTTTCATCTTATTTTAATAAATGAAACTATACCTAGCCCTTGTATTAAAACAAATAACAATAACAACAAAAACTCTCAAAGAATGACAAAAACATTCCTCAAGGTTCAAAACATAGTCCGTGAGTACAAAGAATCAAATTTATCTTCATCCATTCATAAGGAGGTGCTTCTAGACAGGGAAAGCTGTTATATTATAGATCTATTAGGATGCTAAAACACAGGCTTAGCATTAAGCACATGAGTGTAGCTCCTTGAGGCCCATGATTTTATATTTTGCTAAACCAATGGTAGCATATTCATTTTATAAATGGATACTGACCTTCAAGACTAAATGTTTTCAATGAAGAAAATAATGATTAGAGTATTCCACCTTGCTACTCACTTAAAAGATGATATTCAGGGGGTTTAATACTGTAAAAAAATAATAATAATAATAACTAAAATGAAGTAACTACCACATTGAACAGCTGTTTCTGACAACAGGGAAGCCACTTAGGCAATTTATATTTTCAATGTTGTTTACATATGGGAACAATACTCCAGAGCACAGTATGTGAGCTAGTGAAAGTAAACACACACCCAATTTGTAAACTTTTAAAATGCTTGTTTTACTATAAAAATAGACTTGTAATTCGTTCCCTGGAGTTTTGGTACAATAAGATGAAGTTTAATTTCATACACAAGACAACCAGAAGATTGTTGCTTTAGTTGAGACTTAGACAATCACATCAGGACCAGTAACATGAATGGGAGTGTTCCTACACGTTTAAATGCCTTTACATCAAAGAAAATGGGGTGAAACTGAGAGTGAAGATTCAAGCCCTGTACAAGATGCAGCACTATATGACTAGATGAGGGTGTTTTGTTTTTGTATCTTGAGTTTCTGACATTGCCTTGTGAATCACACACCTTTCAGCAATTAAACAAGATAGGATAATCGTGTGAGGTTTGATGCTTGTTAAAGGAGTGATTTATTGACAATTCAACAGTTTTGAGGAGGAGAGAAGGAAATCCTAAAAAGTATTGAATATTTAGATCCACAAAAGCGTTCTGATGTAAAGTGCACCTTGATTTCAGTCTCACTGACCTAGACTAAAGATACAACCCCGTAAAGATTAATTCATATGAATAATTAATTATAATAATCCCCACATGACTAGAAATGCAAATAACATACCAAATAAAGTAGGCTTGCAAAATTAGATCCAAATCATAACATAAAATGGTGAGGTTCAATGCACATAAAATGCAATTAAATGCTTAAAGCCTTTGTAACAACTCACAAAAGGAGGGAAGATCAGAAGGGAAACTGCGGCCTCCATGAGCATACTTGGCATAAGACAATCAAATGCCTGTGTGCCAAAGCTTGAAGATTTTTCTGCCAAAGTCATTAAAGAGAGTTATACTTTGGGATTTTTTTTCTTGCATGTTAAATTTAGGTGATCAGTACAGATGTTGCAGAGCTTAATTGTCTTTTGGCAGTATAGGCTTGGTCTCACTATATTCTTTTCCCTCTCATCAACATCTTTGGAGACTCTCATGCAATTTTGAGCAACTTGAAGAAAAGATTAAACACTTTTCTTATTTTGTAGTATTTATAAGCAGTTCCTAGAAGGTGCTGCATACCTAAAGTTACTTCAGCTCTTCATGTGCCCGTTATATACATGGATATGTTCAAAAAAGTAAAAGCATGTTCCTACTCCAAAAGAAGCCTCACTCCTGTTCCTGCAATGTCCAATACAAACTCTTTGAAGAGCCTTTATTTTTGCACAAAATGTCATGCAAGCTTTCTCTGTAACTGAATTTATTTTAGTTTCTCTTTCCTAAGCCATTAAATTATTATCAGTGCAACAGTATGTCCCTCTCTTCCTAATGCTTTCCTTTTTACATTTTTTTGGTGTTTTTTTGGTGCTCTTCTCTAATATGGCTTTCAAATTAATAACACAGATACAAGCTCTAGAACTAATAAGTCCTGTTTGTCACCTTGCCTCAGCTGGCAATGGATTCTGACTGTGACAGAGACGGACGAGGGCTTCTCAAATGAGACCAGGGCATTCTTTATAACAAGGTCTCTAGCTCTATCATTCCTATCTAGTTGGTGGTGTTCTATTTCAAAATTGATGTGATTTTTTTTTTTTTCTTGCTTGTTATTTGGTTGTGAGAAGAGAATGTCTTGTACTGGTTTAATCAAGGAAGATTATTATATAACATCTGTCAGATTGACTTGTACCATATGGGCCCTGGGCCATCTCCTGTAAGAAAACTTACAGAGACATCTCAAAATGTCTGTGAAAATAGAACATATTTTTAGAATTGTAGAATATCCTCCTACACTGCCAAATGAACCTGTCAAAAGCGCATCTTGATTTGTTCAGCTCCTACAATTCATGCTTGTTTGCAGTAACGATATTTATTGACCAAAAGTGGGTGGAAGAGGTTCTTGGTATCTGGTTTTGCAGATGTGAAATTAACAGTACAGAAGACTTTTTTTCAAAGTTTTCTAAAAGTTCTGAAGTGATCTTTTTTCTTTCACATTAGAGGAGAAAGATAAAGAATACAAAATAATGAGAACAAAAGGAAAAAAAAAAAAAAGGCAACAAAATAAATTAAAAGATTGACATGGTCTAGTATTTGTGGTTATAATACAAATGTAAAGATAATATATACCTGGCCATATTTGTGCTGCAAATCTCTTGATTTTCACTAGCAGCAAGTAGTAAAATTTTGAAATCATAATGCTCAGTTTGGGGGTGGCAAAATGGCATCTCCTGAGCTGCATGGGGCTAGTGCTGCAGCTGGTGGGAGGCGAAGGGGGGAAACAGGCAGTAGGAGTGCAGCCTTTCTGTCTGGGGTAAGGGAGCTTGAAGTGGGGTGAGGAGAACTGGAAGAGCCTTTGAGAAATGTGGGAAAGCAACTAGTGGTTCAGCATGTGTTTTTTTGACTCTGTGCACTTATTTACTACACTATCTGTCTTTGAAAAATAACACACTTGTAGCCTACTTAAAATGGTAGAAAGAGAATCTGTCCTTGCTGAACAGGCAGGTATTCCATCTAGTCCCTAATAGGAAAGTTATCCAGCAGTTGACTGCTGAAGTCATTACTGGTGGGATATGGATTTCTAGACAGTGATATCTAACAAACAAAGCATAATTAAGATTGACCTCAAACAAGGTTAAAAATAAAGAAAAGGAACTGAAAGTTCCAGAAATGTGCTAAAAGCATCCCTTGTCTAGAGGCTGACAGTAACACGGGTCCTTTCCATTAAGAGAGGTTTCCATGGAAGATCACACTGTCTAGATGTATGCACTTGCAGCTTTCTGTTGAGAGCATTAATCTGACCTCGGAGAGTGACTCAGGTCTTGAAAAGGAAGCTATAACAGTGACCCACAAAAATCTGTCTTGCACTGATGAAAGTGACAATTCCTGCATTTACCAGGCTAGTATCAGTTATCTATCAACTCTGGAATCCTACATATATCTAGGAATTGCTTTTTCAAGAGAGTAAGGCCAGGCTTATAGATGGTTATAGGCACCAAGCAAGTATTAGTGTCAAAAGCCACAGTTCAGTCAATACTTACCCTTCTAGGTAAGAGCTGCAGTGCACGAGGAGAGGAGTGCATAGCTGTCTGAACTTCTGTCAAATGAGCTGGTATGACAATATGGTGTAGCACATGTGCCAGCATGCTAGTTTAGCCTCAGGAAGCAGTCTGGCTGTGATAGGAAGCCAATGTGAACGAACTAATAGGCTTTACAGCTCAGCAAGCCTAATGAGCTTGGGATGGCACTGTGCTGATATGACTACCGTGTGGACCGTGCTCCTTTGTGCACTACGGACATATCCTTTTTCTCCATCTGCTGGCATCTGCTAGCAGCCTAAATGTGACTTCAATCTCCCAGTTTGCAAGCTGCTCAGAGCATTAGCTTAAATCACAGCCCTGAAGATGCCAAATGATTTTAAGTCAGTAGAGAAAGACAGGCTTAGAGCATTTTTCAGATCAGACCCAATACCTGTGGCATGTCCCATACCCTCCTAGTTAGGCACACAAAGCCTCATTTGGCATTGAGGCCTGACACTTAGTACCAACATGACAGCACTCTGTGCTGTGTAGCTCTGAGTAAGACTACAGGCAAATGCCACTAATTAGCAGATGTACCCACACTTGCCCCAGGAATGCATGTCTTGCCATGCAGATGCTGAAAGAGAGGGATAAAACCGTAATCCCAAAAACTGGAACTGGGAGGTGTTTAGGATTGTGGTGTGTACTCTCTGCTCACTGTTCCTTTCTTTGTAACTGCCCGAGTAACCCAGTTTGTTCAAGGCAAAGTCAGCTTCAGCAACTAGAAATACTGTCATTGTTTTTCACCAGTTCTCACCAAGGAACCAGTAACTAGCAGTTGAGCAATCTCTTAAATTGCTTCCTAATGCAACAGGCCATGTTTGTTTGAGGGCTGTGCCCTCAAAGGCTTGCCTTAAATCATGGGTACTTTGCACTGCAATACAGTGAAAGAGAAATATCCAGAGTTTAGGCAGAGGTCTCACCTGTAAAGCCCCAACAAACACCTGAAGGGTGGTCCCTGCACCTTCCAGGAAAAGTATTTCCTTGACTGTCAGGCTGCATGCTATGCTGCCTTCTGCTCTAGGGTGAATGCTGTTCTTCCCACTTCACATAGAGACGGACCAGAGCAGCAACATAATGAAGTGTTTGCAGTAAGGAAGCAATTTCAGCTAACACTTTTTGCAGCTAAGGATATCATTTGTTTGAGCATGCATTGGCCAGGACCAACAGACAAAGACCATTGTCATGGTTAAGAACAACTGAGAGTTAGTTTAGGATGCTGCTGCATCAACGCTGTCACTGTCTGAAAACACAGTCTGAAAGTAACCCTAGCATGACTTCTCTATAAATGGGTAGCTAAGCTGATAATATTTTAAGATCCTTTTGGAAGAGGTCTGGATGCAGCGGGGTATAAAGGCACTCAAAATGGTACTTTTGGTGGTACTCAAAAGACAGCTGAGAAGCACAGGTAGCCCAGTGCACCTATATGAGAGATCACATATAAAGCAAGACGAATTCAACTGCTGCTCACATGGCTTGGATATACCATCCAAATTTACCACAACATGCTAAATTACTCAGCTGCAGCCGTTTTCTGCATTTGCTCCTCATGTGTGTTACTGTTTGGTTGAAATTCTCTTCACCTTCATTCTTTGAGGCTTAGGCCAGGGGACTTTATCATTGCTTGTCACTGCTCTGACATCAATGCATAACACATGCCCTCTGAATCTATGAGATTTACAAGTTTCACATGCCCTAGCTTTTGTAAGATTTACATAACGGTTGAGATTTTTAGATTTGAGATCAGCAGGGAAGAACAGATTAATTCATGTACAGTGCATGTAATGCAACTGTGGCTCCACACTTGGCACACGAGGCAGTAATCTGCCCTGTGCAACTGCATGGGAGTCTAACCAGCACACTACTTGCCAAAACCCATCAGGAATCAGGCAGCTTAGTAGAGAGGTGTTGCCCCACATAGACAAGCAGTCTTCTCAAAATCTCCTAAAAATATGTCCCCATATTTCCTGCCTCCTCAAAGAACATTTGTGGTAGTGCAGGCAGCCATTTCCAAGACTTGTATTTTAAGGACATGTAAGGCATAAAGAACAATCAGGGAAAGCATACCAGGGCATACATGGTTGCCTCTTTGCAAGAGAATGCATGAGCTTCCACTGTAGACAGTCCTGGACATTACCCAACGCAACAGCAACTAACGGATACTGCTGAAATGAAATGTAATGTCAATATGGAACAGTTAAAAAGAGGACCTGATGCCAATTTTGCATCTCATTTACCTCCAGAAAAGGAAATGAGATCAGTAGGAGGCCTACACTCTGCTCCCAGAAGGCTGACTGTGGATCAGATGCAGATCAGAAGCAGAACCACAATGTTAGCATGGAACATGTGCTCAGGGTAACATATGCTTCTTTTTTAGCAGAGATCTGTAGCTCGGGTACAATGCCATGCTAACATGGCTACATGATTTCCGCAGAACTTAAGAGTACAGGACAAAAACATTTGAGTACATCTATACCTGCCACATTGTCATGCAGACGGGAATGCATCTAAATTTACTTTTTAAATTCCCACTGCAGTTATATAAAGCTATGTTGCATCTGCATTGTTTCATTAAAGACAAAGCCCACATCTGCTAGCAGGAAGAAAGCATTTTTGGCTAGACCAGCTGTAAAACCCAGAAGCAGCTTTTGAAGTCTAACCTTTGAGGTAGCCACATGCATTCCAAAATGCAGGTAATTGTCTCATAGGCAATTACAGGGTCTTGATTTATTCATTTTCACAAGGGAGAAGATTTGAATACAAATATAAATATTGCCAAAGCAGATTGCATAAATGGCAGTCTTCTTATGTAACTCCAAATATGTGTCATAGGCAAGTGTTTATAGAAATTCAGCAAGTTTCCTTCATTAAGCAGAGATTAATTCTAGCTGATCTCTAGCTTCAGCTGCTTCAGGTCCAACAGAAAATGAGTCTGCAAAAATGTGTATTTTCTCATGTCAGTTTGAAAGCTTCTGAACCATTGATCAAACAAATTTGGAAGATTCTTGAAACATTCAGCAAAGGGAAAACAATCACGTGTATTTCTTGAGCATAAATTGGCAAGAGGGAAAGGTCATTCTATTGACAGGCTGCAAACAAAGGACACTTTTTTCTGGCAACTGCAAACAAAAGTCACCATTCCCTCAGAAGTGTAATATTTGAGAGCTTGAAATGTATTTTCACAGCAGGCGAAAGTCAAGAAGTGGTTCAGCCCGTCCAGTACATGTAAGATGTCCCCTGTGCCTACTGTCCCCACTTTTCCTGCCTCGACATCTCCCACAAGAACAGTGCAGCACTTGCTAAGTAAAATTAAGAGTTGGACAACATAAAATTGGCCAGCTGAATACCTTTAATCTGTTGGCTTCTGCTGCCTAACTGCTATGGTAGCAAACCTCATTAGGTAAGAGTCGGAGTCTACTAATAACATTGTTAGTGTTGGTACTCTAAAATGAAGGTATTTATAGTTCGAATAAATGGAGCTAATAACACATCTTAGAGCTTTTGTTTTAGGATAAAGCATTAATACAACACAACAATGGACAACAAGTCCATTGGCATTTAGACTATTTTCATTACAGATGTATGTATTAAAAAAAAAAAAAAAAAATCATGGCATCTAAAAATCTGCAAAAGGCAAAGAACTTAGTGGTTGTACAGTGAAAGAGTTCTTGGTGTCTGTAATCTGTGTACCATAGACATATAACGTTGCTTGATGGCTTTAGGGTTCTTATTAAGCTTGGTAATGGACTGTGGTACAATCACAACTACATATACTGAGATAAACTCTGCTTTCACATTTCATGCCTTAAAAACAAACAATATTTTCTATGCAGTAGCATCAGAAATAATAACTGGGAAGGATCAGCTGTTGCTCTTTTATAGGTAAATTTAGAGGTAAATTACACTCAAGCTTTCAGTTTTTGCAATGGCCTAATACTAATATTTATTTTCTTGGTTCAGGTTTTGGTTTTGCATTTAAGGTGTAGTTCTTCTCTACTCTGCTATACAACATAGGGCATCACTTCAACTGTGCTCTCTGCTCATAGTCAGCTATATTTCCTCGCTGTTTGTGCAATATCTATTTTATTTCTGAATTTTATCAGAGATCCAACAAGACAAGGGGAAAGTAAACCAGATTCTATATTGCTAATAATCAAACCACTTATTACATCTTTCTTGTGTAAGGGAAAACAACTACTTTTAGAATTCAGAGGGTGACAAATGAACAGCCTATTATCATGATACATTAGCCAGTAAAATTCCAGTCTTGGTTTCCATGTCTCAAAAGCACTATATTTTGCTGTCAACTAGAAAAATATTTTTATCTATAAACTTGGCAAATTTTAGAAAACAAAAACACAGACGGTCAATAAACATGGAACTCTAATTTTCAGAACAGAAACAACAAACCTGAAGACCAGCCTCACAAGTGACATATTTTAAAACTGTCATTTATCACACGAATATCATGATGTACCGCTTTTATAAAGCTCAGGTTGTCTGTTTAAGTGCATTCTCCTAATATTTAATGCAAGGAAATGGAGTTTCCTTAAGCAAAGGTATTTTTGATATTATTCTCAACTGCACATACTGTGAAGTACAATTTACCGTGCAAAGAATGCAGTAACTACACTGGTTTCTTGATATATCTAGAAAACTAAAACACATATGCACAAATTTGGTAGACTTTTTTTTTTTTTTTTTTTTTTTTTTTTTTTTTTTTTTTGTATTATGAGAAATTTGGCTACAAACTGGTCCTACCTGTAAGATTTTTGAGATTCCACTGGGCAAAATATTAAAGACCCAGTCCAACTTAAAGTTAATATATAATTTGTCATATGGAAGATTTCTATTAAAAATTTCAGTCCTACATCATTTTCCACCCTCTCAACATCGTATTATCATTAAGTATGTTCTTCACGGCTGACTAAAGTTAGCAGAGACACACTAATAATCAAGGAGATATTACTGCTGAGGACTGCTAATGTCTTCTTTTTAAAGGACAAGCTGCTGACCATGCTCAGGCATGGAATGGCTACATCTTCTTCCCAACTGTCTTTGGATACCAGCAGATCCACGAATTATTGTCCTGCCTGGCACCTGTTCTTTTAAGAGAGCAATCTGAAATGATATTAGGTGGCTAAGTATAGCCACATATAGACACTTCATTTTATTTTATCTTAATTAGACTGTACAGACTAACTTGATGGAAGGTGTCCTCACAGCAAGATCCAGAAGTATTTGCCTGGATTTTTTACGTCTTCTCACCATTGACCATAATGTATTTCTGGCCTATGCAGATGTATTTCAGGATTTTCATTTTAATAGGGGTTTCCAGACTGCTAGGGAATTGATTCATTCTTTCCAGAAGAACTGACTGTACTCTGTTTTGACTTTTTCTTGTATGGTGAGTTATTCAAAAAACTCAAGGGAATTCCTGCTTTCAGTCATAGTCAGTTTAAAACCTCCAGTGCTTTGTCATGAAACAAAAATTCTGAATTTTTTATTCCTTGGTCAAATCTGACAGCAAGGGACAGCTCAGTCCAGGAGTGAAATTTGGTGGTTGAAAGACATTTAGAGGAGCAGGTAGTTGTTTTTGCCCTCTTGTTTGACAGCATATTATCTTTTACCTCCACACTAAGTTTTAGTTACAGGGTAAGAAAAGAGTCGCTTTTAAGATGTTGGTGTTGAGGATGACCAAAGTCCTGGGCAGCCTAGGACAATGCTGCTTGCCGGGCGGCCAAAGGGCTCTCCAGCACAACTCCCGGTGAATTGTTCAGAGGCAGCTGCAGGCTTAAGTCAAAACATGTGCATCAACTAAGCTTAGGGAATTTGTAGAGTTCCTACAACTCTAGTATTTGAGAAATTATAGAGTTACTCCTGCTTAATTTCAGTGTTGAATTCAGTCATATCCAGTGGCAGGAATTTCTCAATTGAGTGATCACAACATTGGGATGTGCTGCCCTTGAAGGCCTGAATCTCATATCCTCCAGGGCATGATGCCCTGATTTTTCAGATTAGTATTTGATTCACTCTTTTCCTTCTTGTTTTGGTTTTTAATCTTCACATTAAAAAAATCACCAAACCTGATATTCATGAAATACATTGATGTACATTTTAAAAATAATTATATAAAGAAATAATGTTTGCTTTCATGCTTTGAAAAAAATAAATAATTCAGGGGTGAATTTCATTGCAGGCTAAAAGAGCACTGTGATAAAATTAAAACTAGTAAATGAGAAATGAGTAAATGAGAAAGCAGTCCAGTATTCACTCTGAAAGCTCAATGCAGCTGAAAAGCAGACACACTGTATTAAAATTATATATGTGATTAGTCATGTTAAATCTATAACATGGTAGAGATTTTTTTAAAAAATAAATATATATATATATATGTATGGGAAGCATTCTTTTAAAAGGCTCTTGGAGTTAGAAGTGCACATCCTCTATAGCTCCATTCAATCCTGAAACACTGGAAATGTTTCATAGAAGAAACAGATTCTTTGTACTCAGTAAAAAACTTCCTGTAGATATCCAAGTATATTTGCCACCTGAGTTTCAAGTGTCTTCCAGGATTTTCATCCAAATATTAATACATTTTTTAAATGTCAGATACTGTGTTTGCCAAATATGTATAAAGTTTAACATGGCTCCTCAAATACATACAAACTATACAGGGAATTTTTCTTATTTATATTGTGTATGAAGTGGCGACTCTTCTCACTATCATTCTTCAGAGGTTGGTAAATGTTTCCTCTCAGATAAGAAGGGAAAATTCACAATTCAGAGAAAAATTTCAGGAACAGAAAGGTTCCTACACAGAGGTTAAGTAAGTCTCTGCTAACAATAACGATTATGAAATAGTCATAAATATTCTAACCAGAAAGAAACTCAGTCATACATATAAAGCTATCACAAAAGAAATAATTGCTGCCTTGGTTGGGAGAACAGTAGTTTATCAATGGAAATCAGTGGTCCATCTAATCCTGTTTATTACAGTGGACGGTACTTGATAGCTACAGAAAGTTAGAAAAACCTCCAAAATGAGGAAATGCAACTGATCTCTTAATAGAGCAGATACCTTCCTTACCCCAGCTAAATTCTGATTAATTTGGCTATGAACAGCGACATGCAATATTTTTTAAAGTTGTCAGCTAATTATCAGAGAATGTTCTCATTAATCATCCAAATACCTTCTTTTAAAATCTTTCAAAGCTCTTGGCTCACTAATATTTTTGCATTGAGTTCCAACAGCCCATTTTGTGTACTATGAGAGATAGTCCCTGTTGTCAATTTTTAATGTGCCAAAATTTAGTTAAATATTTGTAGTTTTTTTTTCTTATATGACCAAGTAGAAAGTAGACTTATGCCATTAACTTTCTCTTTTTCACTATTATTCATACATAAGGGATAACTCTTTAATTCCTCTTTCCTGATTTCTTTTTACAGTTCTCCTGAACAGGTAAGACTTTCCTTATCTATTTTCTCCCCTTACCGATTTACTCTCCTTACCTACTTTCATTTTACAGTAATTTTTAATGAGAAAATCAATTCAATATGGCGTTGATATCTTTCTAGAAATTTATTCTATTGATTGTGCACAGTAACAATTGACTTGTTTGTTATTGCCAAGCACGGATTGTGCTTCAGCTTTATATAGGCAATATAATATTAATTTTAAACCTGAAAATAAATATTCATATTTATATTTGAAATTTTTCCACTTTATACACTAGTTTACCAACATGGTATTTTGCTGGTCACATGTTTATCTTAGCTTTGCGAAGTCTTCTCACAAGTTACCTCAGCTAGAGGTGATTAGCTGTCTTTTCCAGATCATTAATAACTATAGAATATATAAATACATATGTTAAGTATATCTTGTAGTAGTTTGTATTATTACTGTTTTTAATTTATTGCTTATTTCAGCCTCTTTTTACTTTATATTTTTGTCTTTTGCCCAGTTCTAGTCAATGATTTTTATTTTTTACTTTTTTATATATCTGTTCAGATAGACTTCATTAAAGAGTAAGTAAGATAAATCAAATCTTCCTTTGTCTGTAGTTTCATTTCACTAAAATATTTATAATAGTGAGGATTTTTTTTTTTTTTTAATTAGGCTTTTATTAACTTTGTTTTATTTTATCTGTTAAAGTAAGAACATCTCCAACTTGAGGCTGTTCCCAATATACCTGATAATGTCATGGAAGTAAATAGTCTTAGAGCAACCTCAAACTCTTAAAATAATTTTTACATGTACAAAGATATTTCAGAAAAGAAACACTGATTTCTTCTTTCAGAAACATCTCCTGGGATTTTTAAAAACCTCTGTGAGAAGAGTCTAGGAGCTGGCCTGTGTCAGACAAGGGCCAGTTTCAGGTGGCTCCAAAACAGACCCACTGCTGGCCAGGGCCATGGCATTGAGTAACTCTGGTTGAGCCTCTAAAAACATAGTTAAGAAAGGGGAAAAAACCTGCTGCACAACAGCAGCTAGGAGAGAGAGGAGTGAGAAGCAGCCCTGCAGCCCCCCAGGTCAGTGCAGCAGGAGGGCAGGAGGTGCTCCAGGCAGGCAGCAGCAGTTCCCCTGCAGCCTGTGGAGAGGCCCCTGGTGGAGCAGGCTGTCCCCCTGCAGCCCATGGGTCCCACACGGAGCAGATCTCCACGCTGCAGCCCGTGGAGGAGCCCCTGGTGGAGCAGGTGGATGTGGCCTGGAGGAGGCTGCGGCCCATGGAGAGCCCCCGCAGGAGCAGGCCCCGGGCCGGAGCTGCAGCCCGTGGAGAGGAGCCCACGCAGGAGCAGGGGTCTGGGGGGAGCTGCCGCCCGTGGGGGACCCGTGCTGGAGCAGTTTGCTCCTGGGGGGTGGACCCCGGGGTACGGAGCCGTGTGGGAGCAGGTCTTGAAGAGCTGCTGCCTGTGGGCAGCCCCCGCAGGCTCAGCTGGGGAAGGACGGCATCCCGTGGGAGGGACCCCGCGGGGAGCAGGGGCAGGGAGGGACCATGAGGGAGCAGCGGAGACAAAGCATCAGGGCCTGACCATTCCCCATTTCCCTGTGCTGCTCTGGGGGGGAGGTAGAAGAGGATGGATTGGGGGAAGGCGTTTTTAGTTTGCTTTTAGTTATCACTGCTCTAGCCTGTTATCAATAGGCAATAAATTATGTTAATCTCCTTTACTCTGATTCTGTTTTGCCCATGAAGGTAATTGCTGAGTGATCTTCCTGTCCTATCTCAACCCACAAGGTTTTCATCACTGTATTTTCTCTGCTTCTCCTTCTGAGGAGTGGGAGTGAGAGTGGTATGCTGGAGCTTAGCTACCTAGAGGTAAACCACGGTGACTTTGAGAAAGATGAAGTAAAACTGGAGTTGGACTTGTCATAGAGAGGGAATTAGGAAAAATCATATTTACTACTTTTAGTGCTGGTGTGAGCTATGCCAGATGTATGAATAGCATAATGTCCTGGGAGGAAGAACAAGGAGTCTAATTCTCTTTGTGTTAGCTGAAGGCAAAAAATGTGATACCCAAAACATAATTAAGAAGTAGTCCATGTCTTTAATGAAGAGTGACAGGCTTAAAAATCAGCACCAAGAGACAGCAGCTATAATAACGATGTGATAAGGTAGGTCACAAGAAACATTAAGTTCAAAGTTATTCAGGATCTACCAGAATAAAGTATGGAGGACAACAAACCCCATGGAGAGGCAAAAAGAATGGACAGATGGAGAAGAGAGAAAATGGAGACTAGCTGAGAGTGGATAACATATAACACTGCTCCTCAAGGCTACCTGACATCTGGTGGTACAATAGGCAAAAACATTTTTGTATTTTTTGTTACCCCTGTTACAAGAAATCATATTTTATGAAAATCTACACAGTAAATTTTCTCACTAAAATCTTTTCTGATTCAAAAGTTTTCATGCAGCTTTGAGTTTTTAATACTTTAACCAGGATTTCCGAGTATCACATATATCTTTTACACTATAGCAATAAAAGGATCAGTAGGGGGGCACAAGTTTTTAGAAAAAAAAAAAAAAAACTAAGAGAAAAATGCATAAAAATATGGGGATGGAGTGTTACATGGTCCTTTGCATAGTTCTCACTCATGTAATGCTGTAACAGTTGAGGTCAACTGAAGCACTCAACTCACAATTACTTATTCAATCAGACAGGAGCTGAAGGCAGAGATCTCTGCCAAAGGATCTTCAGTCTTGGGATGTGTTTCTCTGTTAATTCACTGGAGCTGGAAGTAAGTCACTGACCTTCCAGGTCACAGTGTTTTTTCCTCAACTGTGCACTTTGTAATATGAAAAAGAGATGTTCAGCTTGTTTTGACTGGGGAGACTGTGATATCTTAACACCATTTATTTTACTAACACTACACAATGCACATAATTACTCCAGAAATTAAATATTATTAGGCAGTGGTAAATTATGCTCTTTTTCAAAACATATGAAAAGCAAAGGAGAACCTAGCCTTTTCTCATTTCTGCTCTTTCATTAACTTGTTTAATTTTGTTATTGTCCATCATGAAAATAAATTTACCCACTTTGCTCCTATTACATTTTAGAATGTATTACTTCTACTGTGCGTTTGTTTTACTGGCTGAACTATCTTACAGATTTTGGGTAGCAAGAGCTCTGTGAGGAAAGTATGTTTAAAATTTCCATTTTTAAAGTATCTATTTATTCTATTTATGTTCTTAGAAGAAATATTTCTCTCTGCTTTCAGCTTTATGAAAGCTTTTTCCTTATTGTTTAAACAGAATTCTATTTTTCCACCAAATTTTATTTACTGTTCTGATGGAATACAGATTGTCACAAACATTATCATTTTCTGCTTGAAGTATAAGGCACATTTCTTTGATCGTACTTTCTTTCACATAAAAACACAATAGCGTGTACATGCAATCAACTCTCCAGCTCAAAGAAGACTACAAAGGGAAAACATTACACAGCTCAAATAATTCTCCTCAGAGACTGAAAGAAAAGAATCAGCATACAACAGATGAGAAGTTCACTCAACAGCTATAGTGGTGATAGTGATATAAGAATCTCTGCAGAACAAAACAGGGAAATAAGATAAATTTATTTTATTAATCATTTACTTAGATCATGCTTTCAAAAGATGTGAAGAAGAAATATTATTCTTCAGCATTATGTGAACAGTTTTATGTACAGGGTTTTGGGGAGCAGTGTTTGTTCATGTCCATATGAAGCTGAGGTTTTGTTATAGCATAAATCTAACTTTTTTTTTTTTTTTTTTTTTTTGGGGGGGGGAAGACTCCTTTTAGAGAAATCTGTCCACACTTAAAAGCTCCAGAGTCATAGGTGTTATGTATCAAACTATTAGAGATATAATTTACTGAATTTATGCTTAAATGAGACTAATTCCTTGAAAATACTGTTCAATGGCCTAAATTCCTGGTTTTAAAAAACGGTATTTAGTGCACAGTCAGTGAGGTAGACAAAGGTATGTCAAAGGACTTAAAGAAAGATAGAGCAGCCTTGAGACTCCTCTAAGTATGTGGTGGTTTCTTGTATGTAGTGGCTCTAAGGGGTTTCTGAAACACATTGTGTCTATGAGTGCCTTCAAACCTGACTGGAGCAACCACAAACAAGTCTGTAGACATGGATATAGCATCCAGTATATGGAGCATTCCTAAATACCTGAATTAAGGAACATGGAAGTGGTCGAAATAAAAGTGATCCAATCAATGTCTAGCCTAGTCTAGCCACCAGTATTTCCTGATGGAACAAATTATACCAAAAGGTAGTGAAAGGGACTACATGCTATTCTGAAAATACCAGGGAGCACAGGAGCAAGACAATGAAAGAAGAAAAGCAAAATGGATTTTGGAGACCTTTCATAGTTGCTGCCTGACATACAGCATTTCTTTCATCTTAAGATGCACACAGATGCTTCTCCCAATCCACGTTAGACATACAATGCATAGTAAATAGCAAATAAAAGAAAACTGCACTTATTTGTGATAACTCATTACAAGTTGTCTTTCCTTTCATTGCCACTTTTTAACTCAATAGAATAAGTAAGAGTACTCTATTTTACTGGCAAAAAACATGCAGTCAAATGAAAACGTGTAACTGGTGAGACAGTCTGATTGACACAGATGAGAGATACACAGGTTTCATTTATTCTTAAATCAGACTCCAGAAAAACAATGGACTCCCTTGGTCGGGAGTTAGATGACTGAGAGCCAAATAACTTTAAATTTACTTCTGTAACCAGACGTAACTGACATTGTTTGATATAAATCTTAAAGCCTATTTTCACATTAAGTAAAACAAAATAAATAGTTTTTAAAATATTGCACACATTACATAACTGGTAATAAACATTACTAGATTTTCTAATTTTAAATTTGAGGATGGAGCAAATTTATACCATTTTTTTTTCCCAAGGAATCCTTCTAGCAATATGAATGCATGTACATGCAGTATGGGAACAACTCACTTAAATTTGATATAAGGATTATTTATGAGATACATTTTTCTTTTAAAAAATTTGCTATTGCTGAACTTTTCGATAAAAATAGTCGTGACATATCAAAAAATTTCCATGTGACATAAATTAAGACTGCCCTTCAGATATGAATTGCTATTTTAGATGCTGGCAAGAAAATGTCAGGGCCCCGAGGGCACTGCCAGCCCTGCCTGTCCCTGCCCACCCCTAGTCCCAGGACCCCACGTCAGCCCAGGGCCACCAGCCCCAGCCCCAGCGAGGACACAGCAGGGCCAGGCTACAGCTCCCCACAGCCCTGCCCCACTGCAGGCCCACGTCCCAGCCTGGCTTTAGCCTGTCCCAGTTCCCAAGGAGGTGCCCAGTGTCAGGACTGGGACTGCCCCAGTGCCCCCAGTGCCTTGTTCCTGATGGGAAAGGGGCGTTGGACAGGCTGCTGGGCCTTGCCCTGACAGAGTCAAGAGCAGTTCTGACACCCAAAATTTCACAGTGTGGGTAAGGGCTTCAGTGAGGAGCAGTTCAGTTTCTGCTCTTGGGAAAACAACAGAGTGAGGGGAGGGGAAAACAGATCCCAACAACCTGATGGGCACCTAGAGCTGTGCATGCCCTGTGCGTACCTGCCTCTGAAGCCTCCTAGGTCATCGAGACCAGGACATGGTTGATGGGCCGGCTTGCACCCTGTGGCAGTGCCAGCAAACACTGCCCAAGCTCCTCCACAATAAGTTTGTGCACACCTCAGTGTTGCTGTAGTAAAGGCATTTTCTTCATGAGGGAAAAAAGCTGTATCATTTCATCCGAATTAAACAGCTTCCAGTGCATATCATAGTTTAGGCATAGCTGTATAAAGCAGTTAAAATCACACATGGCACTAGTGTACCTAAAACAGCATGGTGCATGTCAATTTCCAGTTGATGAAGTGAAGATAATTTCTGTTTTCCCATTAACCTGCCAGTCATACCTAAAAGAGGTAGGCCTCCACACCAGTAATAATCTTTCTCCTACTGGTTTCAGAAAGCGTCCTTTTGTCCTGAGCATCTACATGGTAATACACTATAAATGATCCATAAAATTAATGGATTCTTAATTAATAGTCTATTCTAGTCTATTAATAGTCTATTAATTCTTAATTAATAGTCTATTCCTAATTGGCACTGCATCCAGCCTGTACCGGGATGCTGTAGAAGGGATGGTTGTTCACAAAGAGGTTTGAAGGAGCTCATTACAATCTGCTCCTTGCCTGAAGTTAAGCTCAAAATTGTGACAGTACATCAAGATGCTGAACTTAATTCCAGAAATAGTTGTAAATTCTAGTCAGGACAATGCAATGCATGACAACACTTGATAAACTGATATATTTAAAGCATATAATTACCTCTAGGCTCTAATTCAATCAGTTACTACGAGACAAATTTCAATTGCTTCAGCTAGGTTTTCAAAAAGTCTTAGGTTACCAATGGGACCTAAAGCCTCCTCCAAAGAAGCTTACTGACTAGCATGTTGGGACAGAATTTAAAAACAAAAAATGTAAAAAATAGGAGAAATGAGAATTGTCAGACTCATTGACTAATAAATTTCAACCTGTCCTACATACTCTAGGTTTCTCCTACCCGTTTGTCTTGTTACTGTTTTATTTTCTCTTAAACAATTATTTGCTCTGTTAATCTCAAGTTATGATGTTCATTTTAATTTGAGGGTACTAGCATTTTCTTTGGAAAGTTTCAGCTGTCATTACATTTCACCTCCTGTTTCACTGTTTGGGAGGGATAGGAGAAGACACATAAAGAGGTTCTATCTGCTGTGCTTGCAATGAAGTTAAAACCATATAGAATACTCTATTTTTTATGGGAAATCTTTCAATTGACTTGACATCTGAATCTTTCTTGCACAACTGAGCTAATCAGAAAATTTAAATACATATCTGGCATTATTATTTCTGAATATCAATAGTGTTAAAAGAAGTGTTTATATTCACAGAAAATGGTAACATGAATGAAAATAAAATAAATTAAAAACCTATAATGAAATGAAGCATACACACATTTTGGGTCTTCTACCTTCAACATCATTAAAGGAATAGTCTGTCTGCTTGGTTTTTTAGCCTTGCAGTTTATGTAATTCATTACTTCTAATTTAAAAAGAAAACATACTAGTGAAATACTAGCCATTTTTAATCAAAGACTTATGTTTCTGTAGTCCAAATGAGTACTTGTCTAGATTGCTAAACTACTGTACAATAGGAATCCCCTCCCAGCTAACGGGCCATAATTACAATGACAATAATAAAATGTGAACTTTTTTTCATTGTAGTGGGTAGTCACTTAAAATGACTCATTGATGAAAGATCCTGTCTGAAATGCTACACTTGGTACAAAATACTATATATAAACAGATCATTAAATTTGAAAGACATTTTTTTTTTTCTAAATTGCAGCACTATAATTCTGTTTAAGAATGGATAAATTAGTTTTGTTCATCATATTTTAGCTTTAATTCATTTAGTCCAAGAAAACCCTCCTTCTCTTGGCAGACACTCATACTTCATCTTAATTTAACTATTTTATAAAGCTTGTGTTGATTTCACTTGCAATATTTTGCTGCCTTTTAATGAAGACAGATTGTATTTCATATTTTGCTTCACTCTGTTATGCAGGTCTCAAAGTGGCATTGTAATAACAAGCACTTGTATTATAGTTGACTGAAGACCATAAAGTGTATGATAAATACATACAAAACAATTTTCATTATTCAGTAAAGTATTAAGCCATACATTTTTTCTATATGGATAAAAGCCTTGTCTTGTTCAAAACCTGTTCTGGGTGTATTAGCATTTTACGCCTGAGGCTTTAATCCTGGCTCAGGCCTACTGCCAGTGTTAAAATATGAAAACAGCAAAATGCAGATCATGGCACGTGAAATTGTGTTTTCATTTTGTAATAATACAAAAGAACAGAATCTCCATCTTTGGATATATGCTAAAAGTGGACACAACCACGAGAAACATGATCTAACTTTGAAGTTCGATCTAGCTTATGACTGAGTGGACAGTTGGACCAGATGACCTCCAGAAGTCCCTTTCAACCTCAGTTATTCTGTGCTTATATGATTCTGCACTAATATGTTTCAAGTACTTCTCAAAATAGATCCAATTACAGAAGAAATATGACCTAATGCAAATAATAATGCAAGTTTTGTATGTGGTTGAGTAACCATCTCTTCTCCTGATGTTGCTTAAGCTTATACATCATGTAAAAAGGTGCACAGATGGCACTGAAGGGAATATGTGAAGGGAACGTGTTGAAGTGATGGCCTAAGTCAGGTTAAAATTGGAAATTCCTCAGTATCATTATTTGCAATTCCTCTGTATCATTATTTGCAATTTAACTTTGGCATCTAAGAAAAAAAATTACAACATGCTAAGCAAACTTAAATATTGACTGCATATATTACATGTTCCTCCTGTAAACTGTCCACTAGAAATATCTAAGTAATGATTTTATTATAAATATGCAGAGATCAAGAAGCCCAAAACACTCCATTTCAAGTGAGAAATAAACACTGAGATGAATTCCCACACAAGAAAGTATCCATAAAAATAAAATTAGGACTGAAAGAATATGACAAAGAAGTATGGCAGATGTGGATTTTAGGAGCCAAAGTACAACACTGTGCTTGAAACAGCTCATTCTGGGGCTGCCTAGCCATGGTGGTGCTTAGTTGTGACAAGAAAATGAGAAGGGAGGAATTCTGAGTCCTGAAACCTGCTCCTAGGTTTATGCTCCTTACGCTAAAAATCATGAAGAAAAAAAGAAGCACCAAAACTACCTATTTTAATTGCATGAGATATTAATTTAAAGGATTCAAAAAAACTGAGGAAGCTGTTGTAACTAAAAGAATGAGGATAGAGTAGGTGAAATGCCTCTATTCTTAACACTGAACTGTCCCAGGCTCAAGTAAAACGTGATATAGGAAGCAGAGGAAATTGACAGACTGCATGAACAAAAAAGAACTGTGCATTTCAGTACAACATAAGAATAAAATTAATTAAGTGCCTGCACTGGCCATAGAAGATTTGGATGAGCAGAAAAATAAATTACTCCATCAGAAGACAATGATAAAAGGAAAGGATTGGCTGGAGCCAAATCAGTCAGACTGTGCTGCTAAGATGACCTAACCTTAGGTACTGAAGATGTGGCTGAAAGTAATGGAAGTAAATTTGAAAACAAAAAATGTGGTGTTAACATCCTCCTTAAATATTTCTTTGGCATAACTAATTTTCTGTGTAAAGAGTGACAGATGGATGCTTAACTACAACATTTTTTTAAAAGGACTGTGTACCTTCAGTAAAGATGAGAATAATACATAAATAGGTCAATAGATAATAAGCAATAAATGTGCTTTCACTAGAAACGGTAAATTTCTGTGTATATTTCAATAGCTGACACTGTCTTTGTCTGGTCCAAGGTGACAGTGGTCAGACAAAGGCATCTTTGAGACACTACGGAGGACGGTGCACGACCTTTTCACGAGTCTCAAATTTTCATCGTATAGTGCTGCTTTAGTACCTTCCTTCTGCCTTATGTACTCTTCCTTGTTGTGCATATTGGCCTTGTGTCGTATATCACTGGTATCAGCCAACAGTCAGATCTATGCTGGTCAAATGCTAACAGTATCCTTAAATGCTTCCTAAGACAGCAGTATCAGCTTCTTTTGCCATGTTCTAGCTCAACACAAAGCAACAACATGGACACTCCTCTGCTGGTTGTGTAGACAAATGCTGAGAAGCCTTCCTAATCCATACTTCAACAACCAACGTATACACATCTCACTATACTGGCCAGAGCTCAAAATGCAGGAATTTTGGTGCAGCCCCTTCAGGAGCAGATATGCCCTCTTTCTGCCTAGTTGCATCCATACACGAGGTGTTAGTCACGCTGTTCCATAGGTCTTTAATAAAAGAAGCCTATAACCTGTGAGGCCGCCAAAGACCACGCTGGCTTCCAGATGCAGCAGGAACTCATTGTATCATTACAGGAATGGTCAATGGGATTGTGTCTGAAATGGGAGAACTTACAAACAGTAGACATTTTATTTCCAGCTGAGGTTATGGCAAATCCTATCAGAGCTTTCTCTAGGGACCAACCCACTAATTAACACATGCTCTCCATTTCCTTCTTGCTTACAGCATGTAAGCTGCAGAAATACCAAAAAATTCACCTGAAGCTGGAAGTCCTCCTTGGATTTTTCATTAATACAGACTAATAGAAAATAAAATAAAAAAAAATAAAAAAATAAAAGCAGTTCACAGTCTAAAGAACCTGAGCAGTTTCCCAGCAGCCAGGAAAGATTCCAAAACTCACTTGGAGCTGTGGTTACACTGTCCTGTCCAATGCAGTTAAGTAAAACAACCTGAATAAGATTAGTTCAAAAATGTATCCCAGCTTCTTTCTATTTATAGCAAGGAAATGTTTGGCTAGGTCTCAGTCAATTCTAACTCTGCAGTGTGAGTGACTAAGCACCATTAAGAAGTTCTCAGGAAAGCTAAGTCTCTTCATTAGTCTTCAAAGGTTGACCGACTGTCAAAAGCTTTAGTGAGGTTACAGGCCAAGCAGAGATCTTGAGGCCCTTTCTGGTGGTCCTTTCCTCATTTGTGCTGAGTAGTGCAATAATTATGGCGTGAAAATCACCTGGAGTATGTGAACTTCTCTGGATACAACCAGCAGCACTTTTGGGTGTACATATGAACTAATGAAAATCACTATGAGAGGACTTGTCCCTTTATTACCTACCCACTGCTCTGGGATTATTCTACGAAGTCTTAGCATGCATTATAACGGGGTGAGATTTTACTCATTCTGGCTTGTGCAGGACTGCTATCATTCTATCCCCTCTTCATGCTAATGCTTTGGTGGTTTACCACCGCCTGCCCCTGACAAAAAATAAAGACCATAAGCACGGTGATGGCTGCGTTCCAGTTATCCATAAAGTTATGGTGATTATCTTGAGGCAAAAGACCCATCAACTGAAGTCTGACCTCTGACAACTGTGGTCTGTGGGACTGTACTGGTACGTATACCAACACTATGTGCACCGTGCCTTAAACACCTACAAGGAATAGTGGTTGCAAATGTGGTAACTGTAGAAAATGGATCAAGAAAGGAGCAAGTGACTTTTCCTCTCCTTTTCAAGGAGCAGGAGATAACAGGATCAGTAAGAAAAGGCAGGCAAAGAAGACTAAAGCCAAGTAGATTCATTTGGTAGCAGGGATTTGCATAGCCCATGAAGTTGCACTGCTGGAGGGCTGACTTGTGAACATTTAACTGTGGCTCTGTCACAGATGGATCCTGTCACAGTAGAACACAAAGCGGTTGCCGTCTAGTTTGGTCTGATTGCTTCATCCTCAGCTGTGTAAGTCACTCAGGCTTTGGATGGGGGTATAACACATTCAGACATCAGTGTCCGGAAGGTCTGAGCAGGCAACATGAACTAAGGAAATAAGGCAGAGTCAGTCTGTTTTGTAAACAGGATGTGGCTGTTGGGTAAGAGCAGGAGACCTCAACGAAGTTCTGAAACACAGCAGCTAAATCTTGAGAGATAATGGGGATGCTTGATATAAAACCATAAAATGAAAGTCCTACTACTGCTCCCACTTATGTCCCAGTGCGACAGAAGATTGTCATTCACTTTTTACAGGAGTTGTAACAGAATGGCATTGACTACAAAGAGTGAGAGAAGAGAAATGCTGTTGTCTCTACCTTGTATATATTGCAATATATATCTTGTATAAATGTTTGCAAGGATTGGTACAGGTCCTCCTTGCTTTCAGTGCTAATCTAAACAGAAAATGAAATGCAATCTCTCCTCTAAATATATATAACACAGGTAAAGAATGGAGTCAAGGGCCATGTATATTGGAGGGCAAAAAAAAGTGACTGCAGTATGCAAAAGGAGGGCTTATAAAGGCCTTTAATTCTTCAGCAGGTTTTGAGGTTGTTTTCCTTAACAATTTCTATAAATAATTAATATAGATAATGAGAGTAGATGCGATACCAATCTTGTAGCTAGGAAAACTTGCAGGGCCTGGCCTGACGTATGCTGGTAACAGGACTTTGATGGACTAGTATTTACATTCTTCAAGTTATACACGCATGCGTTATCTATACCTGTAACAATCAGTGTTTACTATTCAGTCAAGCACAGTTGAGTTCCAGAAGTTTTCTTCACAGTTTAGTATGCTGCAATAAGCATGTGTGAGTAGATGGGAAAAAATAGACATTATTTCTGTAACTTCCAGCCTGTTAGATAAAATATATGATGGATAATTAAAGACATTGAAAATGCACACACTTCTCTCTTAAAATTAAATTGATTTTATTATCAGATATTTAAGGAGGCTTATTTAAGTCTACTTTTATTTACTTTAGGATTTTTGTCATTTCTGGAAGCATTCTTTCACGTTCACCAAGGTAATTTGAGGAAGTGTCCAGCAGTCCTGGTTACACAGGTGGACAGCTCTCCAAGTTCATTAGGCAGTCACTTCATATGAGTGTGTAAGCTGCCCTGGTTTCTTTTGTTTATACACCTAAACCTGCTGGGAATATGGCTTTAAACTGACATGGGGATAGAGGTCTAAGAAAGTCTGTGGAACTTTTGCTTTTGAGGTTATTGTGGGTGCATCATAACTATTTTGCAGCATTCTGATTGCGCTTATTTGTCTGTGCAGTGTCACACTGAGCGCGCTGATAGTGCACGCCTGGCTCTGGGGCTGAAAGCACCACTTGTAAATGCCATTTTACCGTGGGCTGAGCCTTCTCCTGCTCAGGAATTCCTGCTGCAGCTGGGGGATGCGGGCCCATGTCCTGAGAAACAAGGTTTCCTCCAGAAGTGATAACTGATGGCCCAGTTTTACTTGAACTATCTGGAAGGAGTCACACACAATAATTATCTTCAGCAACACACCATGATTGAGGGGAGAATACCAACCGTCACCTGAGCCACTAAGGGAAAAATACAAGAATACGACCGACTAGTGACGGCAAAACAAAGGCAGGGCACAGGCCGGCGGCCCGGAGCCCCCTGTCGCTGCGTGCCGCTGCCGGCGCCGCTCGGGGGAGGCTGTGAGGAAGCGCGGCCGTTAACGGTCCCGCCGCACCGGCAGCCGGCGCTCCTCGGCGGAGCCGCACACCGCCGCCCCCTGCTCCCTGCCCACACGCGGCGCGGGGCTCCCGTCCCCGCTCTCCCGCCGCCGCGACGGCCCCGGCCCCGGCCCCACGCGGACCCCGGTGCCCGCTCCCCTCGTCGCGGCACCGAGGGGGGAGCAGGCACCGCCACATCCGGGTGCCGGCCCTGTGGAGGCGCATGCGCGGCCACTGCGAGCCCTGGCACCGCTCCTCCTCCTCCTGCTGCTGCTGCCGCCGCTGCCGCCCCCCCGGGGCGCTGCGCTTCCGCGTTGTCAGGCAAGGGGGAGCGACCGCGAGGCGGCCCGAGGAGGAGGAGGAGGAGAAGGAGGAGGAGGAGGAGGGGTGGGGGGAGGCTGGTGGCTGCGGGGGCGGGCAGCGGCAGCAGCCGGGAGAAGCCCCGCCGGTGACTGGCTGGCGGCACACGCAGCTCCGAGGGGGCGGAGGGTGCCGGGGCTGAAGGGAGGGAGGGAGGGGAAGGCGCTGCGAGGCGGCGGGGAAGGGGGGGGAGCAGGGACTGCGGCGGGCGGGGAGCCGGGGGGCACCGGGTGCGGGGGGGGCGGGGGCGGGGCCGGGCCCGGGGCGAGCCGTGAGCCCCCGGCGGGCGGGGCCGGGCCGGGCAGCGGCGGCAGCAGCAGCACAGCGGGCTGACCGGGCGCCGTTTGCTTGGCTCCAGCCGCCGGGCCCCGATGAGGAGCGCCGCTGCGCTGCCGGACTAGCGCGTCGCCCTCCCGCGGGGGCTCGTCTGCCGCCGGCGGGGCGGGCGGCGGCGCTCCCCGCTCGGCTCTTGCCTCGGCGCCGCCGCGAGCCATGAGGAAATTTAACATCAGGAAGGTGCTGGACGGGCTGACGGCGGTCTCGTCCGCCGCCTCGGCGTCGTCCGCCGCGCAGCAGCAGCAGGCGGGCAACCGGGAGAGCGAAATCCAGGAGACGCTCCAGTCCGAGCACTTCCAGCTCTGCAAGGTGAACGCGGCGGCCTCGGGGTGCGCCCTGGGGGGTCGGGGGACGGCGGGGGACGGCGGGGGGGGGGGGGGGGGGCCCGGCGGGGGAAGCGGTGGCCGCGTCCGCAAGCAGCTTGCCCGGAGGCTTGCAGGGCTCGGTGCCGACGGGGTGCGCCCGGGCTTCGTGGGGAAAGCGGGATGGAGGAGGGAGGGATGCCCAGCCTTAGCGCGGCCTTTCAGCGGGAGCTGACGGGCCCCGAGGACGGGCTCTGGGGCTCTGCGTGCCGGGGAACGCGGCTCCCCGCTGCCTTTGCGCCTGGAGGGGCTGTAGACGTTGGTGGTGCTCTGGCTGCAGTATGTTGCCAAGTCGCCGGGGCTGCTGTTGCAAAGGTTCTCCGGAGACGGGGGAAAAGTTCTTTTTTTTTTTTTTTTTTTTTTTTTTTTTAATTTGCTTGCGTGTGATACAATAACTGCAGTTAGTGCCCGCACGCTTTTGGAAAATGATGCAGCGAATTAATCCGCCAGCTGTACCTAGAGGAATAAAAACTGATTTGAATATCAATACCCATTTTTATCTTTACAATGCACCCGTGGCCTAGCTTGATATGGCTGAGCTTGTTTGTGGATTCGCCTCCTTGTTTTATCCAGTATTGCAGGCGTTTCTGCCACTTTTACAAGTTGCTCACAAAGGACACAAGAAAGAGCAGGGCTACTACTACTTAGATTTTATTCACTGTAAATACTGAGAGTTGTGAGCTATGCCTGTAACTTCATTGAAGTAAAAGGAGTCTATCAGAAGTTTGCTATGCATTTATGACGTCCTAAAATAACCCTGAGTTAAACTAAAGGTTTTGCAGTTGAAAAGCCAGTGTTTGTATGGCTTACGTTGCATACATGTATACTAGAAGTCAGAATAGATAATGCTTTTATTCTTCTTGATTCTGATTAATTGCAGCCTGAGAAGTGTAATGGGATTGTTGCTTGGTCGATTACCAAATTAGTCTTGGCTAATCAGAAACCAAAATGTGCCAACTGCTTCATATTGAGAAAGAATTCCTTGGTTAAGGGGGCTTGGTCTGTTTTTATGGCATGTTTTTTGTTTGTCTATTTTCAGAAGCATTTATTTGTTGGCTTTGAGGGGAAGCAGAGGTTGAGAGAGATGCTCTGTGGAGGTTGGGTCGATTTTATTTATTTATTTATTTATTGTAAAGGTGATGAGAGAGTTTGCACTGTCATGTGGGGCCTGTTGGAGTGAAACTGAGGTAGCTCTGACAAGCAGGTGTAGTAATTCGTAACAGTTCTGACAACAAGTCTGGCTTTGTTGCCAAACTTCCCAGGAACATTGCAGATTTTAATGGTGTAGTGCCATTCTTAAGGCTAAAATAGGAGTAGTCAGAGAATGACATGGATGGGAAAATAAAATGCCATATTGATAGTCTTTGTACAGAAATAATGCAAGATTCACATTAAGATTCAGTAAGTATGACTGTCATTTGGTGATCAAGGGTGAATGACTGGATCGACTTAAAAAAAAATATTTTATAATTGGTGCGTATAGGACAGCTGTTATTCTCAATCTGTTGGTTCCTTTCTTAATTGTGATTAATGCTGAATCCTATTCCCTAACATATGATATTGTTTCTGTTTATTTTTGTTCTGCTGCTTGTCCCATCATTACTACGGTGCTTGTTAGACTGTGCGCCATGGCTTCCCCTATCAGCCTTCAGCCCTGGCATTTGATCCTGTTCAGAAAATACTGGCCATCGGGACTCAGACTGGAGCATTAAGACTGTATCCTTTTATATTCTGAAAAGGAAATTAGCGTACCTCACACAAGTGATGTTTTGATTCAGCTGCTGGAGCCATTCAGATATGTGGTGGGAGCCAGGTATGCAGAAGGGGGGGAAAGTACTGTTTTGCTTGTTGTGAGTCAGTTCAGGTTGTGTTGATGCTATGAGGTATGGCTGCCTAGTCCCCCTTATCTGCAGTTAATATATACATTTCGTAGAGAATTACCAACACGCTGACAATTTTGAAGCACTGTCAGCTGCTATAAAAAGAGATCTGTCTGAGGGTCTATTTCATTTTTCTGCTCTATCCAATGGAATTATAAAACTCCATGCTGCTTGTTTTTTTTTGTTCTTGAGAGAAATGTTGTAATAGTGTAGTTCTTACTACTTCTGTATTGCCAAAAGGTAGTTTCAGGTGGGGACCTTAAAGGGTGTGGGAACAGTATCTCACTAATAGTTTGTAACTGACTGAGAAGAGCAGATTAAATACATGGAATAAACCAACAGTAACGCTGCTGCTTCTTGTTCAATAAAAAGTTGAACTGTCCATATGTTTGTAGCCATATGGTGCCACACCCATACTGTACTACTAAAGCCACATAATAACATATGTGTTTAAACTTTTATTTTAAAGAAGGTGCCCTGTAAATTCTTTTAATCCACACTAACATTGCCTAAACCTTACTTTTCAACAGAGTAGAATGGGTTAATTTCTCTATTGTTCTGGAATTGTCTGAATTCTGACGTTTTTGGAGAAGGCTTAGCCATCTTGCTAGAAAAATTGAGTTAATTCTCTTTAAACTGCAGGTAAATCTCATCATTCTCTTTCCTTTGTTAATTACGTTACTCTGCAAGTGGACATTTTGTTTCCTTCTGTAACATCAGTGTTCTGTCTAAGGTTAACTGTCTTAGAAGGGTTGTCTTTTACAAGTTGAAAAGTTAGAACTTCAGTGTTAAAGAAGAGTAGTAAAGAAGTAGTAAAAGAAGAGTGTTAAAGAAGAAGTGTAAAGAAGTGTAAAAGAGTGTTAAAGAAGAGTAGTAAAGAGTAGTAAAGAAGAGTGAACTGAAGTAACTTGTATGATGTCTATGAAGTTATGAACTCCCAAGATCTGTCAACTCTCAGTGGTCAACAGTAATGACTGTGAAGTGCTCTCAGTAAAATATTCAAAACTACACTTAATAAATTTTAGTTTTTAAAAAGGTGTTGCGTTTGATTTAAATGAAATTGAAGGGTATGCGAGGCTCTGTTGGTTTTAATTGCTCTCGTATTGGTAGAATAGATGGGAGAGCAAAATGAAGTAAGGATTGGGGTTGGAGGGAGAGAACAACATGCACTTACTTAGAGCTTACTTGCCTGTACTTTACAGCAATATGATGATGTAGGTTGCCTTATGATTACTTGATTAAAAACATATTTCTTGTCACTTAGCAATGACTACACCTGTGATTTCTGAGTGTGAATTGCTTTCTAAATAACCAGGAGAAGCCTAGCAGGATTGTGAGGGAAGCAACGGTTGCTGTGAGAGGAAGCAGTAACATGAACAGAAAATGTTTCCTAAGGGAAGAAGTTTCATGCTGAGGCTGAAACATTTGTGTTCCACTAACTTAACGAAGGTCAGTATCCATCTCAGTACTGACTTTGAGTCTTGGAAGAACTGTTTTAAAGCCCTCTGTTTAGCCTGATTGGTTAGCCCAGTAACCCAACAGCGCTGCAGAAGTTGTATCTCCTGTGATTTACTTGCTTTTGGGGAGGGAAAGTTGCAGGCAGAGGGGATAGATTCAGATACACTCGAAACGTACAACCAGCCTCTCACTTTCTGCCTAGTGAAACCTAGGAAGACCGCTCTCTGGGAAGGAGCGGAACTTGCAAGAGCTGTTTACTTCCCCTTACTCCTCACAGACAAAAACTGAACCACAAAGTTACTGTTAACCTATAGGATGTCTTACCTGCTGGGGCTTTTACTAATGATAAATTACATGCAAGGATTCATTACATGTAATCTAAGTGGGAGCCACTCTCTCCTTAGAGCTGCAGAAGTGTATCTTAATTGACATGAGGTGTGAACTAGGAAAAATGAGAGTGAATAAAGAGGTATTCATTGAGAACTAAATTTTAAAAGTGTAAGGAAAGTCAATCCTTATTTTCCTCTTCTGTTGTGAGGGTATAGAAGTAAAGGATAATGCTTCCTTCATTGTCTACTGGTGGATGGGAGTTGGGTATTAGTGTTTTTCTTGTGTCTTCAAGTATGGATGCAGCTTGTCAGGCTTTCAATTCCTTTCTATTGCAAATAGGTGATCTGAGTAACTGCAAAGCAACAGGGTGTTTTTTTTTTTTCTTTTTTTGAAAGGGTATTAAAGATAAAATGCTCTTAAGAAATGTACTAACCTGGTTTAAATTTAATTTCTTTATATACTAGTGAATACTACAGCCCTGATTTACTTACAGCAATTTATGAGCTAGTCCCTTTATAGAACATGTTCTCTGTATTTGAGCAGTTTTCAGTTCAGTTATTTTAACTTCAGTATTGTCTAGAAAAGGTTAATGTGAGCAGGAATTTTCTTAGTTGTACTCCCATCTTGTTCTTAATTTTGAGGACTCTGTAAGCACCAGTGGAAGAAAAAATGCATTTTAATGCACAAATACTGCTATCTCTACTATTGGTACAGTGACATGTCACAGTAGAACTAAAGCTTTTTCTGAAGAACCAGGATTTGTGGACAGAAATACAATGGGAGTTCACTGATTTGGTATATTTATCAATTAGAGGTAAATAAATACAAAGTAACATCAACATGGTATTAAGCTCTCTAAGTCCATGACGTAATTGTGAAAATGGAAATGCTAAAGTACAGGTTGCATGTTTCACTAATCAGATTGGAAATAGAATTACTACTTTAATAGTGTTTGTCCCTATCATAAGGTTGAGCAGTTAAAATCAGAAGAGCACCATGGAGTTGGTGAGTTAGCATGCTAGAGATAGAAAGATAGAACTTCACAATTTCATTCTCATAACCAGCAGTTGGTTCTAGACCTTGTAGTTTCAAGAGGGAGAGAAGTCCGTAAAGTAGTAGAAAGAGACCTTTTCTTAAACTTTTAAAGTAAAACTTTACTCTCATGAGTCAGCGAAGTGGTAGTTTAGCAGTATTCACCAGCTTAATTTGAGCTGCATATAGCTTGTATCCTGCCCCCACCCCTTTGAAATCAACAAACAAATCAACAGCAACAACAAAAAACTTGATTTCATTTCCAGAGTTACTTATAAATATTTCTAACTGGGACTTAGGTAGCAAGTGTTTCTGAGACTGACTGATACTGCTTAATAAAAAGCAACATTTCTGAGCTGTTAAGAGGATTCTTCTTTTTTTTTTTTTTTTTCTGTTTTTAGCTATGGAGAAAATCTTGGTCCTTTTCCTGTGTATTGGGAAAAGTTACAAAGTGTGTATAGCATAATAGAATATAAACCTGGAGAGGTGTCAGATCCTGAACTTTCTGCTCTTGACATAGAACAGCCAGGTGGCATGAAAATCCTCCCTGACATTAGGAGCTGTCGAAAATAATCGAGCAGTTTAATTTTGTGTCCTGTATTTCAGGAGAAACTGAGTGATGCGATAAGAACAAGAGCCTAAGTGCACTTTGGAGCAGCATTAAAAACTTGAATTAGCTTATCTTGTCCACATTCACAATTACCCACTCTGCGATCCAGCTGTTCCTCTGCGTTCATTGTGTTGATCGAAGGACACTCATTCTAGCTGGTTGAGGTGTTTTGAGTCTTGGCTGGTGGCCTGGCCTTCATGTGTGGCATTTCCACCTCAGGCTTACTTTGCTGCAGTGTTGGATGCTCGTGAATGTGTTCCCCGCAAGGAACAGTTTTCTCACCATTAATACATCTCAAATTTCAACAGCAGCATAAGCTTCTGGGGGCCTCACCTGTCTTTGCAGGCCGGTTTCATCATCTTCTCCATATGCAAAGCCATTTAGCTGTTGTTATAAGTGTTGCTATCACCTTCTGGTCTCCTGTCCCAGATGTGTTGGATATAAAGCTCTAAAATGTTCATCTATGTTTTGTTTCTTTCCTGAGCATACCTGTACCGTTACAACAGGACACATAGTCAGAATGTTATGGAAGTTTAATGCATAACAACCATCCGTGTGTTGCTTTCCCAGCACATACCAAAACCTTCTAATGAGTTGGGTGTATGTAGTTAAGGTCGTACTTAACCTGTGTGGTGCAATGGGGTGGACTCTGTTCTGTGACATCCTGATGGCTTCCAGTGTCGTGGGTAACGGGCCTGCTTCAGTGCTCGTTTACTCTCACTCTTCCACTTGAAAGTCCCTCTAGGAGTCAAATGTGACCTGAATGCAACAGCATTTGTGTAGTGAAGAGGTTTGATAAACATGAAAAGCACTTTTTCAGGATCCGTCAGTATTTGGAATGATGTTTCCTGAAAACTTTGTTACTAGTTGTACAGGGCCTTGGCCTTGAAAACAGAGAAGCTCAGCTGACTGTGACAGGAGGTAGGATAAGTTTTGAAGCGAAAGCAGATAATTTGAAGGAAACTTGCTGCCTGCTGTTTAACTGCTCCATCTTAAACAAGGTAGTTCAGTTTTCTGTGCTTTAATTTCTCAATAGCAAAACTAGGACAGTAGATCAAGTAAGTCACGTTTTGATTGTCTGCCAACAATTACAGTATTATTATTGGTGCTTCATGCCTTTGAAAAAACATGCATTTCCAACTTGCAGCTCAACTTCTCTCATGATGGAGAGAATTCTAAAAAGAAGACCATTTCCACCAGAAGCTCTTGAAAATAGAGGGGATACTAATAGAGTAAATGTTATGCTTTCCACACAGACCAAATTGGCCAGGAGTCTTTATTTCCAAGCAGAATAGGTTATTTACTTAAAGAGTGTTTTTTCCTGTTGCAAACTCTGTTCGCAGGAAGGAGAAAAATTAGGTTGTTTGTCATTCCGTCATTAAATAACTGAAGATCCCAATCATTCTGAATGTCAGCATCTGTTCATTTCCCCCCATTCTTTTCAGCAGTAAAAGAAGTCTCTTACGTAAGCAAATGGCTGAAGTTTTCATATATGTGAGGCACATAAAACTTACTTTATGTGACTTCCATTCTCTGGCCTTTGTGAGAAGATCTCGCAACTGTAATTCTTCGATCAAAATAGCTCAAAGCCTGGATGGGTGGTTCCTTACAGTTTCTGATGAAATGCTTGTTACAGCATCTGAATAGTTTTGCTGTGGATGTATACAATAAAATTCAAGCAAATCAGTGAAGTCTCTAAAGTTCTAACAAATTTCTATGTTAAATGTGTGACGTTATATCCATTAACAATACTTCCTTTTCTTTTGCATTGCTCAGACTACAGAAGGAAGTGTGATTTTTTTTTTTTTTTTTCCTCTTACGGAAATATCAGCTTGAGTTGGTTTTTTGTTTGTTTTGAAGCAGCTGAATACATGCTCTTTCTCCCTTCAGAGGGGCAGCAGGGAGATGACTGGAGTTCTTTTTGTAGTATTCAGAGCGAAGACTTCAGTTTTTCAGAGCAGGCGTCTAACTGTGACGTTGGCAGTGCTTCAAGTGAGAGACTGGATCATAGGTTGTGTCCAACCTAAATGATTCTGTGATTCTACTAAACTCAAACTAAACTAATGTTTTTTGGAGTGTCAGGTTTTTGGCATGTGGATGTTAGAAGAGAATGGTTTCAATCCATGCCCACATTCTTCTGGACTTTGAACAAATGTTTCTGTTTGAAGAATAGTACATCAGTAAAGCTTCTAAAAAAATATTGCAGCAGTGTCATGCCAGAGCAACTCTGTGATTACCTATTAATGAGAAAATGTTTTTTGGATACCTCACCACCCAATTCACATAGAAGAGGAGTTTTTTTTAAAGTACTTTGGTTGTAGCATACATTAATCTTATCACATTTTTGTTTCTTTAAACGCTACCACATTTCTTATCACATCTTTCAGCACTTAGTTCACATGAATATTGTTAGCTCTCATACAGCTTGCTTTTAAAAGGGGGAAAATATCCCCATCCCTTAAATGAAGAAAATCAACCTTTGAATGTAATGAAGTATGGTCAAAATGATGATATGGTGTGACTCTTAGAAATGCAGAGAATTATACAGAGTCCTACAGAGAGAAAGTTGTGACTGAATTGTTCATAATGTATAGGAGGGTGTGCTTTTAAAATTCATAATTACTCATGCTAGGAGACTTAATGATCAAAATAAGAAAAGTGAATGCATCATCTTTTTGAAGTATTATCTCTTGTCTTGTAATTCTGAACAAGAGCTTGTAGTGATCACTGTTGTTTATAAATACCTGAGGTATAATTGTATTAAATCTCATACTATAGTTTATGAAATTGAATTTTATAACAAAAACTTTGTATCCCTGTTGTAGCTATGTTACTGACAAAGTGGAAACCTAATGGATGTAGCCTTGCAACCTGAAACTTGCTGGGTCATAGTGAGCTTGGGGTAGGGAATATCTTCTGGAAAACAAGTGAAGTTTTCAAGGCTGCAGGCTTTACCATAGCACCAGCAGGGTCTGTTTCCTTGGACCTTCTAGCTGTCTGTGAAATGCTGAAGTGATGCAGGTTTTGTGATCTCATGGTTTTTGTCCTCACAGCACTGAACCAGAATTTTAGGGTAAAATGTAACAGGGAATTAGACAGCTGGGACCCAGCTTAGGCTTTCAGGTTTCTGGTACAGTGCCCAACTCTTAATTCGACATTTTACTGGATTTGTTCTTTCTCAGTCACTGTGGAAGGGCTTTTAGAACTGAAATAGCATTATTGCTGCAGGAGAAGAAATGAGCAGTTATAGTAGTCATGGCTTGAAAAACAGAAGTGGCTCATGATTTGAGATGCGATAAAGCTTGAAAGCACAAATTAAGATTGTAAGCCCTTTCTAACAAAACTTCCTGTTTGTCAAAAATTTTGTAACTGCATTAGATTTCTTTTGAGTGTCCAGCACATCTGTGTTTTTTAAAATAATTCACAAGGCAAAGCTAAATGTTCTTACGGAGTGCCTTTATCACACAATCACAGAATGGTTTGGGTTGGATGATCTTTGGTTAAAGACCACCCAGTTCCAACCCCCCTGCCATGGGCAGGGACACCTCCCACCAGACCAGGTTGCTCAAAGACCCATCCGGCCTGACCTTGAACACTTCAGGGATGGTGCAGCCACAGCTTCTCTGGGCAGCCTGTTCCAGTGCCTCACCACCCTCTGAGTGAATAATTTCTTCCTTATATCTAATCTAAATCTCCCTTCTTTTAGTTTAAAGCTGTTAGTCCTTGTCCTATCACTATGCTGCCTGATAAGGAGTGCCTCTTCTGCTTTTGTGTAAGGCCCCATTTAGCCATCAGAAGGCTGCTGTAACTTCTCCCCAGAGCCTTCTTTTCTCCAGGCTGAAAGACCTCAGCTCCCTCAGCCTGTCTTCATAGGAGAAGTGCTCCAGCGTCTTGATCATCTTTGTGACCCTGCTCTGGACTTGTTCTAATACTTCCATGTCCTTCTTGCACTGGGGGCCCCAGACCAGAATGCAGCACTTCAGATGGGGTCTCACAAGGGCAGAGCAGAGGGGGGCTCTGCCTCACCCTGCTGGCCATGCTCCTTTTGATGCAGCCCATGATACCGCTGGCTTTTGGGCTACAAGTGCACATTTCTGGTTCATATTGAGCTTCTCATCTACCAACACCCCAAAGTCCTTTACATCAGGGCTGCTCTCAATCCATTCTCTGCCCAGCCTGTATTTGTGCTCGGGATTGCCCTAACCCAGGTGCAGGACCTTGCACTTGGCCTTGTTGAACCTCATGAGGCTCACATAGGCCCACCTCTCAAGCCTGTCCAGCTCTATCTAGATAGCATCCCTTCCCTCCAGCGTGTTGACTGCCCCTCACAGCCTGTTGTCATTAGCAAACTTGCTGAGGGTGCACTGAGTTTCACTGTCCATGTCATTTGCCAAGATGTTGAACAGTGCTGGTTCCGTTACTGACCCCTGAGGAGCACCACCCATTCTCTTTGATTGTGACCATCCAACCAATTAAAGTGATCGGAAGTGCCCTCAGTTACTGCATGATATGTATCTTCTTCCTCTTCTAGAACATCTGTTTCTTGATTTATTTTTTTTCCCTGTGTTGTTTACTGCTTTTGGAACAGTAAAAAACAACAACAAAAAAACTTTTTTTTTTTTTTTTTTTTAAATCAGGGTTCCCATAGGAGAATTTTTTGTAGGGTTGTCTTTGTAGCACTTCAGTTAAAAAAAAAAAAAAAAAATCAAATCTGTAACTTGTTACATGCCTGTTTGAAGTTAAACAATACTGGAGAACTTGAATTTTAGGAATATTGTCCTTAATCTTAGCTATCTGGTAATGGTTTTGCATTTGGGGAGGAAAAAAAAAAAAAAGCCCTTAGCAGTTCTGAGAGAGTAAATTTTGCAGTAAGTCTTTAATCTTCTAGGTCTTCTCTTTTCTTCTTGCTGTTCTTGATGTGACCCGTCCTGGAGTGCACCATTGAACCGATCATGCTCATTTATTTGAAAAATGCTGATTCTTAGACCTGCAAAGTACATCTGGTTAGGTAAACAAGACTCTAATTCTCCAGAGATCTTGTTCTTTGACAGACAGAGTATTTATTTGTGTGCTGACCTGAGAAAAAAGTTTATGGTACTCATGAACCAAGACTGTGCATGAGAGTGCATTGCTTACCCACTGCCACGACACTTCCATTGGCTTTTGAAGTTATCTTATTTTACTGAACTTAAGTTTGAGTTGTAGTATTGTAATTGATAGTTGAGTGCTAATCAGGGCCATGCTTTGGCATAGCCTCTTAGTATTCAGCTGGTGGTACAGAAGTGACCTTTTGTGTCAACACTTCTGTTGTAGGCACTTGATAACAATAATACAGCTTGTGTTTATCAAAGAGAACACTAAGTTACTACTGGTGTTGACTTCCAGTGCAAGTACACGTAAAGGTTTAACAACGTAATTTAAAGTACTGGCAGTGATATTTGCATCACTGAGTTTAGGCACAGTGTAAAATGAGTCTTGGAAATAGCTACAACTGAAATATTCACTAATGAAGATTGTGGTGGAGTGGTAAATTCCTTATTAGTTGATTTCTAAAATATGTAGCAATTCTGTCAACCTCTGGAGATTCATTCTGAATCCACATCCATCTTGATTTTTACAGTGGTTTCATGAAAGTACTCCTTCCGTGGCTATCATTTAGTCTGATCTGACACACTGATATTCTGTTTGAGACTCTGCCACAAATGAGAACCATTTTGTCTTGCAGTTAAAATCTCTCCTTGTTAAGAGATGCCTTTATGCTTTTATGCCCGAGATCTGTACAACCTGATGAAAGCCCTGGTCTGCATAGTAGTAGTTCTAACATAATCAGTTCCTGCACAGACTTAGTCTATTTTAAATCCATAAGATTCTCTTTTTTTAAAAAAATAATAAATTAAAAAAAATAAAAAAATAAAATAAGTAGGCTATGTATTGGTAGTGCTTATATTGAGATAAAATCAATCTTAACTCAGCAATTAATATAGCTTAAATTGTATTAGGTGAATTTTTTCACTTGCATTCAGGGTACAGCTTCCCCAGTCATGTGTCCACAGTAATTCTACTCTGCATTGGTGTTTCTGTACGTAAAACTTAGAGTGAATGGAAAATCCTTATCTTAAATGACAAGAATAGTGAAGGTAGGTGACACTTGAAATGTGTGTTTCCTGCTAGTGCAGAAAATAAACTGCAAGATTAAATGATTTGAGAAATGTAAGGTTATATTGACTGAGCTAATTAAAGCCTGTGAAACTTTTTTTTGTAGTAAGTGACTCTGATCTTGAAATACTTGACCAAGTGCTGTGCAGTATGAAGCACTGCAGTTTGCAAAGTTGTCTGCCTGATCACTGTTCTACGGAGAAGTTCATCCTTGATAGGAATAACTAGGGCTACTCTTCTTTATTTGTTAATTTTACTGAATGTCATTGGATTCTTGTTTAATAAATGTCTTAACGAGGTAGTGACAATCTGTTTTCTGTCTGGGCAACTCAAATCTTATTTTCCTTTCAAAATTAGATGAGAAAATTGCAGTGGCCAGTACTTCCATGTCCAGAATAATTCTTACAGGTCCCGCTCAAACCGGCAGTGATCATGAGAGCAGCACAGGTAGAGAGGAAAGGGGGAGAGGCTCTCAGGTTCTCCACCTGGAAGACTGTAGACTAGACTCACCTTTTCAAGAGGTTTCTCCCAAGAACTAATTGTCTCATTCTGCTCCTGTATTCTTCTGAAAAGCATCCACAGGAGCTGCCTTAGATGTGGAAAGCAAGTAACTAAAGAAAGGATGCAGATCCAAAGCAAGCGAGGCCCTTGTGGCTCTGCTTGGTGAGCTACTGCTTTAGTTCATGTGATTAATGTTATTTCAAGCAGAGGGGTGCATTGCATAGCCTCTTGAAGCTGCTTCCAGGCATGTACTCTGTATGTCTTCAATTAACACCAGATCTTTGGTTCATGGTAAAATGAAATATTTAACACTTAGGGAACAGCCAACTAAAGAGGTAATCCAACTGGTATCTAATGTTTTTCATCACCTCTTCTGCTGAAGGTCCTGCCTCTTTGTGGCCTAGTAATACCAGCTCAGCAGCAGATGGACAAAAGCAATTTGCATTTTTCTACTTGCTCATTAGGGAAAAAGAATAGAATGCTGAATTTTTCTGATCACTTAATGTTAAATTGATAGGATTAACATGCTTGTATTTTTTTAGCATATGCTCTATCCAGTCTTACTACCTTGTTAAACAGAACAGATGTTCATCTTCACAGTTGAAAAACATTCTTGACTGAACTTTGTAGTGTTGGTATTAAAGCTTTAGTGATGCTTATCAATATGCAGAGTGAGCTGCATAACAATAATTTGCACAGCATTCCCTTTTGTACAAGTATGAAACTTGTGTGGTAAACAGGCACAGTGAAATTAGTTTCACAGCCACCTTTAGATGTCAGATAAAAAGCAAAGCCACCTAAAAAAGCAAAATACAACTCTTCCTTCGACACCCCTGCCCAATAAATTCCCATTTAGGTGACTAAATATAATGAGATCTCTTGCTGGCAAGGTGATATCCCCTCATTTGTTAAAATAATTAGGTGACAAACACAACATTTTTGGAAGAAATCCTGGTGAGTTACTGAGCTTGGAGAAAAGAGATTGAATAGCCTGCCTCTTTAAGATAATGTCCCTGCCTTTTCATAAGGGCTGCTGGCCAAGGGAAATAATGTTCACATAGCAGCCATTCCTATAGAATACTCTACTTTTTAAAACTTTTTATATTTATTTCTGTTAATAAATAAATACAACAACAACAAAGCAAACAAAAAGCATGTAAGTTCAAAACTTATTTTTTTAATTTTCTACAGTCCATGTGGCTGTTGACACAGGGTACTTGACTGCTGTACCTGTTTTATTTCAGGCACTGTCTGTGGAAGTATCTAAGTACTGTGAATATAGTCCGAATTGCTTGAGTAGTGAAAGGGATTGTTTAATTGTTTAAAAAGAAAAAAAAATAGGTGGTGGGTAGTGACATAGAATGGAAGAATGAAGTTTATACATGCTGAGGAGGATGCTGTGAGGAAAAGGCAGCAGAAGTTAACTTCTATAACCTCCTTTTCTTACTTCAATAGCAAAGGACAAAAACTACTTAACTTTATAACTATGGCAGTTCAAAAGAACTGCGTGTTTTGTTTTCCATATGAATGTTCTGTCAGTAACTTCTAGATCAAATAAATGCTGTTCTTGGGGCAGGGGGCAGAGGTAAATTGTGGAGAGGTGTTGGCTTTTCCTGAGCAAATTGTCCAACTTTTGATCATACATTTTTTCGGCTAGCAACTCCCAGTGGGAGAAGCAGCTACCAGAAGGCGGTAACAGTGAAGTTTGATTAGAATATACCGAAGAACTGCAGTTTTGCATTTTAGCAAATAAACAGAAGCAGTTCCAGTATTTCATGATGGTCTTGTTGTGTGCAACTAACAGTGAATTCTGTCATTTCCAGACCAGGTTTTTGATGGCATTTGTGCAGCCTCTTTACCCCCTGTAGTTTTCAACAGAAAAGTTGTCTGAAACTTAATGAAGACATGTATTTAATGAAGGAAAGTTATGTGTAACACATATGATGTAGTACTCCTGCTAACAGCCATAAAGGTTTTTGTTACTACAGTTTGCAAATACAGCTCTGCAGTGTTAATAAAGTAAAAACTAACCTTTACTGATCTGCAAGTACATACCCTACAGTTTGAGGGTTAATGTTAAATATTTGAATGCATGGGTATCAGTTTGGTTCCCTGCTTTGTAGAACAGTCCTGTATTTAGAGTGGACTTTTGGTTTAAAGCTAGCTCAATTACAATACCAGCGATTATAATTCCAAAGGGGCCAGTGGTATTGTGTAGATTAAATGCAAGTATTTGACAGTCACTAAAAATTGTAATCTTAATAGGTTTGCTCCATTCTAAAATAGCTAAAAATGAAGCCGTGTTAGTACTATTGCACGTGAGGGTCAAGTCATCTGCCTTGGCGTAGTAAGCACTACAGGTGGTCAGTATCACCACTTCATAAAAATCATAGAATATCCAGAGTTGGAAGGGACCCACGAGGATCACTGAGTCCAACTCTCCAGTTCCTCCAGGTAAACAGGAGCTGGCTGCAACAGAAGTACCTGGTGCATTTCATTTTGGTTGACAGAAGTTGTAGAAATCCTTACAGCTTTGTTGAGGTTATGGGCAGGCTCTTATCCCTGAAGTGCTCAAAAATGATCTTAGCTTCTCTATGTCTAGTTGACCGTGACCTGGGTAGAATACTTACAGACTTGTATCTGTTACTTTACTGAAACCCTTTTTAATAAGGATAGCTTCTAAAACAAGAAAAAAAAAAAAATAAAGTGCTTGTTGCCTACCTTCAAGCTTTCAGGTTAAAGTTGGATTTTCCTTTACAAACATAGTCTTCCTCTATTTTCAAGAGATTAGTTCCTAGTGAGGCTGCAGAAACTTTGGAGATTCTACTTCAATCCAAGAGTGCTACTTAAATGTTTAATTCTTAAGTCTTGCATATAACTTCATAGCAATTCACCTCTTTGAATTCAACTGAATATTTACTTGAATATAATATTGTATATTAAATACGTTTAGAAACATGTAATACACTGTTATATAATTATAATGTGTATTATAGACTAAAGTAAAATGGGATTGGCTTAAACTAGGTCTTTGGCACGTACTGGTTGCAGAAGTTGAAGTACAAACCTCCAAATCAGTGAGTAGCCTGTATGTTTCCTCTGAACCAGCTACTGAAGCTTGGCTTTTTGGTTTGTTGTTACCAAAATCTGCCCAATACACATGTGGAAGTGCATGGCGAACAAAAAAACATCACTTGGCTGTTGTGTTAAACAGTGGTGTGCCCACATTTTGAGTCCTGTGTTTCTCTGCTTTCTGCATTTTAAGAAAGGTGGCATGGATTCAGAGGAGGGAAACTGAAATAACTGAGAATAGAAGAGCTGCCTTACAAGAAGACTTAAAAAAATATATATATAAAAAAAAAAAACACAAGCTAGGTCCCTTCAGTTTAGAGAAGAGAAGGAGTAAATATGATCAAGGTTGTAACATCAAGTGGAGAGTAGTTAAAATGCATGCTGAGCTGTTATTCAGCAAATTCCACAGTACAACAGCTAGGGAGCACTCACTAACGTAGTCCTTGACTGATTTAAAAGAGATGGTAGAAAGCATTTTTCAATCTGAATGTGATGAGTAGTGGAATTTGCTGCTGTAGGAGTTGGTGGAGGCAGGTTGTGCCAGTGCAGTCAGGAGGGAAATGAACAAGGTTTGTGTGCAGTTCTTACATAGCACATAGTGATGGTGTAGGGAACAGTGCCGGACTGTGCGGGCCTCTGGTTTGAGTCGGCGCAGTGGTTTCTGTGGTCTTCAGCTGTCTCCTGTCAGAGGAAAGACATCCTTAGCTGTGTGGCTGCACACACGTCTTCATTTCAACTCAGTATTTCTCATGGTGATTGTTTTTACAGCACACAAATTAAAATTCTCTAAGCCTGTACTGTCTGGTGGCAAGGGGATAATCCTTGCTGCTTAAGCAAAATTTGTCTGATGCCTAAAGAGCTGATGAAACAATTTATGTGGTGTGGTCTAATGTAAAACGCCAAGGGTGATTCTGGGTGTTGGTGTGGCGTACTGGTGAGTTTTGATGTTAAAGAAGCTGGCACGGAAACTTGAATGTGATAATCACACTGTGATCTGATAACGTTCCTGCTATTTTTTTGGCTGTAGCTGAGGTTATTATTGCAATTAGAACAGAGTGCTAAGCAAGGTCAGAAGCTAGTGGTCCTGAGTAAGATTTGAGGGGGGAAAACTACTTTGTGCCACTCTTAAAACATGATAGCATCTTAGGACAGTAGTTGTACCCAAACTTGACATTGAAGATGATATGTGTTTTCTGTTCTAAACTTGGTCTATTCTACAACCTACCTCCCACCCCCTCAAAAACAAACAAACAAAAAACAAACCAAACACAAATACCCTTTAAAAACAAACAAACACAACACAACTGTATTCTGAAACCTCTTGTCTATTATATTAAAAAGCATATTATTGTAAATGTTAAAATGTACTTAATTTGGGGGGAAGTTTACTCCTAATGAAATTACTCAGTTGGGGACACTTGTTAGTCTTTTTACTGTATTATTACAATACCTTTAAAGATGACCAGTGTAAATGCAGTCTGTGTGAGGTTCGCTGAATCTCTATGAATATTTTCAGTTCCTACTAATAACTTTTGAAACACCAGGCAGCCTCAAGTATCCTAATAGCTCAAGGCACTACCTGTTACTCCTTGTTACTTTTGTGGTTGTCTTTATTAGTAGCCATTATATAAAATTGCCATTCTGCATATCATTTTTGTCCCTTTGTGACTGTAATGCATGCCTCAGCCCAGTGTGGGGGTCTTAGTGTGCCTTTCTCACTTGTGATTGAGGAGATTGTTGCTGTTTTGAATGGCAGGGGAAATTTTGGTTAACAGAAATAATCTGTTTATCTTTTAAACACAGACCAACTTTTTTTTTTTTTTAATAATAAATGTTTGCAATTTTCAGTGTATTTGGGTGATTTATTTTTTTTTCTCGTGGAGTCACTTCAAAAATACCGTTTCAGTTTTTGATTGTTGATTGGGATTGTGCTGCCCATGTCATTAGTCGTAGCACTTGTTGGTGAGTAGCCTCTTCCAGCACCCAGCCCAGATATGCTCTTGGCAACTATCTCAAGTGGTCTGGGCCTAATAATCTAACTTTCTTCTTTCTTTTCTGATTCAGGTGGATCAAACGTATGCTTAACTATGTGTCTTAGGTATGTGGCTTGTGGGAAGAGATGGAACTTGATTCTATTGAGACATTTCTTTGTATGCACTGGGCAGCCCTGTTGATGGCAGAGTAGCTTTGAAGGTGACCTGCTCTCCCAGGCTTAGAGTCGCACGGACTTGGAACATGTGGGGGGATTTGTTGGTGATTTCTGATGAATCAGCCTTTCCTGGAGGCTGGAGCTGGGACCTTGGCCATTCGTGGGAAAACTGAATAGTAATCAGACTTGTTGTGCTAGTGTATCAAACAGGTTTTGTTTGTAGCCCTTGGATGCAAAAGTAGTTGGGATTGCATGCAAAACACTTCCAGACTTCTAGCGCTTGAAAGAAATGAAACGAGTCTGCAGGCAATTTGCCCAATAAAGTTTCTTCTTGTAGGGAAAGACAGCTTTTTTTTTTTTTTTTTTTCTTCTTATAGATGTTTGTGTTGAGCTTAGCTCAAGTGGCATTCTTTACCAGCAGGAAGGCTAATCCTTGTCTTCATTTTTTTCAGTTCCCACAGATCTGTTAAGAACTGTACGTGTATAACAGGGTTGCTTGTTCCTGCTTAGAGGGTTGCCATTCTAGTATGCCCACATCTGAAGGAAGTAATAAACTCTGAATGGTATCTTGTAAAGATGGTATTTATTCTCTTTGAACTTTTCTACCTAATTATTGGGGAAAAAAGTTTTCCCCCTTGTTTTTATTTTTTTTTCCTTCTAGCGTATGTTTAAGAACATCATCACAGTATGACAGATATGGCAGATACCAGCTTAAATGCTTATTGTATCAGCTTATATCTGAGCATCCCATGGTTTTTATTCCTTACTATGCAAAGCATATGTAAAACTAATAAGTGTTGCAACTTCTAGTGATTTCAGTATTTGGCTAAGAGTTGCCTTAGCGGTTTCCTGGAATATTTTTTGATGGAAGGCATTACAGAAGTGAAGCTTAACAAGTAATTTCACTTTCTTATAGTTGCTGAGTAATAAAAATCCATGTAATACTCAGTTTTTTTTCTTTTTTTTTTTTTAAAAAAAAAAAAAGGTTTTAATTGGAACACTTAAAGCAGTCAATTACACTGTATCAATGCAGGTTCTCCTGACATGAAGCAGGTCTAAACTCACTAGGCTGGATTCAGCTTAAAGGTCTGAATTTGCTGCTTCGAAACCTTTTTGAGTTTGGGTGGGGAGTCCTGTTCCAGAGACCTGTGCTCTTGCCTGAGTCCCAAGATATTTTCCCGTTGTGGCATTTCCATAGTACTGTTTTCTACAGCTGGAAATTCACCTAGAAAAGGTGAGAAACCCTCTGGCATCTGTAACTTCAGGCTTTGAAATTAAAACCTCAGTAAAGCTCTGAACTGCTTTGATAGTCTATTACAAACAGCATGTGTTGAATTTTTTGGGGGGGATGGGTGGGAAATAGTACTGGGACTAGTAATGATAATAGCAATTATTCTTTTTTATAATAATAATAATAGCAATTATTCTTTTTTAGAATCGCTGACTTCTGTAGTACTTAGAACAGTGGTTGTTTCCATCTCTTGAGGTGGTTCTCAGGAGCAAATGAGTTGCTGAAAATATTCCAGTTAGAACCAAAATGCTCAAAAGCCTATCCAAACTTGCTTAGTTTTTTACTTTAACAAGTTAAAAAGGTAAAAATGCAATTAAAGGTAACAATTTCTTGAGGAATCCAGCTGGATTTCTCTTCAAGTAGATATTTGAACAGATCTTTTATCGTTCCTTCTTTACTGTTTAAAAAAAGGGGGAAGAAGTGAGGGAGAGAAGGGGTAGAAGTGATCTTTTTTGACATTTGGAGAGCAGAGTGGTAGCAAAGGACACAGCAGCACTCTGTGTAGAAAGGAAAAGCTCTAGTCTTTGCTTCTGCAGCTTTTCCAAGACTATGCAGCAAGACAAATGCTCAGCTTTCTTTCCCCCCATTCCCTGTGTTGACCCTTTCCTTGTTCCTCATAAATCAGATTTCAAACTATTAAATTCCAGTGCAGGCTTTTTTGAAGATAATCTCATTCTTGCAGAATTTGTGCTAGAAACTTCATTTAAACTGCAGGATTGTGGAGGAACCTTGGAAGTGCTGGGCAACATAAACAGGTACACTTCTGTGGTTTTTAGCCAGAGATGCAGGTTGTCATGTATGTTTTCCTTCAAGTCATTGTATGAAGAGTGCGATTTCCCCTTTCCTGGGACTGGAACAGTTTCAGTTATAGGAAGAGAATTGAAGAATGTGGGTATTCCTTTACCTTTACTGGGGGGAAAAAAAAAAAGCTGAGACACTTAATCTGTGAAACCTGGTATCATATGGTGCTCTCTTGTAATAGAATTACCCTGTGTGTGGTAACTGTTGTTAACGGTGTGTGTAACAGTTTTCCATGACTGCAGCATTTTATGCAGAGCCTCTATTTTAGGATATTGAGGTAATGCTGGCCCTTTTGGTGGGCTCTGCATCTAATCTGGGTTTCTCCTCTCTTCTCAGCTTCCTATTTTCATAAAGCTTACAGGAAAATGTTAGCTGCAACACTTCTTCCTTTCTGTCGAACTTGAACAAAAAAAATCTTTGGCCTTAAAAATTACTAGCAGATTACAAAGAAATAAAACATTCTTGTGATAGCAGGGCACATGAGCACTGCTTTAAATACCAGATATTACGTGGAATCTGATGGGAACTGGAAGTGCACAGGGCTAAAAGATGAGCAGATTCTCTAAACTATTAAAAAAAAAAAAAAACCCACCTCACAACCAACAAAACAAAAAAACCCACCCTCATTTAAAGAAGCGAGGTGTGCAAGGTAGTAACATGCCTCCATACAGTGAAATGGCACCTGGAAAAACTGCAGGAAACGTGCTTAGGAAAACTACTTTGTACTGGGCTGTTCTGTTAATGTTCTTTTTTCCATCCTTTTGCAGTCTTAAATTGGGCAGTGGATACTTGAAGGTCTTGTAGCACTGCATGAATTCTGTCCTTCCTAATCTTAATAAAAGACATGTTTGACATCCACAGCCATACCAAGCAGTAGTGCTGTGTTCGTGCTCTCACGAGAATTCTGTTCAGCACAGGGTGATGCATTTCTTGTGGCCAAAGGAATTATCTGAAGTCTACAAGTACAATAAGAGAGAACAGGATTTAAGGTGCCATCCGCAAAAACATTTAAAAGAAGAGTTGAGATGAAACGGGAAGACTTCTATCTAGCACTATACTCATGTTTCAGTAATATTAAAGAATTGAATGTTTTGAATTGATCTAATGACCATTATCTTTTTGACACTATTAATAAAGCTTAAGCTAAATCATGCAAAATGTTTACTAGTGATAGTAAAATACTGCATAATCTTTTTTTTTTAATAGAAGATCATTGGATTTTCTACATTTCAGGAGATACTGAATTTAGGTTGCGTGAGCAGCTACTAGGAACAACTTCAACCTTGTAGTCTTTCTCAGACTGGCTTCTGGTAAATGAAAGCCACAACAATGTTACTTAATATAACAGTGGTATACAGCTATTTTTGTGATATGAAATTGACCTCTGTAGTAGCACAAATGTCTGGACAAAAGAGCAATATAAAATTGCATTTTGACAAAAAGATGTTAATGCCTCTTAATATTTTTGCATGTAAAAAACCAAACACATTTTCCTATGAAAAGTACAAAATATTAAACACTCCAATGAGTATTTACAGTTTTTGCATATTAAAAATACGCTTTGCAGCTTCAAAGTAATCATTTGTTTATTGTGAGGACAGTTTCCTTTCTTGATTTTTGTGAAAGAGTGCCATCTACTGAATTGCTTGAATTGTATCTTAGTTTTGCGTTTGTGGTGGTAATACTGAGCTAGCCTGCCATAAAACTGTCACATCTGCTTTGATAGCACTGAAATGCAAATGTGATGTGCAAAATTAGAAATTATGCTAATGTTGGAATTGTAATACTCTCTGGTCTGTTTCTGGGACAAAAGATTTAAAGGGTTAATGAGGTAGAAGTGAAACTGGGCCACAGCAGGCTGGACTAGCTGCTGCTCAGTTTGGAGGAAGGGAACTGAAGAATGTCCTTAGATATGAATGAGGTGGAGATGAAATTATAACAGTGTCTTCTGCCATGAATATCTTGTGTTTTGTGACTGAAAAATAACTGAATACGATTTGTTTGGCAGGCAAGTGTTAGGGGAAGTATTTTTGCATCATTCTGTCTTCCCCAAAATAGGGGATGAGACATGTTTCTGGACCTAACAGTTGCTTTACTGTCAGAAATTGGCATTAATTGACAGTAATTGATTGGGCAGGGATTGGCTATGTTCTTCGATAACATTAAGTTATTGTTATAAGGTAATATATGTGGTTCTTTATGCTTTTGTAAGTTAAACTAAATAGGTACATAAAATTCACTTAACATCTAGTTCAGCACATTGTATTTGTTAATGCTGTTTTTGGCAATGTCTGTATGGAATATTTGGACACAGGGAAGAGAGCTAAGCATAAAATGGCCATGCCTTCAGTCATGGCCAAGAAGCTATGAACATAAGAAGAAAAAGCCTGGTTAATTATTAATATTGTGACATAGCATATGCTACCAAAAGGATGGATGAGATAGGATATTTGTAATTAAAATTAAACAGTTTTTAAATGGATGACAGATGAGGAGCATGTAACAGAATAAAAAGATTTGCTTCTGAATTTTGATAAAGGTCTTTCAAAGTATGTAATGATTTGCTAGTTTTATTCTTCCGTATATAGACTTTCCAAAAAAAACTTGAGTGAGTTAGCAGTTACAACCCGTTTCAGTACATCTTGTGTAGTCAAACGAACCATTATGCAAATATATTTGTAGCAATTTCCTTCTCTCTCCCCTTGTGTTCTGCCATTCTCCTTCCCTCCCATCCCATTTATGCCAGATAAATCTCCTTTTCTTTTTGCATTGTTAGTGCTGAAATACAGCTTTTAGGCTCAAGTAGTAGGACCTGGATGAGATTCTCAGAAAACAAAATGAGTAAAATCAAGGAAAGCCAATAGCCTTGTTGGGTTTTTGAAAAAATTGTTTAATCTAAATTGATGATTTTGCCCCTTGAATTAATGACATGCAGTGTTATCTGTGAATTACATGTATATAAGATTGTTTTTAATGACAATTCCTTTTTTAAAAAGTTGGGTTTTTATCCTGTCAGTACTACCTAGTTTACATCTTATTCTCAAGAAAGATTTCCTCTTACTGGCAGGCATGAGAAAATTCTACCAAATACAGCCCTTACTGGTACTTTTCAAAGCTGTTTAGGAAATGCTGTATTTTTGCCTGTTTATGTAAGTAGCTTTGAAGTTTAAGTATTTTGACTCTTAGCTATTCTTTGCTAGAAAAAAAATCTGATATAAGTGCTCAATATCCACCATGGATCGGTTTCTGTGCAGGCTAGTTCAATAATTGACATAGAATTTTGACATAACTCAAGCTAAGGAAAAAAAAAAATGTTTTAAATTTGCTACAACTGCCTGCCTATTTTCACCCTGTCCATCTAAGACTTCTTTTTGTTTTAAAGATGCCATTGAATCATTTGGCTTCTGATATTTAAAGGAGCTGAGGCTGTTTTATGAACAAGGTGAATGCTTAGTGATGATGATCTGCATTTATGGAGCAACCGATGTTATCGGTGACTGATTTGGAAGATGAGAAATCCTCATTCCAGGGGCTTGCCTCGTCACCAGTTCAGTGGAATTTCTGCAGCTGCAGGAGCAAACAGCAGTAGTTCAGCCAATATGGCATTTGAAATAACAAGATTAAGATCTAAAGCTGTTTGAATACCACACGTGTTCACAGAATCAGAATGGCTGGGGTTGAGGGGGCCTCTGGAGGTCATCTGGTCCAGCTCCCCCTGCTCTAGCAGGGCCATCTGGAGCAGATTGCCCAGGGTGCTGTCACTCTTTCTCTCCAGCAGTAACTGGACAAAGGATATTGTTTTTTTGTTTGTGTGTTTTTTATTTGGTTGGTTTCCACCCTCTGTGACACTGAACTCAGTGCATCTCAAATACTTTCTTGGACAAACATAATCCATCTGAATGTGGCTTCTTAGCCTTCAATGTCCATATTTAAAAAACAAAAACACAAAAAAAAATCAGCACTCAGCACAGTTGCTCTCAAAAATACCTGAACTTTGTACAATGCTAAGGTTCCTTGGAAATGAGAAAAACATAATGGTTTAATTTTGGTGTGTAAGTGGTCTCTTTGGAGACCATAAGTGGAAGGAACTTTCCTTCCTGGGTGTTTGTGTTTATTTTGAGTGTTAGTTCTGTGTTTTGTTTTGGTTGTTTGTTTTTTTTTCTCCTTTCTCTCAAGGAAGGGAAGACCTTTGGAAGGTTAGCAAAAAGTTTTCCCAGCACTGAGATCCTAGTCTCTTCTACCATGAGGTGCCTTGCATTTACTTTCATCTTTATGACTAATAGAAACTAAATGTAGATTTTTTCGTTGCCTAGAAGTTATTTTTTTACTGTCTAGGGACGCCTGAGTTGGTTTCCAAATACAATATATTATGTTGACGTTTTTTTCTGTCTGAGTAACTAGGCCAAATTGTATCAGCTAATTCAGCAAGTGCTATATTTGATGCACAGGCATTACAGCCAGTGTCTTCTGACTGTCTGTATCTGGCATCTTCCTTTTCCTTATCCTGTTTCCTTAAGGTCAGTTTTCCTGCCTTCTCCACTTCTTAGCCAGCAGAAGGAGAATGCATTGCAACAGTCCAGCTGGAATTCCCATAGTCAGCTGTTAATGGTAATTTGATAATATTCCCACCTGGCAACCTTTAATCTCAGTTTTGAAGCTAATTGTACTTTGTGTGGAAATGCAGATGACAGCATCATGGTCATTGTAGCAAAGCAGTAAACTGTTCAACGTGCATAGAGGGTGGTGGCTGTGAGGTGTGGCTGCTATTTTCAGGAAGAAATAGTTGGAGTTAGTGGAGCCTGCATTGTGTGGACACTTGTCCTGGCTTCTCTTCGCCCTGTTGCTTTTTCTCAGTATTGCTTGTGGTTGCAGCTCCTGTCCTTGAAACTTCTGGTTTGTACTGAGGAAATGTGTGGGAGGGTGTGGAGGCGAGGGGCCCTCATTGTCACCGGGGGAGAACTTGGGGAGAGCTGGTGCTTGGCTGCACCTGGAGGAGAGGAGAGAGGAAAAAGGGTCCATAGATGTCAGTTCAGCTTCTCTTTAGTGTTGAAAGAGTGCTAGTATGTTGCCTATTTTTGTGCTTTTGTAAGTCATGCATCTGATGCAACCATTCCTTGCTTTTTGGAAGTCAGTGATATAAGCTTTATGCTTTAAGGCTGAAGAAAATGAGACCTGCCTATTAACAAAAGCTTGCTTCTTTAGATTAGCAGTTATCCCTTGTGGTACCTTTGACATGTTATGAAGTTTTCTCTTGGTTGTGTATCTTCTGCATTATTAAAATAAAAATACCTCTTATTTTCAGTGGAGATGGTTTTATTTCAAGGCACTTTTCTTTATTCCACAGTTGGTTGTAGTTACTGTTAGCGTGATAGACTTTGGGGGGAACTGCAAAGAAAAAAGCCTAACGACTACTGCAAAAAACGCAGGCTTGGAGTTAGTTTGTTAGTACCCCTCAGTAATGGAAGGATTAGATAAAACTCAAGAGGGGTCTGAATGGCACCAAATTCATCCAGAGGGATGTAGATGGTCGCAGGAAAGGAGAAATCTCGTCAGTCTTCACAGTAAGTCTGCAAATTGGACTAAGACTACCATTTTGCTAAATGAAAAAAGTCTGAGAAGTCTTACAGCTTTCTTTTGGAGCTGTACCTGACCTTAAATTTATAACAGACCTCTGCCTTTCATAAGTACATCTTTATTATAGATTAATTTATTCATAATGTTGCACCATCTGCACCTTCCCTAAGCGCACTCATTGAGCAAGGTGAGCATAGCTCTTGCTGGATCAGTACTTAAGGTAGGGGTCGGAAAAGTCAGAGCTGGAGAATTTAAGGGACCTGATTTTTAAAACGAAGAAAAACATTAAGTCTTTATGTGCAAGAAGTGCTGTAATTCTGGATAAAATAGTTCTAACAATTCTAGGTATGTAAGAGCGAGCTGTTTCATTTAGAGATGTGGCTGTTTGTTTTCATCTTTCAGTTGCATTTTAAGCTGTAGCAATGTTTACATAAATAATAAAAGCCCTTGTTTGTTTGTTTGCCTGATGTTGTCACTTCCATATAGGAAAGTGGATGTGAAATGTTACTGAATGATATTTTATGCTTTTGCAGGCATAAATAGTGAAATGTGCTAAAGAATAAAGACCTGCTTAGCTGAGCGGTGTAAACACATCAAGATGCTATGCAGACCTAAGGTTTTAGAAAGAAATTCTATAATTCTGTTTTTCTTGAAAAATGGTGACATGCTACCAATATTAAGCTTGACGTGAAATCTAAAATTCTCCCCAAAATGTTATGTGACTTAATTTTATCCTGTTCATGGGTATTAAATGGACATGAAAGGTCAAATATAGTTTTGTAGACAGTATTGACTGTGGTACTTCCCAACTTCTGGCATAACTCTTTTGCTGACTAGCTGTGTGTATTGATAGAAGCTGTTCTTGGAAACCTCCAAGAAAAGCTGCTCTTGGAAACCTTTCTGTGGGGGACTGTATAGTAAACATGCAGGTATAATCTGTGTTGCTGCAGAGCTATATGCTACAGACTGGTGTATTAAAGAATATTGTAAGCTACCTTAATGTTTTGTATATAATTCAGATCAGTAGTATGTATCTTCCTCTACTAGGAGATCTATTTTTCCACCAAAATTGTTTGATGTTTAAATATTGTGTTACAGCTACAACTTTAAAAAGTACCTGGTAATGAATTTTAAAAGCTGTTAGGTCTGTATTTGTCTTGAAAATCCCAGACTACCATAACAGTGGCAAATCTGATACAGGAATGTGGTCTATATCTTGTGCTAACCTATCAAAACTTTATTGCAATCTATGAATGTGAAGGTGGGGATAGTTTGAAAGGTATCTTATATTATAAATGTAGTTTTGTATTTGTAACGGACTTATGCTAGGAGGATTGAGTTGATATAGCTACAGGTTTTACAACTGTCTCCAGTGTCAGATGGGTCAATCACAAGTGAAGAAACACCCTGATATCCCCTAGGCTTACTTAGAGTAAGTTGAATTAAAACCAAACCATAATAAGTAAATGGACTGCTCTTCTGAGCAGTCTTTCATATGTATTCTGGAATTAGTTTTCGTTCTCAGAACATTACTGCAAAGGGCAGCTGTGCACTGAGTTGTTCCTGTACAGATACGCTCCAAATACTTTTTTAAAACACAATATTTTCCAGCATTAACACAAACTAGAAACTGAAATGATTTGGTTTTGCTTGGATTAAAAACAAATTGCAAGTTTAGCTCTGAAAAATGTTAGGCAAAAATATCTTTTGGAACTCTTGCTACAAATCAAAGTAAAGTTGGTGTCCTTATGTAATATTATATTTGTTCACACAAATATAATGATAATGTGATAATGTGCTTTTCTAAGGTATGATATGTGCTTCTAGCAGTTAGGAAAATAAACACTGACGTTAGGACATGAGTACCTTATCTCTTCCTTCTCTCAGCCATGGCTTTTGTCTTTTGCTTGCTTTTTAATAAAACATGCACTGGAGGCAAATGCTAGTGTTTGCCAGGGTTACCTTCTTCCTGGCATTTAGGAGTACAGAAGCAATAATCACAGCTACAGCTGAGAATCTCTTAATCAAACTTACTTGCTCATATTTGGAATTACGGATAAAACAGGAACAGTAGGAAGAAATGTGTGGAAGTGAAGGAGGAAGGATTGGTATTTGATTAAAAAACAAAAAACAAACAAACAAACAAAAAACAAAAAATAAAAAAAAAACTGCTCTGAGCAGACTATTTCCTCCTGAGCAACCTTAGCTCTTTGGCAGAGAATTTTTCCTGTCTACAGCATGAAAATGCTTTGCCTGTCTTGTCATTATCCATTATAATCTTTGCCTGTTTCAAGGACTACTACGTGGTAGACGGCCACTGCTTAGTACAGTGAGCTCTCTTGCCTTAAGCATTCATACGCAGCAGCAGTAGAGGAATTGCACCAACTGCACTCCCTGGAATACTGTGTGTTTTGTGTGGTTGGTTGAGAAATGCTTAACATGGAAAGTACTTTAACAGCCATGTGTTTTTACAGACATTTGGATAACGCCCTCGTTACTATGCTTTAACTTTTGGTTAGTGCTGAAGTGGTTGGGCAGTTGGACAAGATGATCCCTGAAGGTCCTTTCCAGCCGAACTATTGTTCTCCAGTCAGTATTTAAGTGACATGCTTTTTCAACTCAGAATACCCTACAAAACTGGGAGGCTTTGCATTGCTTTAGAAAAGAAGATTAATGCTGGTTAGTAGAATGATAGTAATTTGAGATGAGAAGAACAAATTTAGCAACCAGGTGAAAAAGTGAAGGATAGGTACATAATCCTTGGTTAGAGGAACTAAATGGGCTGGCTGCAAGGACTGTTTGCACTTAGGTTTTTGATAAACATAAGCAGGATAAAAGAGGTCAAACTCTGTTTCCAGATCTGTTAATGAGGCTTCCACTAACTTGTAAAAAATGGAAACTTCTCCGTAAGATTAAAATTTACATAAATTTACTCCTAAAGCTGCAGATGTACCGATTTCTGGAGAGGGAACTGGTTGAGATGTCCTGCAAAATGCTGAAGGATTGTTGGTCAAAAGTTCAAGTATTCTTAATCTTGAAATTTCTGTTCACTAGTTATAATAGTGATCCTAGAAGTACTTGCAGCCGAAAGTGCTTGAAGCCAACATTTTTAGGATAGAGCTTGAGAAGGTTGGAGTAACTTGAAGAAGCCATGGGTTTCTCTGGGTCATACTCTTTGTTTTGAGGCAAGGTAGCTATAAAGGCTCAATTCCTTCACCACCCACAATTTATTTGGAACAAATGTTACATATTTAAGTTGGAAGCTGATGTTCAGTGGAGGTGTTTGGGAAGTCTTTTTTTGTTAGAAAAGTGTGTCAGTGCAGATAAATAATTGACAAGTCATAAAATTCAGTTCCTGCAAATATCTGAATTCCACTGTCAGAAATGGCTCTGTGTATACGAGAAATTGTCAATTTAAGTGAATGCAGAAACATGAGTGAGACAGAAGTAAACCAACTAATTGAATCTGAAATTTTTTTTTTTTTTTTTTTTTTTTTTTGCCTGGCAATTCGTAAAAGCACTGCTGCTACATTAGAAGTATTCTGAGTTTGTAAAAGAAGGTATCTGGGGGGGAGGGGAACATGGATTTTAAGCTTTTTATTTATATTTTTAAAGAGCTATGAAATGGTAGTGTAATATGGAACTGGCTGATGACTTCTTTGTACAGGAAACATACTGATAAGAATGTAAAATACAAGCGGGGAAAAAACAGGTGAAGCAAGCTGGCTCTTTAAGCCCTTCCACTCCAGAACAAAATTAAATTACTAATTCTGTTCAGGGAAGAAAGCTGGAATTAAGGTTGGATTATTCAACATCTGTTTAGTATATCTCTTATCACTTGGCTGGATGTTATGCGGATTCATTAAGCTAAGAGAAGAAAGTGGTTGAAGTAGAAAAGGTAAAACACTGAGGTGTGTTGAAGCAGCCTTGTTCCTACTGTAGTTCTGCTTGTGTTATATCTCGTTCAGAAGCTGAGTGGGAGATGTTTGTTCGAGTTTTAATTTGCATGAAACTTAGTAGTTACTAAGCCTTTCCACTTTCACTGGTGTGAATGTATATTTTATTATATATATATACACACACACACACACACAAATATATATATATATATATATATATATATATATATATATATATATATATTTGTGGGGTGTGGGTGGTGCATTATAAATTATTGTGGTGGTTTTACCCTGCTGCACAGCTCAGCTCCACCACAGCCATTCTCTCAATCCTGCTCTTCAAAGGAAAAAGCAGAGAAAACGCGATGGAAAGGGCTCAAAGGTTGAGATAAGGACAGGGAGATCACTCAACAATTACCATCATGGACAAAACAGACTCAGCGTAGGGAGATTAATATAATTTATTGCCTATCACTAGTAGACTAGAATACTGAGAAACTAAAAGCAAACTAAAAACGCCTTCCCCCCCATCCACCCTCTTCTGCCTCCTCCTTTGAGAGGCACAGAGGAACACGGAATGGAGCTTGCAGTCAGTCCCTGACGCCTCGTCTCCGCCGCGGTCCCTCACGCGGTCTCCTCACGGGTCTCCTCCGCCGCGGTCTCCTCACGGTCCCTCCCTGCCCCTGCTCCGTGTTGGTCCCTCCCATGGGATGCCGTCCTTCCCGAACTGAGCCTGCGGGGGCTGCCCACAGGCAGCAGCTCTCCAAGCACTGCTCCCACACGGCTTCATACCACGGGGTCCATCCCCCAGGAGCAAACTGCTCCAGCACGGGTCCCCCACGGGCGGCAGCTCCCCCCAGACCCCTTGCTCCATGGGGCAGCTGCCGGATTCTTCTCACAGAGGCCACCCGTGCAGTCCCCCTGTTACCAAGCCCTTGCCATGTAAACCCAATGCAATTATATATATAATGATATATGCAGTACATACTTTTTTAAAGGGTATATATATCCAATTTTGTTGTGATCGACAATTTCTTAGTAAACAGAAAGCTTGAAAAATGGGTGAGAATTGTAATGTTTTATTAATTTCTACTGTGTACTGAGAGAACAAATGGTACATTTTTTCCCTGATTTGGATATGTCTTTGAAATGGTTTCCATTCTTCCCAAGATGCCTGTTTAAAACAGGAGGTGTTCAGCTCTTTGGCAAATCATTCTCCGTGAACCCTGTTTGTACTGTAATGATGGTATACTGACTGTTTCACGTAATTCATTTAGACTTGTGTTATTTCTGTTCCCTCTCCTAGAGGTTGGAGAATTTCCTTAATTTCATGACGGAAGAAAGAGGATAACCAAACTGGAAATACAGAGTCTTTGCAACTAATAAATTAATCTAGTTTGGAGATAAGGAAGAATCTATGTTGTTACCTCTTCAATTTAGTATTCATTATAAAAGTAGAGGACTGATTTATGTGTAGGAGTGAAAATGAGCACACTTTTGTTATCTCATAGTTGGTATGAATCCAGGAAATCTTGATACAGGGATCCTGGAAATTTACATTTATACATAATTTAGCATTGACTCCTCCATATTTTGGCTACTGATCTTTTTATCTCTGTCATAGCACATTTTCTTTTAATATGCCTTGCATTATTCAGTTCTTCTTTCATCTGTAAGTAGCATCTAAAAATTAGAGAAAGCTCCTTTAGCACTTTAAAAAAATGCATCATTTGATTGTGATGTTTATTTAAATTAACTTTATTTTATACTAGTCCTGATATTTAACACTACTAAAATAACTGCTTCATCATCCTCCGTTGTGTTCTTATTGACAAGGGATCCTTTAAATAAATATGGTAAGTTTAGCAGTTATACATAATTTTCTTACTTCATGGGGATAAATAAAATGGGCCTTTAAACTGTTGTTACTCTGTTTGATTTTTTTTGGTGATCATTAAGGTGGTTAAATATTTTGAGTGCACTAGCTAGAAGCAGGATGTTAGCCTGTTTGAACATGATATTAGTGATGTTGATAACGTTTTTCTTTTTCCTACATTGCATACCACAATTATTCCTTAACAGTACCAATTTCAGCTTTGGTCGGCCAGGAGTGGAATGTTACTGCCAGCATGACAGTGGAGCTGCAGTAATCCAGCTTCAGTTTCTGATTAACGAGGTTAGTAAAATGATGTTTATATTCCATAATTTTGAGAAGATACAAAGTATGTTTTCTCCAACTTCTCATTAAGCAAACATCAAAATACAAATACTATTCACACTTAAAATCATTTTTGTTAAACACTGATAACAATTAAAGTACCTTTATTTAATCACGTAAATTACTGGACTAACTGCTGAAACTGGCTGGCTGTCTCTGGAGTGCTCCTGCTATAGCAAGAACTGTTTTGCTAGGAATATTTACTCATGTCATTGAATGTTGCATGTTATCCCTTACAGTAGTAAAGTATGCTTTTAATAGTGCCAACAGTTTGAGTGTGTTGTTAATTTTATTTTGATAGCTACTGTTTTAGATGGGCAAAGATCCCTAATCTGATCCCTTAGTAATTTTGGATGTGTTTTTTCTAGAAATATTGCAGCTGAGACCCGACAGTGATGCCGTTCTCAAACTAGCTATGGCCAGATTTATAAAGGGATTTCTAGCTCAGAGGAATGCTGAAATTAAGTATTGCTAACTATGTTGGGGCATAGACACTAGCCACTGAGTTCATTGCTTAATTTGTCTGCAAATTGTGTGCGTGAGGGAACTGATGTGCTCACACCAGCAAAAGCTGTTTCTTCCCCACTACCCTCCATATAGCACTGAACTAAATGTGTGCGAGCTCAGTGTCATGATCAAATCAGTTACTTTGTTACTACTGTTTCAAACTATCTGCTCTATGATGTTGACATGCATGTTTGTAAATATTTTTTTAATACTGGTAACAAATACTACATGCTTCCTCCATGATGTTGTTAATACTAGGCTTCTAGAAATAAAGTTTTATTCAACATATTTCTAATAGGGAGCTCTTGTGAGTGCCTTGGCTGATGATACCTTACACCTGTGGAACTTACGTCAGAAGAGACCTGCTATACTTCATTCGCTCAAGTTTAACCGAGAACGGTAGGAATTGGATTATTTTTGTTTTGCACATTACCATCACACAGTGTAAATAGGAGATTGGATTTATTAATGTACAACTAATAAATGGCTGAAAATTGAAACTGGATTTACTCTGGGATTGACTTGCAGGTTGTTAGGGTCCAAATTGCTTATAAGTAGACACACCAAATGTCTTCTAAACTGAGATGACTTCTCTATTATTGTGAATATTGCTTTGCTGAACAACAATATTCCTGTCTTTATAAAGTGGAGGGAAGGAAGCCTTTTAGTTTGTCTCCAAAGGAATTTTTGGAACAAAAGTGTATGTGCTTACAAGGCAACAGGAAAACTAGATCCGTTTTTGAAGGCTTACTGAGATATATTTCTATCTTATTTTCTTCAAGTTTTTTTGGAAGTAGTTTTGCTCTTGCCAGATTAGGTACAGTCTCAATTGGAATGTTATGCGTACTTTTTGAGCAGTGTATTTCTGAACTGGACTTCTTGAAGAGCTGAGAGGAGCGTAGCAATAGTCTGTGACCCGTGCCTCTGTTGAATAGGGCAGGAAGCAATAAGCTTTAAGTAATAGGTAGCACAAAAGAGGAAGGTTTAAATACTTCTATGAAACCTTCTGATGTAATGTAATATGAAGTGCTACAGTAGACTGTTGGGTGGATTATGGAGTAACCTTGTAGTTTTAAAGAGCAAATCATAAACAGAGTTGTCAGGAATGACATAGAAGCAGATTATGGTTTTTCTGCGGTAGAGGATTAAATGATTCCCAAGTCCCTTTTGAGGTTGTTTCTGTGAATATGCATAACTATTACGCACAAAATGAAAAACTCTGTTTACAGAGCAAAATTCTCTACCCCAAGGAGGTGTCAGTTCCTTTATGCAGTATAAATGTCAAGTAGGGAGGAATGAAATTTGTCTCTAGTTTAAAGAGTGTTGTCCAGCTATGAGATAAAGTGGCATATCCAAACCAAATTTTCTCTCTCCCCTTTCCCCTTGTTCTTAAATGACTTCTCTCCTACCTGCAGCACCTAGTTAAGTGTAAATATAAAATTTGGCTTTGTAGTCTGAAACAAAGCATTGGACATCACCTTGTAACTAATGCTTTAAAACGGGTGTCTGAGGAGGTGAATATGACTGTGTGTAAGTCTGTTGGAAGCTGGTTTAGAGTCTTAGATGTACAGATAGCTTAGTTTAAACAATGGAAGTTTTAAACTGTCTTTTTGCTTTAAATGTGGTATTCTCACAAATAAAACCTAACATAGGTAGTTGAACTTCATGTGCCCTTACCAGAATAGGGTCAGGGAAAGTCTAGGTAACTCATATCTCTTCAGTAGAAGTACTAGTTATTAATTTTGGGCAGACTACTGATTTTCCAAAAGAAAAAAAAAAAAAAGCTGTGCCTTACTAAAATATGTAGTGAGAGCATCACAGGAGTGGTGAAGATAAAGTTTCTGAGACAAGGGTTATTCTTGTAGTAATTTTAATCTTAAAGTATCCATCATTATAACTTAAAGAAGTAGCCAGAACACTTAATGTCCCAGAGCCATACATTGTCACCAGCCATTTATTAACAGTCATGCTGGATGACAGTTATGTATGCTTTCAAATAGTTTTCTTTTGACAAATTCATAAGATAAAGCTTTATAAATAAAGTGCAACCGCATTACAAGGGAATTATTTTGATTCTGAACTTTAGAAAATTGCAAAGTCATTGCTGAATAATTCTATTTAGTTGGTTTTAGTAACTTAGAGCCCTTACTGTTATTACAGCTCCTAATAGGTTTGATACGTTATGTGAATTTGAAGTAGCTGACTTTGTTTGGGTCAGTTTTATGTTGTGTATTAGCTACAAAGTTAATTAAGAAGAGTGTTCATGGAAAAAAAACTGAACACTCAATTAGCAAGTGCAAAGATGTTAGGTACCTAATTAATAAAATGTTTTAAAATAATTTATGATTTGGGGTTAAGAATTTCTCATAAGGATAATTAACTTCTCAACCAGTAATTATTAAAATATTAAATATTAAAACTGAGCCTTATAGTAGTGTCTTCCAATGATGCTTCAATTTGCCAGCTTGCACTCAGTAGGGTTTTTCAGTGTCTTGGAAATCAGTTTGGGTAAAAGAAAATAAATGAAAAATGTCCTTGGAGGAGAAATCAAGTCAAATCTTACTAAATGACTGAATCAATTACTCTGGTTATATCAGTATTTGTTTTAGAACTCTAGATGCAAAGGCTTAAAATTATGTGCCTGATTGGGAGTACCTGGAAGTGTGTTGACGTTGCAGAAAAGCAGTATTTGTATCCTACTTAAGAGTTGAACTCAGTATGTCAAGGGGCAGATTTTCTCCAGATTCTGTTTTCAATTTGGATTTTGATAGGTCCTTACCTATTGGATTTGATGTGAATTATAAAGTTGTTTGTTGCATAGAAAGCTAACTGAAACAGTTCATGCTATCCAAATTAAAAGATGCAATTGGAAATCTCTTCCTGAACCTTTTAAAAAAGAGGAGGGGGAGAAAAAAGGTAGGGGTGTGGTCATTACTGAATTCTTTATTCTCCTGGTACAGCCTTTTACCAGCTTTGGTTAATTCCCTGGTTTTAGCCATATACGTGAATGAGCTCAGAGCTTGATTATGTTATTTCCAGAACTTGTATTTGTCTCACCTGTTGGTGAGGTAGTTTGAGTAGCTTTATTTCAGGCCTGTTTTGAGCATATGTCAAACAAGGTAACAAAAATGGATTCATTTATAAATACTTGTGTTAAATATCTTTGATAAAAAAAAAAAAAAAAAAAAAAAAAAACACCACCAACCTTAAGTATTAAATTACCTGTAAGCCAATTCAAAATGCAGCCTCTAGTATGTGACTGGGAAGTGTTCTGGATTCTAGATTTTCTGCTCATTATTTTTAAGAATGGAGACAGTAATAGTTTTACATGAGTGTTACCCATTACAGACTTGATTCTTAGCAGTGGAAAATGTCGTCATTGGATTACTTGCAGCTTTTCAGTTTTGAACAAAATGTTTCTTTAAAAGTGTTTTCCAGGAGTCTTCAAAGACTCAGCTTTCTGTTGAACCTGTAAATGAGTATCTGTAAGTAAGAATTTGGTCATTTAATAAATTCATAGCTGCCTATTGTATCAGTGGTGGTGAGTCATTTTGAAATAAGTCTTTTTTGACCTGGTGACTGACGAACTTGTTCATGTATAACAAATTAAAAAAATAATGGCAGATGTCAGAAATAAAGTACAAAACAAGCTAGTTCTGCAAGTTTTCTAGCGTTTTGTTCTTGTCACATTTGTGTGGGTTTTGCAGCTGCTCCATGTTCTAGTTACCAAACAAAAGTTAGAAGATATTAAACCAATACAATGAGCTTGGCCACTGTTCCTGACTGTGGGAAGGAGGAAGACGGGCATCCTGTAGGGGTCAGAACAAAATGCATAGTGGTGCTTACGTGGGGGGGGGGGGGGGCGGGGCAGTTGCTTTGGTGCAAGTTAACCTGTTAGTATCTTCTTGTGAAATACACAGTTCAGAGTGTGAACCTATTAGTATCCTAGTTTTTGTGCATTGCTAAGATTTTTTTCAGTGAATGGCAATAGTTTTGTTATCTCTGTACCTGTATAAACTTGAAAATATGCCAGCTTAATGTAGAACATGAAAAATTTGTTTTGTAATCTGATTTGCAACTTTCCTGAGCTGCCTGTGATTCCGTGCCTTCATGCAGGAACAAATTTTCTACTTGCTTTGTGGCTTAGCGTAAAGACAAGAACCAAAATCACAGCATAAAAATAGAACCAAGTGTTGTGTACCAGTGCTTTGCATATCGATCATTGAAAGCATTGATAGCAGTTTAATTTTTAATATGTCAGCTTCTGTGCTCTAGGATTTAAATAGTCTTTCTAGGCATGAAACTGCACAATTTGGAGTTACCAAATTGTTTTAAGTATTGCTGACTTTGTACCCTGCTCTAAACAGCCACTTCACGTTTGTATTTAAAATACAAACTCTGCAGTGTGTGTGAAAAATCCCACTTGTATTTACTCTTTACTAACAGATAGGATTTTGGACTTTTATTATGACATATACTTCACCTTGTTAGATACTGTAAATTTGTACTCAGGCCACGCATTACCAGACATTAGTTGAAAGGATTTCTCTCTCCTTCCACCTTACTGAATTTATAAACTGACCAATTCTGCCACTTTGTGGATAGCAGGAGGACATACAGGATTTTTTTTTTTTTTGCCTTTGAGAAGAGATGATGATAGACTTTTTTTTTTTTCCCCTCTTCTGTGTATTAATATCAGTTGTGCTTTCACCATTCATAGGGGGGGGGGGGGGTGTTTTTTTCCCCCCACCATGCCCTATATGCTTTGGGGTAGGGTTATAGTATAACTGACAGAAAGATTACAGATACATCCATACAATACTTCTGAGAAGTTGAATATTTGGACTCTTTCTGAGTTAATAATATACTGAGTACAGATCTGACATATGACATACAGCTAAGTTTTTCACCCTTTTTATAAAACTGGCTTATTTTTCAAGATCAAAATGAAATGATCATCTGTTTTTGTGATTTCATATAAGACCGTGTTTTCCCACTGGGCTTAAAAAATGTTACTTAATGGTGATCCACTAGAGGACATACTTAAGAGTTCCAGCTTGTTTCAAGAAGTTAGTAAGGGAAAAGGAGCTCTTCAGCTGCCTGGGTTTGTTGCAGGTGTGAATGTCTCATTCGTGCAAGATCAGATTCCTTTGAAAAATGTTTTCTGGAGGCCACGTGGTACACTTTCTGTCCCACATGTAGGCGCGGTTGATGGAGGTACAATTGTGTGTTTTCTTCTACTGCCTTTGGCATTGAGGCAGAACTGAAATACTGAGTCCTATTACTCTGAGACTTCAGGTTTCTATGAAACAGTTTTTAAAACCTGTCTCCACTGTCCAATTACCATTTTTCCCTGTACACCAATGATTTTTACAGTGCTGTGAGCCACGTAATGACCAACTGCCACATTGCTGGGTGGAATTCAACCCCTAGTCAGTCTGCCAGGCAAGCAGGGCAGAAATTTCCTCATCAGTGATGAGCATAGCTCTTTCTCCTGTGGGAAATTTACATCTCCAGTGTGGCCATTTCATAAATTCTCATATGTAACTTCCAAGAATAAATGTTTAGCCTGAACTCCTTGTGTTACAGCAAGCTACCTGACAGTCCTCTGATGCCAAACATGGTGGTTATTCCTTGAGTAACACAGGAACTCTAAAAGTGAGCCTCTATCTGGAATGATGTATAAAAGTCATCAGTCATGGCATTCTCCCATTTTATTATAGTTCTTGGATCTTGCTTCCCCAATACCATACTTTGACATCACTAGTGTACAGAACAAGTCAGATATTGAGTGTAGCTTCTTCCCAGTTGACTTCAGAGCAAGGTGTTCAAGTGATCATATTGGAGAAGAATCATTGAGAGTGCAGTTACAGCATGTAGATGGAGTTGAAGTACCTGGGCCAGTTTGTATGATGTACTACCTTTACCAACATGGCCTTTTTAGGGAAAATTTTGGGGGGCATTGAAGAATAGTTCTTCCTCTGCTTGTGCTTCCTGCCCCTTCAGGCCTTTTTCATACAAGTAGGTATGTAAAACCTATTGCAGTTAAAAAATCCAGAAATAACCCCTTTGCAGAAGTATGGGAAAATCACAGCTACTGCTCGGTTCCATCCGAATGTCACTGTGACAATGGCTGTTTATTTTGTGCCCATTAAATACTTGACACAGGGACCACGGACATGGAGTCTGGTCTAGTATATGACTTAAACTTTTCAGCTTAGGAATTTTGTGCTGTATGAAAGCCTGGGGAGATGTATGCAGAAGGCAACTTTGATAGCTTACCACTTTTCTTAGAAAAAAATATTTTGCATATACGCTGATTTGAGCAGCTAATGTAATTGCACAAGCTGAAGACTTATAATGGTAGTGTGAGGTTCTAGAAATAGTTTTAGTGTCTTAAAAATAAAACCTGTTATCAGCATTTGTCATTCATCAAAGTATTTGTCATTGTGCTTTGTTAAAGCACTGGAAAATTCTGAAGAACATAATACTTCATAATGCAGCAGACTAAGGAAAGGTAAAGATTAATTTAGAAGGATGTTTGTTGTCATAATAATACACTCAAGATAAGTGTCTCTTTTACTTACTAGTTCCCTTAAGTGGAAGAATTAGGCTGTTAGCATATTATTTTAATAAACTCTGTTCTTTGAGATTTCTATAATTAAATTCCTCTAGGGAATACTGTAATTTGCTATAATTATTTATATATGTTGTGACACAACCACAATCAAAATTTTAACTAATTTTGACATTGTTAGAAAAGACATGGTCTGCGGTTACGAAAAAATCTTTTCAGTGGATTTCCAAATGGCTGCTTCAAGACTCCTGTCACTGCTAATGCTCTCCTGTAAGCAACAACACAAATTACATTCTAAGTGCAGTAAAAATAAAAAAAATATATTGTGAGGGTTAGGGTTTTTCTTTTATCAGTATTTTCTACTGCTAGTGTAACTGTATTCTGTATATAGCTGTTTTCTTGAGAAATATTGGTTAAACTCTGATAAATACATTTCACAGGAAAGCTGCTTCTTGGGTTCCATTAGGTTGTCGCGGGGAGAGGTTGAGAGCATGTGCAGTGGCTTTGTGAATGTGTATGCAGTGAGGAAGAAGAATTAGTGCTTATGGAAAAGTGCGGATACGTTAGAATTTGACTACACTGACTGTTTTGGGCTTGCATAACAGTACCTCATCTAGGCAGGGATGTTAGCATATATTAAAGTCAATGTAGATCTCAGATTGGAAAAAAAAAAAACTCTTTAAAGCATTGTTTTGTTCTAGAAAGGGATTCAAAGTATTTGGAATACAGTGCTGTGCACAATACTTGCATTATGGCAAAAGTTCCATCAGCTTCACAGAATGTACTAGATGAGGTAGCAGAAATTTCTTCAGAGGAAGCATGAACAAACTGCCTGCAAAAGCCTGCTTTCTGTCATCACTTACTCACGCAGTCCCATTTTTAAGCTGTCTCTTTGGATGCCCAAAACTGGTCTATTTTTTTTTATGGATGGTATTTTTATGGATGGTATCTCATGGTATTTTTTGGTCAGAATAGTTTGATACAGGAAAAAACGTGTACTGCTCTTGACTGTTATTAGGCAGTTGGAATTTGTGTTCAAGAAAGGCTTGCAAAGAAATTTTACTTCGGTTCGGTGCATCTGTAGTGCTTTTAATATCTGCCCAACCACTGGTTCTTTTCTGCATTAGTGCATGTATCCCTTTGTGGGTAAGGAGAGAAGGGGAATAATGCCTGAGTTTTGGAAATGGGCAGGGCATAATTATGGCAGTTTCTACTTCTGTGGATCGTATGTGTGTTAGGGACAGAGTATCTAATCCCATATTCTAATCGTATCATGACAGAAAGAAAGGTTTCTGGAGGAAAGTCTGCATTTTTAAGAAAAATGTGCTATTCATGGCCAGAAGGGAGCTACCTGACTACGAAGAACTTGAAACTTGTTTTCATCCCTCAAAGCAAGTCTAAATCTCTTGTAGTCCCAAATCCAATTTAAAATGGAATAAGCTAGGTGACTGAATATAGTTACATGTTGGCATGTCAGTGTGATTTCTGTGGTTGTTAAGATGGTCATAGCTTCACTGAATTTATTTTCTAAGGGGGCTATAAATTTTTCAGCCATTGTGTAACATCTGCTTAGTGTCTTCGGTGAAGCCTTAATCACTGAAGAGAAGAGAAACTCAGTACATGGACCATAATGTTGGAAATGTTATTCTGTAAATTGAATGCAAAAATAAATGCAGTTATCTGAAATGAATCAAGTAGATGGAAAATATAATAGAATTTCTGAAAATTGGAAGGTATACCTTTATCCCAGAAAGAAAATGGAGAAATAGCAAGTAATAGCAGTGATTCTTTCATCATGGCAGCTTCAGCACAATGAATTCCATTTGGACTTAGCTAGTCATCAATTCTGTGAACCATGAAAGCTCCAAAATAATATTTTTTGGTTACATAAATGTCATGCAAGACTTTCTGACTGTGGAAGACTCCTAAAGCACACTTTGAAGGTTGGGTTGGGGACACTGCTTTAAATGTACCTATACTTACAATTCTGAAGTCATTCACCTCCTGACTTTGAGATTTAGTAAAGCTACTAGATCAAATTTAACTTACCCCTGGCGTGGAAGCATTTCACTGCTTGCTAACTGTTGACAAAAGTAATCTCTGCTGCACAGACATTAAATTGAGTATGGCTGAAGAGTGCAAAAGTATTTCAGAAAGGCATCAAGAGTATTGAGGAGTTGAACGCCTTTTTTTTTTTTCCTTCAAGTGTTGCCATTTCACTATAGCAATTGAAATTGCAGCCCAAAGTTATATTTTTGTCCACCTTTAAATGCCGTGAAATAGATTTTAGTTTTTGGTTGTCTTGTTTTGGTTTTTAGAATAGTGTTGGGCAACTGTAGGTGACAATATTAACTCACAGATTGATACAGATATACCCATGACCCTGCTCTTGAATATTCTTTCTGGCTGCTAGGCCACAGGTTTAGAGCCAGCTGATGTGGCTGCTGGCTTTTTTCTGGCACACGGAGTGTCAGAAAAAAATCTATAGCATTGCAGAAAGCTGAGAGTTTGCTTCACCCCTTGCCTCACGCTGCCTCTCTTCACATACCGCCCTGGCCTGCTTACACTGGGAGAGCTCTCTTACTGGACAGTGGTATTTGGGGACCTGCCTCAATGGTGTGTGTACAGATGTACGTTTCTAACTTCCAATAAAATCCGTCTTGTCTTTCTTCCAAGGAAGTTGGTGAAATGCAAGTGCTTCACCTGTAGTGTTTGCAGATTACTCTGTGTAGTAAAAATGTTATAACCTCTACAAGTTCACTGAGTTGGAGCACCTTAAATCTTGTCTATAATCCTTTTTTTCTATATAACATCAATGGAAAAAAGTGCAGCCTTTGCACAAGTACAAGAGCAAAAGAAACCAAGAAAGTCAGAAAATCGATAAATTAGAGACTTGCTTGAGCATTCCCTCGCTGGAAGTAAATGAGTGATATAAAAAGTTAAGTGGTGCACTTTGCTTCAAGGTAGTGTTACAACAGACACCTTAACTTTTGAAACCTGTAATACAAATTAATGTCTTTTCAACCATCAGTAATTTTTTTGCATTGCTGCTGTTAGACTTTGCTTTTGTGCTTATTAAATGCATATATAGAACATCTAATGCAAAGGATCTAAAGCTGTTCTTTGCGTAAACAATTAATAACAGGCTTGTGAAATGATGCATGGATTTGGCAAGAAGGGAACCCAACTGGGAGAAAATAAGAAAAAAATATGTAAAGCTAAGGATTAACACTGACAAAACAGATGTCCAATTAATAATTATTTTAGCTTATCACTAAAACCCTTCTGAAAATCCTAGTTTGATAGTCCAAGGAGTTTGACAGGTTTTTACCATATTGGACTGTATCAGATGAAACTGTAAATCCAAAAACGTTTTAAAGAAATTTTCTAGGCTTTAACTTAGTATTTCTGTTATATAGAAAACTCAAATACTTCAGAAGCTCCAGTTCCTATACATACATTATTACCTTTATCAACAAATTAAACAATAAGCAGAACTCAAGAGGTCAGAAATAAGCAAATTTTAAAATACCAATTCTTGCACTGGAGATACAGTCAGAGGATTTCTGTCAGCCATTAACATTTGGGTTTTGTTCAGCTATTTCCTTCTAGCAACAGAGGCGAAAAATGCAAGACTGGAAATTAAGATGTGCTTTAAGTAAAAGTAGTTCAAAGTTGGTGTTGCTATTTTAAAATGGATTTTATTATTTTATAGATCTTGTGGTTGTTAATTGGCTTGCTCTTTGGAGGATACATTGGGTTACATGTAAACTTTTTATTAGGTTATTAGGTTTATTAGGTTAGACTTTCTCCTTTTACTTATTCACTTGAAGCCAGTTTAAACTGCAGCAAGTTGCTTCTAAAAATCTTTTGATCTGCAAAACTGGAAATTAGGTTGTTTTCAAAGGGAGATTTATAGATTATAACATAGGAGTATTGTGTGTTAAGCTTAAAATGGCAGCTAACTTGAGGAAAAAAGCATTCAATGTGATGATTTTCAATGGCGGCTGTGTGATTTTTATCTGAATGACTTAATAGTCTTAGAATACTTTGGTTTATATTCCATGTTTATTCTAAATTTTACATTGTCTGTAGATCTCTGATCATGTACTGGCTTTGCTATTTTTATCTATCTGTAACTTATACTTTCTCCTGGTTGCATGCTGCATTTCTTCTACTTTTTTCAACGTAGACATTGAAATACAGGACTTATAAAAGACTTTTATTTAATCCCTTTTTTCTGGTGGTATTCTTTTTCAGGATAACGTTTTGTCATCTACCTTTTCAAAGTAAATGGCTATATGTGGGCACCGAAAGAGGAAACATTCACATTGTCAATGTGGAATCATTTACTCTCTCAGGCTATGTCATCATGTGGAATAAAGCCATTGAACTGTGAGTTCAGTCTAGTATTGTCTATTGGGGGGGGTGGGGGAGGGGGTGCGGAGCAGATGTCCAAGTGTCCAAGATATTCTAAGTTGCAGAATTGACATTCTTATCTAGAACAACCTCCGTATTAGTCTCATTGCACCAAATAATATGGGCAAAGTACATAAGCATGTAAATAACTTTATTTTCATAAAAGTGAAGTGTTAACAATAACTTGGTGGACTTTTTTTTTCAGCTTGTTAAAACTATTTCTGTCTTGACTTAAGGCTGTGATGCCCAGAACTCTGTTCAACATCAGCATGTTTTCAGGGATAATTGGATTCAGTAATCCTTGTAGAATATCTTCCAGAGTGTAAAGATATGCATTGTGACAGGACTGATGCATACTGGTTGAAAATGTAAATTTAAATAAGTCTATTCCAAGAACAAAATATATTATTTACAGCTATTTCCATTCCTCCTTCCTTTTTTAAGAATAAATTTGTGAATGCAAATACAGTGGTATGTGGGTGAAAACATAGTTATATGCTGCTGTTTCTATGCTGCTGTTGTTTCTAGAATGTTACATCTATCTTCAAAACATACATGAAGTCCATCACTTGCCAAAGGCTTTTGGAAAAAAAACACATCTCTCCATATGTCAATCTTCCTTAATATCAAGATAATAATTCTTTAATAGCAATAAGTCAACGTAAAAACAGAGTTATGTTTTTAATAAAACATTTTAATAGCACCCATCTTGGGCAGTATATAAATTATACAATGTTTAAAAAATAGTTACTTTAATTCTTTTTTCATCACTGAAGAATTAATGGTTTAGACTGTGTATCATATCATCTTGTATACAAATGAGCACGTGGAAGAAGGAAGATAGAATGTAGCTTTCCAGTTTGTGCAATTACGGGAGGCAAAGCTTTATGGAAATAATAACATGGGCTTTGTCTTATCTGTAGCAGCTATTGTTCTTTGAGTTAGTTAGCATTCAGATAATCTGTGTGTATGCAGGAATACTAGATAAAAGTCTACTGTATTAGTCTACTGAAATCTTCTGAAGAAAAGTGGTATATGAAACAGGTGTTGTATGAAATGCTGCTGATCTTTTTTAAAATAGTGTTTTGTTTTTCCTGATCAACTTTAGGAGGTGTTTTAAGATTAATCGATGTCTTGATGTTTCACTATGAGAGTGCATAAATATAGTTTATTTATTTGTAATTATCATATGAGATGCAGTTCTGGGCAGGACTATTTTTTTTGCTTGATTGGAATTATTCCTTGTTTAGGTCATCCAAATCTCACCCAGGACCTATTGTTCACATCAGTGACAATCCAATGGATGAAGGAAAGGTAGGATATGTTTGAAGGCTTTTCACTAAACTATTTTTCAAGTGAGACTTTTTTTTTTTTAAAAAAAGGTATAAATCCCACTGCTTTTAAGGAGGGACTAAGTAGATGAGGACAATGTTGGAAGCATGAACAAAGACTAAATCAAGGCGTTAGGCTCTAAAAATATGAAGTAAAGTACAGACATGAATATAGGAAACACTGCTAGGGTAGCTGAACGTATCTTGTAATCAGAAACGTTTTAAAATACAGCTGAAAGCACTGAACTGCAGAAATCCTTGAAGATATAAACGAGGAACATTTACTTCTTGTGGTTAAAAAAAAAAAAAAAGTTTATTAAAAAACAACTTGGGATGGAAACTAATAAGCTTTATAATGCCATGGGGGTGTTGTTACTTTTACAACTGTAAAATGCTTTGTGATCACTGAAGTGTATCTATATAGATTGCTGTGTACTTTAGCCAATGCAATACAGCAATTTTTATGAGGTTCAAGATCTAACTGACAAACTATCACTTACCAGTATCTGGTGGTTAAAACTTAACTGGCTTGTAGTACAACTAAATGCTTCAGAAAAGTCATCTTTAGTAAAAACATGCTAGAAAAAGCTACGTATCAGACTTGTATTCTCCTTGTGAGATATTACCAACGTCGTCTTAACTTAATTTTTTTATGGTACACATTCTTGAAGCCCTCACAGGACATTCATTGTAATGTCCTGTGACACAGCAGCCAACAAGAAGAACCTGAACAATGAAATCAATGGTCCTAAGTTCTTTCTTAGAACTTTCTTAGTAACACTTGCAGATTTATTCTAGAACTATTTGTCTGGGGAGACATCTTACAAGGCACATGTAAAAATGATATAGAATTAATAACTTAAGTTCATACTGAAGGTTTCATGAATTAAAAGGCAAGTAGTTAAAACATTTTTATCTGACAGCAATGACTAATACTAAAATGTACATTTTTATAGAGAAGTGACCTTCTGCTAGGCAGTTTAATTCAGTACTTTTTTGGCTGCGTGGCTAATGCCTATTCCATTTGATTTCTTTCTTTACACTGGAACAAGATAGTTGTGCTAGAAAACAATGGATCCTTGGAAACCCTCAGTAAGCTGTATAAAGAAATGCTTCCATTTGTTCTAGAACATCTGTTTTTGTCACATCTATTTCTTATCTGTTTCCTAAGTGCTTTATTCTGTATTGTTACATGCTATAGAATCACTCATACATGATTAAGCGTGTATAGAATAACACCACGTATGTTATGGCTTTGCTGTAATTAATTCTGAACTTCATTCATGGTTGCAAGACTGATCCTTTGCTTCAGTTGTCCGACCTCTTGTCTAATCTTTGGATGCGATTGTGACTCTCTAACCTTTGAAGGATCTTCAGCCTGTTTATCTTGTGTTGCCTCATAGTTATTTAGCAAATCTAACTGGTCTGCTGCAATTTTTGTTCAGGTGCTTTGGTCCACAGTTGAAGAGTAAGCAGGAAGGGTTTTCTTTAATTTTCACAACAGAAAAAAAGTAAAAGAAGAGGGTTTTGAAAACCATAGTACATATGCATCTCTTCTGAAAGTGCGTAGACTCCTTCCAAAAATATGGTTATAATTTGGCTAGGTATACCAGACGAGCTGGTATGTCTAGCCAAATACCATTTTAGAAAGTTTGTCTCTTTAAACAAATTTTCATTGATTCCTCTCTAGAGTATATATAGAGTATATTCAGGTATGAGTAATTTAATATATTGATGAATTAAATTCTAAATGTTTATTTCTGTCAGTGTAATGGCTCAGAAATATCATAGAGTTTTGAATTCCCAAGTGTAAATAATTTTCAAGGAGAAAGAAAATGTTGCTTTCCACTGTTCTACATGTGCAGGAAAAAAATACTACTTTGTTTGTTTTCTGTCTGATGTGTTAGTGGTGGATAAAACTGAAAAGATTGGGCAATGATAGTATTGTCTCAGCAGTGATTTGAATATTTTAATAGCTTGCTAGTTGTGAGCTTGTAACATAGATGTCTGAGGTTTCAGTCCAAAAAGAATTTAACAAGTAGAGCTCTTCCATTCAGTTGAAAGTCACAGAGGTAAGCATGTAACTACTGGATTTTTCTGTAGGATTAGGTCTGAATTGTACTCCAGAATCATGAACGCCAGATTATGAATGTAATGAAGCTATGGTAACTTGAGAAAAGATAAACAATCTATTTAGTCTGGTGTATTTTACACATACTTTATATTTAATTACTGTCAATTAAAGTGAAAGGCTTGTTGTTTTCATCAGTTTGGGTCTTCCTTAGTCTTGTAGAATGACCTTACGGTCCTCTTCTTTCTAAGAAAAAAAGAAGAAAATACATTCATAAAAGCAAGCAAAACAAATAAAAGACCTGTGCTGTTGCAAGAGCCTGCTGTGTACTTGCTTCTTAAAACTTTCAGGCTCTTAAAAAAATCCTAATGAAGAGAAGGCTAAATTCAAAGTTTAAAATAGAAAAATTATTAAAAGGCTTATGGTAAGTAGGGTAGTACATGACACTGTAGTGAGGAAAAAAATCTAACATTCACTTTTACTGGATCAGACACTTAGTATTTAGGTCATTTTTGCTCTATGTAGCAATGAAATATAATATATTGTCCGTATGCTGGCTGGAGATCCTCTTTTACATATTGGAAACAACTGCAGACCCTGAAAAACTTAAAATCTTGAAAAGACTGTTCAGGCAAAACCTCTAGGTACAGCAGTAGACTCGTGTAGATCTCTCTCCCTGACTACACTGACATGTATGGGAAGGCAGTGTTTTCTAACCTGTAGTATGAAGATCAGTCTTCATACTTGGGGTGCCTTTGCTTACATGAAATAGGTTGTTACAGCAGTGAATAAATATCTGTAACCAAGTATTCCTTTTCTGTATGTCCATGCTGGGAAAAAGAAGTGGAATTGAAGGCCTGCTACATAATGCTTAGAACCACTTTAGCAGTGTTGCTGAAAGGAAGGCTCTCAGAGTAGATCAAACTACTATAAAAATAAGCTAATAAGAAGAACCTCCTTTGACTATATAATAAGTACAAAGGCTGCTACTACTGTGTTATGTTGGCCTTGTTTTGTTTTCATTAAGAGAATTGTCACTTAAGATAGGAAAACAAAACACTTAAATACTCAGCAATGTGATAGCACAATTATTCTGAGCAATTTGGATCTTAATTCCCTGCAAAAATAGTTTTAGTTTTTATTCTTGAAAAATATGATTTCAAAAAGCATTACATTTAATTTCTCTCTACCTTTCCTTTGAACAGCTAATTTTCTTTGTGTTCATTTAGCCAATTAACTCAAATTTGATTAACATCAGGGAAAGCTTATTACATTTTTTTTCTTAGAGACAGTGAAACAATGCCCCGAACTTCAGAAATGACAGTATACTTTTTCTAACAAATCTAAGCAGAACAAATTCCAGTGAGGAAAAGACATGTTAGTGAACAAAAAGTGCTTCTCCCCCCTCCCCTTTGGGACAAGAACTGCAGGCCATGTAAATGGTGTTATATTGGCTTATAAAGACTTAATATTTATGCTTATTATTGCAGCTCCTGATTGGCTTTGAGTCTGGAACAGTGGTATTGTGGGATCTGAAGTCAAAGAAGGCAGATTACAGATACTTACACGATGAGGTAATAACAATTTTTCACCTGCATTGTATATTATGAGGACATCATTCACAGTTCTAGAGATACCATTTTTTATTTTATTCAGTTCTTCTCCTGCTCTTGTCACTAGTGGATGAACAAATAGGTCTCTTGAAATTGCAAGTTCTTGAAGCTTTCTGTAAAAGAAATAGTGTTTGCATAATAGAAACTTCAGACTGAAGAAGTGTTTGCTGAGTTGAAGTTTTTTGCAATGAATGGTGTCATGGATTAGGTTTCCTCCCCCAATTTCTGTGGTTAAGGTTTCAGCTCTGTTTTTCTGTTGAGTAGTGTGTCTTTCATCTATGTTAAGAGCTTGAGTCTTTAGTTGAAATAAGATAGCTTAGCAATTTTTGTAATTTGGAATCTCTCACATTCTGAAAAGTGTGAAAAAAGAAACCAATTAATAGCCTCAGTAAGATGGATCTATAAGTGCACCTCTTCATTGTAGGATAAGATCAAGGTTAAAACCAGGAGAGAGTGTTGTTTTGTTTTTTAAAAAGGTTGGGTGAGCATTTAATGACATTTATTTCTTACAAATTGTTTTTTTTAGAGAATTAGGCTGCTGGAAAGACAAATTAAAAAATAATCATTCAACACATTATGCAAGTATATGCATTTTATTTAAAATCACACAAAGCTAGCTTTGGTTACATTTAAAAGATCCTAAAATGTCTTTATCGTTGTTCAGTACTAGCTAAGCTAGGCATGCTTTGTATATCACAAAGGGGAGTATGTATCTTAGCTCTGTGCTAAAGTTCTCACAAGACAGGTTTTTCTGTGTTTTTTTCTTTGTAGTTGTTCTGGCCTAGTACTTACACTTGCATGTGTCACCTCTGCCTATGGAGAGTTTCTCTGAAGGGTGAATCTCTGAAGCAGCCTAAGCCTTAGATCATCAGAGCTGGATGAGATTTCTTTGAAGCTTGTACAGTTGTTTTGGAGCACAAAGCATGTTATATGAAGAACAATTTCTTACCTTCCGATTGGATTACATGCACCTAACTCATTCTCTCTGTGTTGCTTCATTTTATAAGCTACTTCATATCTCCATCATCTCTTTCTAGTCTTTTGTTCATATGCAGGCTCTTCCTATACTTCTTGCTGTTCTTGCTCATCTCAGATTTTATTTTTAAACTGTTTTATTGTATCTTCTTTTAAAAGAGAAAAACACAACAAAATAGCTAATTCAAGATGTAAGCACGTAACATTTATATGGGGAATCATTTTGTTTGGTTTCATTTTCTTTCAGTCTTAATACTGGATTAGCCTTTGCAAGGATCAAACAATAAATACTTCCTTGGAACAACCTGCTATAAAAGTATTGTATCACTTTTTAGTGTCAATTGTCAGCTCAGTGCACCTTGTTTTAATGTAGTATTGTTGTGGTTTAACCCAACAGGCAGGTAAGCACCACACAGCCATTCACTCACTCCCCTGCAGTGGGGGATAGAGGATACAGGAGAGAATCAGAAAAAGGTAAAAACTTGTGGGTTGAGATAAAGACTGTTTAATAGGATGGAGAAGGAAGGGAAAATAAAAATAATAATAAAGAATATACAAAGCAAGTGATGCACAATGCAATTGCTGATCACACACCAACCAATGTCCAGGCTCTCCCAAAGACTGAGCAGGGACAGCCCCTCAGCCAACCCCTCCAGTTTTATTGTTCAGCATGACGCCACGTGGTGTGGAATATCCCTTTGGACAGTCTGGATCAGGTGTCATGGTTCTGTCCCTTCCCAGTTTCTTGTTCACTCCCAGCTTCCTCACTGGTAGAGCAGCATGAGAAGCAGAAAAATTCCTGTCTGTGTAAGCACTGCTCTGCAACAAGTAAAAGCAACATCCTATACCAGCCACTAATGAAGAAAATTAACCTTATCTTAGCTGAAACCAGGACAATACTAGAATCTTTTTCTTTTTTGTCTGTATCACTTCACAGTTGCATGTGCTGGCTGATTTTAGAAAAGGAAAAAAAATCTTTCAGCAGTTCTTCACTGGAAGGGCTCATTTCTACCTTGAATAAGCCTTAGTATTGTCAGTGGACTTTATCAGTTCAATATTCTTGTTCTGATTTTCCTGGTTATTTATGAATAAACCAAGTAGCACAGATCCCTGAGGTCTCTGCCAATTACCTTCACCTGTGAACCGATCAATTACTGCCAGTCTCTTTCCTTTAGCTTGCTTTTCTTCCTGATGCCTTAACCAATTATTCATCTGTTCAAGGATATCTAATCTGTTTATTTGGTTTCCTCTGAGAAATGTTGTTGAAGACTGGAAAAAAAATCCATGTAGATGGCTTAATTGGTGTTTCAATTAGCCACTTGCTTATTTACATTTTCAGAGGTTTGTTGGATGTGATTTCCTATTACCAAAAGCATATTGACTGCTTGTACCTGGTATATTAAACTAATTCTTATGTTGGTTAGTTCTTTATTAAAGTTTTGATAATGGCTCTAGAAATTTACCCAGAATAGTCACTGTGCTGTTTATTTTGTTTTTCTTTGGATTTTGTGGCCCACTTGTTTAAAGGTTGGCCTCATGCTTGTCATCTATGAGATGTCCTGAACCAACCTGATTTTGAGAGGTCACAAACAGCAGTGTATAGTTCAGTTGTTTCATCTGTTATTTTCTTTAGGATGTGTAGGTGAATGCATCTAGCTATTCCTTTATTTTGACTGCAGAAGAGGTAATGAAACACCTGAGGTAAGATGCTTTGCTAAAGAAAGCATTTATAGTCTCCATAAGTTGGGGATGGATAAGGAGACCTCAAAAAAGAAGATACATGGAGTGAGCTTGATGAGTTCTAGTGTCGTCATTAGTGAGAACCACCATATGATAAAGTTCCTTTAAAAAACAAACAAACAAAAATATTGGCATGTTATTTAAATCCAACTTTCTAATGTGGAAAAATAGAACAATGGCCGTTTTTTGAATTTGGATTTGGTACAGTTAGCACAGTATCATATTTTTCTGGATTCTGTATTGAATGCCATAAAAATAAGAATGATTAATCTTGTTACACATTATGTAAAAGGTGTATTTCTTGAAAGGTGCCATTGCAGAGAGTGCTGTAATTGTCTCTGGCCATATGGCCTTATGGCCTTGAGAGATGATGTATCAGATGCAGTAAAGGTAAAGCTGCAGAAAGTGAATGATGACTGATCATGATTTATTTCTTCATATGTATATGATCAGTTTTTTAGCATGGGCTAGATGAGGTGCATCTTCTCCTGTATCCTTCATTTTGTTCTTCAGTGCCTGTTTTGTGTTCAGCTGCAAAAATTGAGAATCTCCCTGAATTTGTCAGTGAAAAAAAATATTAAGCTCCGTAATGTTAACTTTCTAATTATGCTTTGACTAACTAGTGGCCTATATGAATATACTGTTCCTGCTGTTTGTCAGCTAGCCCAGTTTCAGCTAGGGGAAAGTAAATGTTGCCCAATTGCCTTATTTAAAAAAATAAATAAATCTAGTTTTTATGAGCAGTATCCTTAACAGGTAAGAGAAAAGCCATCCCAGTTACTTAATGCTGAGTGACCTTACTGTGGAAAGGTGGGTAACTTTTACTGGAGCACTAAGACATCATCTTTGTTCATAATACTGAAGCCTAAGAAATTGATGGTAGGAATATTGTTTGGTGACTCAAGCCTCCTTGTTAGAACTGGAAGACTGGCTCTAACCTTATTGAAAATAGATAATGACTGACACGGATTGTAGTCCCATCAGTATAATTAAAGTCCAACACCAGTCATTGCAAAGGTGATGACTGAGTCTACATCTGTTTAAAAATTGCAGTGCTCTTCAAGGGACATGATCTTTGCTGCTGGGAGTTACAGGATTGACACCAGCAGAGCCTGGTGCTGCAGCACCAAATATTGTCTCTGGTATTGCCTCAAGCCTGGAGCTGAATCTCTGACTCTGCAGACTCTTTACAAGAGAAATGTGTGTGCTTCACAGTGCTGCTACATTTTGAGTTATGATGGCTGTTAATGGGTGACTAGGCTTCAGCAGGTGTCACAGGCAGGATGGGTGGAGACATTTATTACCATAAATACTGTTTGTAAACCTTGCCATTGGATATGTTTCTTCTACCTTCATTGCTTTTTACCAGTGTCATTTGATGCAACTGATTCACAACTTCCCAGGTGTCCAGGGGTCCAAATGTTATGCTTTACTGTCTTCCTCTACTCATGAGCAAGGAGATCAACCTTTCTATATGATCAGAGGTTTATGGCAAGATAGCTGTGCAGCTTCCTTGTCGAAGAAAGCTAAATCCTATTACAACTTTTTAAACTTCTGCTTGTTTTCATTCAGAACTTCCTGACCAGCAAGGAGGCTCTCTTGAAGCAAATTCCAATGTTGTTGTGTGGCAGATTCATCTGTTATCTGAAAGCTGAGTCAGTGGAACACTGTCCCTGTTTTCCTCTTGTCTGAACATGCATGCCCACCCAGCACCATGCTCTGATGACTGCAGCACAAAATTAGGAGCTGTCATCCCAAGGACAGGAATGCTTATAGGGTGCTTAACTTCTTAAAACACCACCAGCACTGCATAAAACCTTTTTAACCATATTGCTGCTGAACTATGGTTGAGGGAGGCAGCTGTTGATAATGACTTGTATCAGTACTGTTTACTGGAGTCTTTTTCCATCTACAACATGCTAGTTTATGACAGGGAATTTAGAATTTGTTCTTGATTTTTCTGTATCACAAAAGAGGTTCTGAATTTTCAGTAGCATAAACTTTTTTTTATTATAACAGCAAAATGTTGCATGTTTACATTTATGAATTCTTCTAAATCTAGTATTATTATTCACAGAATTGGGAGAACAAACTTTTTTTTTTGTCTTGGACAATTTTCTTAGTGAGAAAATAAGAGTAAAATCTTTTTTCTCTTTACATATTTTTTTAAGCCTTTTATGTTCAAATATTTGAACATAATACTTTTAAGTTATGTTTTTCTTCTATGGAATACGGTTTATATTGCAGATACTCCCCTTTCTTTATTTGCAGCCATGAAATAAGTAAAACAATATCTCTAATATTAGTTTGTTTCTTAAATAAACTAGATTTTTAAAAAATGCACTTCAGTTTTAGTTTTCAATGGAGTCCATTCTTCAAGTAGTATTTCTTTGTTCTGATTTAAAGTCAGCATTGATAGCATTAACTCAAAGAATGTATTACAGTTTACTATTTTTAGGCTCAATCTTCTTGTACGTGGCTGAGGTTAAGGGATTATTTTACAGCATTAAAAGCATGTCAAAGTAGCCTGGGGGAGTTGAAATAACTTAATTTAAAACAAACAAAAAAACCCACAACCCTGAAATATGACTTGCCAGAAACCAAAGCATGATCAGGCAGTCATTATGCTTTGCACATTCCATTGCATCAAATTGAACTTCGTGATATACATATTCACTTAAGTTTCAGTAACTACGTTCTTTTTTTTCTTGTCAGTAGTCTAAGAAAAGTGAAAAAAAAATGCCACAGAGGAGTGTTAACACAGGAATGCTGATGTTAGTATGCTTGTTCTGGATATTTTGGTAAACCAGTAGAAAAGGAATGAGTATCATCATCCGTTCAAGTTTACCAAAAAACATTGTATGTGTCCACGCAGGAGATGGAGGGCTATCATAATAAGACAAATCTAAATAGGCTAGGATCTTCCTAGTCATGTACACACTATATTTCAAGTTCTGTTAATGGCATAGAAGTGTTCAAAACAAAAATGGTCAAAACAAAATTATGAATGTAATTCTCCCCAGTTTTGGTTCATTCTTCTGGGAAATTGTGCAGAGGTGTTTGGCCAGTGAAGGTTTCTAATATTTGAAAAGGGTACAGGCATGTGTATATTAAAATAATAAAAATTAAAAGCGTAGATTATTTAGATTTGTTCTGAGTGGTAGCAATTGTATTTGCAGTAGTATAAGCTTGAAATATAAGCTAGAAATATGGTTTAAAACAAGTCTTTATCAATAGGGAAAATTGCAAAAAAATAATCGTATTGTATTCAGATCAAAGTCTTGTGGGAAGATAAGATGAAGAGCAGTCTCAAACTGTTCTAAAATAGTATGCATGTAATCAGCTCTAGGGCTAAAATAAGTCTATAGGAATTGAAAAGATTATTTTTGGAAAGATTTTCTGAACTGAAACAGTTAAATGCCCTCAGTAGGAGAAAACATATAATCAAAACATGAGTCTTTATTGATTAATTTAGTTCTAAGATTGTAAATTGAAGTTGTCTTCAGAATTTCTAAGTTTTTGTACCTCTTTAAAGAGCCAAGAAATAATAGTGATTCTAGGGATATTGACAAGCTGTTGTAGCAGAAGGAAGTGGAGTTTCATAAAATATTAAAATGCATCAATCTCATTATCAGTGATTTACTTCTGTAAGTCTTGTATAGAAAGATAAATGCTTTTAATTATTTTTCTCTGACTCTTACTTTACAGTCTTACGGTTTCTCTCAGGTAACTGTTGCAGACATTGCAAAAATGTTTCCTTCTGAATATGGAATATATTAGCTTCTTAGCAGGCAGTACAGCAGTCACTTTTTCACATGGGATCACGCATCTGGAACAGCTGGTGGAAGTAAGGCTTCCTATGTGCACGGTCTATCTCCATGTAATACACTAGGAGGGTCAGTTTCTACATTTCTGTTTAAGTTTTTACATTTAGGATAGCAAAGTCAATCGTGATTATTTTGTTATTCAAAAATGCATGGATTTATTTCCTCTGAGGCAGTTACTTATCTTCTAGAAACAAACTTCCACATAGCCCAGAACAGCTACCTTAATTTCGAATCAAAGTGAAAGAGGCAGTTTCTTATTAAAATAAAGAAACCTTTAGCTATAATAATTCACTTCATCTAAATAAATCTTTCTATTTACTTTCTTAATAGAGCATTCTATCTGTAATCTTGTGTACAGTTTTTGTGTATTTGGTGCATGTTTGTGAATGGAAGGGTTCAGAGTGTTCATCTGAGGTCAGAACTTGGGCTGCTCTCCTGGTTTCAGCTGGGATAGAGTTAATTTTCCTCCTAGTACCTGGTATGGTCTTGTGTTTTGGATTTAGGATGAGAATAATGCTGATAACACATTGATGTTGTTGCAAAGCAGTGCTTACACTAAGTCAAGGACTTCTCTGCTTCCTGTGTTACCCTGCTAATGAGGAGGCTGCATGTTCAGGCAAGTCTTCTTAAGGATGCAGACAGCTTCTGCCTTAAATATAGCAACAGTCCTCTGCGGTAGTAGAGCATGATCTTTCCATGAGAGATTACTGTCTGATCGGAATCCAAGTGACCAGTGAGATATCTCATCAAAAATGAGATGCAGCTGAATCAGCACCAGATAATTCAGTCATATTGCTCTGGTACCAAAAGGATACCAGATAATGATTAATAATCAAGGATAATTATTAATAATCAAAGATGATAATTATGATTAAAATTTTAGTAGTTTTATTCTGTATGGTCTTGTATGAAAATATTGATGGAAAATATATTACTCTTAATGGATTTTTCTTGTATAAGAAGCTATTTATATCTTTGCAGCCTCAGTGTATTCTGCTTGACTTTTTTCTTGGATGTTATGCTTCCTTTCTAATTCTAGCACTAATCATAACTATGGAAAAAGTTTTTTTTTGGCAATTGAAGGTGTTGATACTAACTAGCTAGTGCCACCTAAAGTTACTGTAGTTTTTTCATTATAACTGGTTTGCCCTAGACAGCCTATTTAATATCTTGAGAGTTCAACTACTTACAAGTCTTTTGATTTTCAGACTTAAAGTTGAGTTATGTAATAGTAAAGGATAGTGCTCAGTACCAAAGTTTTTCATACTCTGCCCAGAGAATTTAGTTGAATTATTTGAAAAATACATAAAATGTTATGCGTTAAATAATATTTAACTGTGTCATTAAATTTAACCAGATAGTCTATAAAATTAATCAATAAAGTCATAAAGCCATGGCATCATTGTTCTTTTTCAGTGTTCTTTCCATCTCATCGGGTTCCTTGCAGAAATTAAGTGATAGCAATTGTCTTTCTCCTTTGTGCTCAGTTTATCAGATCTCTGTGTTCATAAGCATTAAGGCACTTCAGCAGTACTGGGTTGTTTTGTGTCCTCCCTCTTGATCTTTTTTCAATAAAAAGAAAGTGTCTGTCTATAACTCAGAATTATCCTTATCACTCAATTATCCTTCCTTCTGTGCAACTTGCTTTCTTATCGGATCTTACAACCTATTCTGCACAGACATATAAATCACTTAATTTATACTATGGGATGGTTGACTCCATGTCGGAGAGTATCTGAAACATTTATTACGTTGCCTCCCTAATAGTGTTGTACCACTAGATAGCTTTCAAGTGAAGAGAGAACTTCTTTAAGTACAGCCTTTGCTTTAGCTAGTCTACACTTTAAAACTTGCTGATCCCTAACTTTGGTAAATAACATAATCTAGAAGAAAATGTTATATATATGCAAAACTGCTTTTATAATTCCTGCTTTTATTTGATAATTAAATCTTACATCACAGACAGATTAAGCAGGACTGTTTTACTTGGTCTCTAGGTAACTTCGTATGAGTTGTCTAGGTTTCCAAGCTGCAAATGTGTAGATGAGATGTTGGTACACTAAATCTGTCTTCTAACAAAATTTGTAGTGATTCCATATGAAAGAGGGAGCAAGATTAACTTAGTTTAGCATTTCTTTGTCAAATTTAATTAGTGGTTTGCAGATATCCACATCTGCTATTTTCAGTTGACACTGTTTGTACTGAAGACTCCACGCTCATGTAATGCAGTCATTTTCTTGTCTGTCACATTGTCTCTGGATACTCCCTTTGTGTTGCTGGAAGCTGTCTTGTTCTTCAGTATAACTTTATTAAATGTGAAGATCAGATCTTTGTATAATCACTTTAGAAGAAGCTGTCTTACATCTGTTTTCTGTGATTTGCTCTTCACCAAGCATTTACTACCTAAGTGTCCACTGCTGGGTAGGGTAGGGCTCCTTGCAGAGGAAGTCCATAGGTACATAGGAAATGGAGTGAGTCCGAGCCCTGTTTACAAATAATCTCTACTGAGGGTATGCGTTCAAAAGGTAGTTTCAGACAGCCTATTAGCATTCACACATTCAGTTTCTGCTTTCAGTTTGCATAGGGTAATGTCTCCACCATAATTATTAAGCAAATCTGCTTTCTGAGCAGGACCAAACTTAGCATTTATAGCAGGTAATACTTCCTTCTGCACCTTTTGGATAGTAGATAAATACTTGGGTTTTTCATTGTTTATTGGTATTTTCATGCTATAACTAAAATTTTCTTGAATATCACCAAATGGTTTCTTAATGTCTTCATGTACTAAGAGACTGGAAGCACAAATGGCAACAATCATCTATTCCTACTTAATCTGTTTGCTTTGTCTGGACTCTCTGCTTTATTGTTCACTATTTTCTCACCTAAAGACAGCAAATAGACTTCATTTATTTTTTTCTGCAGTAGGTTTTCATGTGGCTCACTTCCTAATTTTATGAACATGAAGACATTTCTTTATTTGTGAAAAGATTTACTAGTAGTTTCCTACTCAACACTGCTATTGCAACATCAGAATAATATATTGTTTTCCTCATCTAAAGCTGAAATGTTTAATTTCTTCCAAAAAAATATTATTGATCACTTCAATTTTCATTTCACTGGTGTTCTCAGCCCTTGTTTGCCTCTTGTGCACATCCACTTGGCAACTTAATATGACATGTCAATTTTTGACTTCACAATCTCTTCAAGTAGATCTTCAGTATCGGCAAGGTATTTTGCCCAATAATTAGCTTTGGTTAGCGAAGTTCAAATAAGAGTTTGTAGTTACTTCTGCGTACTACCAACTGTTGAAAATGTTTTAATGCAGCATTCCAAGGAGGTTTCCCCTCCCCCCGCCCCCCCCCCCCCCCAAACATGTCAGTACAATGAAGGCAATGTTTTTGATGAATAAATTATGTCTGAAAGAAGTACTTTAGAATTTAACATGGGTAATTTAGGTCATACTAAGAGCAACAAGATTTAGGTAGTGCTTTTTGTAATTTCCTTTTGTTGTCTACTGTCATCAAGGAAGGAGTAACGATAAAATTATACTAAGATATTAGTCTTGTACTGTTCTATTTTGTTTTTTTTTGTGTTCTTGCATAGGCTATCCACTCTGTGGCTTGGCATCATGAAGGAAAACAATTTATTTGTAGTCACTCAGATGGTACCTTGACCATATGGAACGTAAAATCTCCTACCAAACCATTCCAGACAATCACTCCACATGGTAAGATTGAAAATAGATACTCACTGTGTGCCCACAGCTCTTAAAACCCAGAGGAAACTTATTTTTAATGGAAATATGTGTTATAAAACTAAGTATTAAAAATCTATTACTGCAGTGCAAGTAGATTTTGTCATATCCAATTCTGATAGATTTAATGTTTAAAAAAGTCTAGTCTTTATGAAATAAGAGTCCAACTCAATGCAATTGTGTCTAAATCTCTAAACTTTAGGCTGTTTTTTACACAATGACATTGATTGTAAAATTAACTAATGCATGTTTTGCAGAGCTTGCTTTTTGCTTGACATTACAGTCCCATATGTTATTTAAAATACATATAAGCAAGCATCTGTTTCATGTATAAATGTGTAGATTACCATATAAATTCTTGGAAAGGCTTGTAAAAGAATAAGATTAGCATCTGGTAAGATGTTCCCACTTCTCAGATAATTCTGCATTAATTTAAGCGTAGGAAATTAACATGTTCTGTGAAATATGCTGCATATTTCAAAAAAACATATATCGGTTTACAGGTTATTATCTGTACACATCTAAGTTGTTAGCGACTTATTTATCTCAGACGAGTGTGAATGCAATGGTGAGGATAATCTGTGATGTTAGTTATAAGATGCTGTAGTTAAGCATTCTGGTTTACATATAAGACTTGTTATAGTCTCAGATTATAATGGATGGTGGCCAGAGTGGAAAAAGGAAGCTATAAATTTCTCGTGATCCTGTAGCAGACAAAGACAAAAAAAAAAAGGGGGGGGGACGAGACTAACTTCAGTTTTATGTTTTGTCATCTTAACCATTTTTATTTTGGTATTGGGCTGCAAACTAAATTTTCTGCAGAACTTTATAGCTTTATCAAATGTTATCAATATGTAGATAGAATGTACAGTTGTACAGATGTCAATGTACAGATAGGTGCATATTTACACCATACTTCTAACTTCTATTGACTCCAGGAGAAATTGTAACTATAGAAGCTTTAGTTGCTAATACTGCAAAGTAGAGGAAGAATGGCTCTTCATAATCAAGCTCTTAAGGGTATTGCTTAGAATAAACTTCATTTTACTCGTAAGCTGAGAAATTTTAATTGCAAAATGGTAGAGATAAGTTTTAAATCCTTCAGTGCTACTTAAAATAACTTCTAGGGGAAGATTATATTTTTGAAAATAAAGATTCCACAACACTGAAAACAAACACACAAAAAAGGCACCACCAACAAAACTCGAAATGGTCAGAGTTGATGTACAAAGGCACCACCAACAAAACTCTAAATGTTCAGTGTTGATGTACTGATAGCTTTAACAATTTTTTCATGGTATTTCAAGGCATACTCTGTAATTGTCAGAGGTGTTGAATATATGTTTGCATAAATGTTCTACTTTGTAAGTTGCATAGTGAATTTCTTGATTTCCCATCACGTTATGGAGTTGTAAGATTAATATAAGAAAAAAATTCACTTTAGGAAAGCAGCTGAAGGATGGAAAGAAGCCAGAACCCTGCAAACCTATCCTTAAAGTGGAATATAAAACAACTAGAGCTGGGTAAGACTTGTTTTGCATGTCAAGTTATAGCATACTTAAAGTATATGCAGCTCTCTGAGAATGTCCTTTGTTTCCTGTTGTTGGGATACATATTTTGGTATCACTGAGCTACAGTAAAAAAGCTGAAATAGTTTTTCAAAAATCAGATTTGCTGAATAAACTGCAAAAACAGAAATGTGAAAAAATTGCTATATACACAAACCTTAACTTATGTAAAGATATCACTAATGCACTATGTGCTTATGCCATGCTACCAATAACAACCCTTGTGTATTTTACTTAATTTTCTGAGAACATATCGTATTAAAGAAAAAACAAAAGCCTGAGAGAGCACAGAAGACACTGAAATGTAGAGGCCTGAAAAAAATTAACTTTGAAAAATAGTGGCCTGATGCAGATATTCTAAATTCTAAATACATGTTCCTCCTCCTGCACTCCCCTAAAATGTTACTGACGGAAGCTGTTCTGGTAGAGTACAGTAATTTGCGCATTGAATTGTGCCTAATTATGCACATTGAAAAAGTAACAAAGCAGTAATTGCAAGAAGAGGCAGAGATGGAATTACAGTATCTTGAATAGCATGTTTTGTTAGCAAGACTGCAATTAGGATTGAAGGATTTCATGAACTTTATGGGATTTCTTTTCTTTATGGTTCTAAAGTGCTTTAAAATGGTTGAGTATAAGGTGCAGTATAAAGATAAAATATTCATGGAAACCTGCTTAGCTATTTGATTTTTTTTTTTTTTTTTTTTTTTTTACTTCTGGGTGTTTATGTATTATCTTGTTTGCTTTCCAGGCATTCAAATCTATGGAATATTATTAATTGATGTAATACTGATTTCTACTATATATCAGTATTTATACAGATAATATCAGTGGCTGTGTGTAATTTTGTTTGCTAAAAGTGAACCTAGGGCTAGTGCCCAGATGTTTGAACATCCACAGGCAGTTTAAAAGTCATTTTTTTTACAGCAATCTACATCTGTCTGCATATTTTCTCAACTGAAATGTCAAACTGAGATCTAAATAAAGGTACAGATAACTTGAAGTTGAAGCTACTTTAGGTTACAAGTTCTGCAGTGAAAAGCCGCCATACTGTGAGTTCTGAAAAAATAGTTTATAGAGCAAGCTTCAATATTACAATACGAAAACTGGTTGACCTTTCATACAGTTTTCAGAAAGGAGCTTGTTCTAGTACAATTCCTGAGAATACATAGCTCTTTGGGGAGACTGTTTCCTAGTCTGCTCTAGGCGTTCTTCAGAAAACAACAACAAAAAACTAGAAATTAAAAAGAGGTTAATGCATAATAAATTATTTTACCTAACTTCTTTATTGTGAAAACATAATTCTAATAAACATCTTTATTTTTGAGAAAAGATGTCCACAACCACACATGCATGGTTGCATTCTGTAGCAGAAACTAGAGACACAATTCTTTCTGTTGTTGCAGCGTTACCCCCCCCCCCCACTACCTTCTCCGCATCATGAAATTGGAATGGGGAAAACAGGAGGATGTGAGCACATCCTGGGGCACTTACAGAGCACCTATGTGTCCTTTAAGTTTATGGTTAAATTTTTGCATTTTTTTGCCTTTTTTTCTCTTTTTTTTTTCCCCCAAACACTAGTGTGTCTATAGCTTTATTCATGACAGCATATTACATCTGTAGAGAACTTACTATTGACAATCCTTCTGTATCTGGACTAGGAGGTCAAAAAGGCAAGTTCTTGATGTATTCCTTAATCAAACTGGTAAAAACATTCCAATCACAGAGCATAACATCATTGTTCTCCAGCCATTTAAGTTAATTCAGATTATTCTGTTTTTGAAGTTATTCCAAAGGTGGGCTACCATCTGAGTATGCTGAGGTGGCTTAACATATGCTTTGCTGTTTAAAGCGTATCCAGAGAATCTCATGAATTTCCTAATGCTAACTTCCCACCCCCCAGATTCAATCCCTGATGGTATTCACTCTGTTTGACTTTAGCATTATGTAAAATTCCTCAAGTTTATTTTTTGCTACTGGAGCTCTGTTTAATGGAAATTACAGCTTGTAAGTTTCCCTGTTAATAATTAAACAGGGTATTCTATTGGTAGCTAATGCAGCTGTCATGACTGACAGTACAGCACAGCAGCACCTCTGAGCAAGATAAATGTATGTTATTGGGATCCACAGATTGCATGAATAATGAGAAAGAATCCAGATAAGTAAAAAGTTACTGAATTTAGTTTCAGTAGTAGTATTTTGTGTTGTGAGTTTGTCTGTTGAAAAACACATCTCCCAAAATGAATTTATGATTTATCTTCACCACTACTTTAAGACTTTAATTCTTTCACTAAAATAGCTCACAAATTACAGAAGTACATACAATAGTAGATTTGAAAGAAAATTGTTCACCCATGGTCTGAAAAGTAAGTCAGCTGGTACCAGTGGTGTGACTTCTGTATGTGTTTTCTCACACCCAATTGCTGATTCTGATTGCTGAAACTGACTGAAGTTTAACAGTTTACCTCTAAAACAGAGCAGAAACATTCCTACAGGAATGTGAGCCACTGATCTTGATTGTATTGTCTATTGATACACAGCAAGATCTAATCCTGTGGGTTTTGAAACTTTTTCACTCCATGGGCGGAAAGGTTTCATTGATGTTTTCCAGTTCCCCCAAGTAATTTTACAAATTTAAGTGATGTGCAAATTGATGTGAAGAGATGGATTTCATTCCTGCTGAAGAAGAACTGTTTCGACGAGAAATCAATGTTCATAGCAGCTATAAATGCTATATAGCTGTTCTCTAAGAGCTGAGCATCATTTCTTGTACGTTTTCTGTTTTGTTAAATATTTCCTATAGATTTAGGTAGGTAATATGTACCTCTTGAAGCTGAATCCATCTCACCTATTATGTAAATCACAGTTTTTATTTTTTTTCTTTTAAATCATTTTTATTAAATGTCAATGTGCACTAACCTTCTAATCTATGAAGAACAACACAAAGTATTTAACTAGAAAATGTACGTTTGCATTTCTGGTAAATTTTGGCTTCATGAAAATATGAGAAGTTTCTAACCAAACCTGTTAGTCTTCCTGTCAGGCTAAAGTTAACTGTAATTTTTGACTCATCTGTGAAATATCCACATGACAGATCTGTGTAATCTATTCTCAGCTCTTCCATTCTTCTCTTCATAATGATAAAGACTCTGATAAGCCTGCCAAAAGCAACCTGAAGACCTTGAGAAAACTAGCAGAAACCAGCATGTGATGTTCACTGTTACGTTAAAAACTTGGAAACTGAAATGTATCACTACGGTTCTTATCAGATGATCTAGTTGAATCCACAAGTCTAATAGTTACTGTAAATTGTCCTGGCAGCATTACTTAAAAACCAAACAAAAACAAACAAAAAAACCACTATCATTTTTGCCGAAACAAACTACTTAGTAAATCATTCCATCAAAATGAGATACTGGAAGCATATCACACAACTGATGTCTATTCACTAACATCCTGAAGAATATCAGATCAAATCAAATTTAATTATTTTCCTGAAAATCACTTCATGGACCCAATTGTAAAAGATCATAGGAAGTTCCCGTATGAAGAAGTGTAAGAAAGCGAAAACTTGGAGAAGTTTCAAGGAAAGTGCTTGCAGTCTCCTTACTTCTTTGCTTACTGCTTTCAGTTGTGGTTATGGTGGAGTCAGGGTACTGAATGAACTCAGTGGACCAGTGGTCTAACTTATGTCCATTCCTTTGAGATCTGTTTCTCAGCCTCAGAACTCTTTGATCATGTTAACTCTTCAGTTAAAGGGCTTTCTGAAGGATCAGGCAGATGGCAAAATATCTAGAAACTGGAAGCTGTCCCAGTCTGCTTTGCCTTCAGTACTGCACAGTGTCTGTTTTAGCCAAGCTTATGAGGGCCAACATGTGCATAAACAAAACCCTTCATGCACAGTTCTCAGGAGGTACCTAATCCATCATGCTTGTTTGAAACACAAGTGAAATGTTAGATGTCAGAAAGATGGTATTATGGGAAAAGACAACAGGAAGATGTCTCTTCAGCTTCGTTTTCTCAATCAGAATAGCTTTTTCCCTACAAATTTTCTCCAGTTTCTGATATGTTAACGACTTCCATTTAAGACAGACACAAGCAAAGGGTGTGTCTTGCCATCCTAAAGTTGGTATACAAGTAAATAAGAGGAATTGCATCCCCTTAGTGCCTGTTATTCCTCGAGAAATATAACCTCAAATTTGAGGAAGTAGTCAGTAGTGGGTGAGATTTCTTGAGCAGCTGTATAAACAGTCAGTCTGCTCTTAAAAAGGTATAAGATCCTATTAGTATTAAAATGAGTGGTGGCCTTTTAAAAATTGGGAAATGAAGAAAGTATCTAGTACAATATATTTACTTTATCTTACTTTCAGTAAATTGTATATTTTGCACATATTAGAGAAAATGTGGATATATTTTATAATATGCTTCTGTAGCGACATATTTTTTTCCAAAGTCCATAATCTCTTCTACCATGACAAGAAGGCCTTTTGTTTTGCTCTACTCAGTCGTTCTAATTACATGGCATGAGTATAATCTCTGACAAAAAAATCCTTCAATTTAATGCATGGTGGTAGGGGAAAAAAGATAAAACATCTAGAGTAAATATTTGTTGAGAAGTATTGGCATTTATTTATGTACTTGCTTCTTATAAGGTCTTTGAAGTTTGCCAAGCACCTGGTTGCTTTTCTAAGAAAGCCATGTTTTTGTGATTGCAAAATTACTTTGCATTTTTTTGTAAAATTTTACATCTTTCAAGGTTTAGGTTGGTTCTTTACAAAAAGCAAAATTCTTGGGAATATTTCTTCCTAATCCTGCTGGAATATTTTATATTGTGGTTATATATAGCTGTTGGTAAATCTAAAACTGCTGTTCAATAGAAGAGAAACAATTCTAAAGTTCAACAAAATAATAATAAAAACTTCTTCATCTTGGGAAAAAGTCTGTTTTTAAATTTTGAAATTACCCAAACTACCTATTGCATGCAGAGCTGCTTTGCATTATTCTTGACGTATGTCTGCTTAATGATATCTTGTTGAACTTTACTACTAGGTTACAAAAACTGACCAACCTTTTTACTTATTCTCTTGGTTTGATCCTATTTACATCTGCTTTATTCCAGGGAGCCTTTCATCATTCTCTCAGGAGGCTTGTCATACGACACTGTAGGAAGAAGACCCTGTTTAACAGTTATGCATGGGAAAAGTACTGCTGTGCTAGAAATGGATTATTCTATTGTTGATTTTCTAACCCTCTGTGAAACACCGTATCCTAATGGTAGGCTTTGTAAAGATTTTTCTCTGTACTTTGACCTTATTTCTCTGGAGTTTTATCCCATCAGAATATTTCTTACTATTGTCTTTGTTTTATCTCTGGGGATCAGACTGCAGCAGCAGCAACATCTGTTATTGCTATTGTCTGAGGTCTGTTTTTCTTCCGAAAGTATCATAATAGAAGAGTTCATAATAAAATCTATTTTGTTTCTAGAAGAATGCTGATTGCTGGTTGCATGTTTTCCTTTTTTTAACCCCAAAAGCATGTGCAGACAAAAAGTAGCATTACAATTTGAAGCTGTTATTGCAGCAGATGTATTCATCAATATTTATTAGTGCACATGAGACCTTTCCAGTCAATGCTAAATCTTGATTAGCATTTGTGTAGTATTCTTAACTTTAGTGACTTTCTTATTCATTCCAATAGTCACACAAAATTCTTCACTAACTTGTAATCTCTCTGTTGCAGAAGGGGATTTCTTTATCATAGATTAGGTAGTTGTCCCACATTAGTGCTATTATTTCTGATTCCGGTGTTTTTAGCTGTCAGATTCCATCAGAGCGTATAGAACTGCTTAGCTCAGAACTTAAGAATTTGTCTTTCTGAAAGACAGCAAGCTAAACTTTGAAAACTTCCATTTTATTTATTTTATATAAGTAAGAGGAAAATTTGGGGTTGGGGGAATGTTACTGTTCAGTAATCAGTACTTTCAGAATCATGCTTATACAAGTTCATCTGCATGTTCCTTTTCATGTTATATGAGCTGTTCAAATGGTTCTAGCAAATGGAAAAAGAGTTGAGGACATTTAGCTAAAGGAGTGTGACTTTTCCAAACTCAAGAGTATTCAGAGGAGTGAGTGCATAAATACCTTCAGAAACTGTGTCATCTAAATCGCTTCTCTACTCCTGACTAATCAAGAGCAAGGACTGATTGAGTGCTGTGCATGCAGAGTATGATGTTTACCTATAACTTAACTTTTTTTCTTGCTTTTAGACTTTCAGGAACCGTATGCTGTAGTCGTTCTTTTAGAAAAGGACTTAGTGCTGATTGACCTTGCACAAAATGGGTAAGAATCTTGTATAATGTTTTTAACGGTTGCTTGCAGTAGTCAGCTTGTTGTTCTGATCTTTAGCTTCTTAATCTACCATACTGCCTCCCTGCCCAAAACATAACATTTTGAATATTTGATATAAGTTTTACTGGGTAGAATATAGTATCTTTTAAAAGCAGCTTTTCTCAAGTTAACATGTCGTAGATGGGTGCAGTATATGCAACTTTTTCCAAAGTTGGCTAACAGAAATTACTAACAGATCACTTGTGCTTTTTAATTATCAGTTTATTTTAGAGTCAAGTAGAGCTCAGTTGGCGAAACACTGCACAAAATTTTAGGGAAGGGAGCAGGTGTAACAGTTGTTCTGAGAGGTTGGGTAATTTTGGCTGATGATGAGTGTGGTGGTCATCATATAAATACATAAATATTTGTTAATATTATTGCTGAATTGAAAAGTTTTAAGTATTGGTTAGAAGTAACTCCGTACAGGTGTGATAACCACCATGTACACACACACACACAAATTTGTGTATATACACAAAATTAGAATGGTAAGATATTCCCTCATTCCTTAGTGTGGTAAGAGGTTGCTTAAAAGTAGTATCTTATTACAGTTTTCACAACTAAAACTTGCCCTGTGCATCTTGAAACTTGTGTTACTTTGCCCATGGAACAATCTTTATGCTGTGGTGGGTCTTGCATTTTTTTTTTACCAGAGGTTTCAAAATCATTACAGGCAACAACCACCAACTATTAATGGATTAGTAGCAAGGGAACTTGACAGATAAGATCTTTGTGATGTTCCTGATTAAAAGTAATGAACCATGCAAAGAACATCCATCTATGGCAGAACAAAAGCTTGTAAATAAGTATCCTCAAAGTCTTTGGAAGAAGGTCAAGTTTAATCCTAAAATCTGAAATTGGTTTAGTTCGCAACTTTAATGGGAATGGAAACTACTGAGCGGTTTCATTTAGATTTTCTATGTGGCCATTTTTTACATTGCCATATGCTGAAGCCAAAACTTGTTTCTGATTAAACCCATGGCATTAAGCTTCATAGATTCATAAAACAAGTTTAATGGGCTTGAAATAAAATGTTTTATACAAGTCTTTTTTTCTTAAGTGAAGTAGTTGGCAGTGCCTGAAATCTAAAGATAATTCTCGTTCTGTTTCATGTTAAAGTAATAATAATCTTCAGTAGCTATGTTTTTTAGAAGACCTATGTGGTCTGTGTTTCACTTGCAATGTATTAATTGTTTTGCACCTGGAAAAAGCAATAAAATGCACAGATGCATGCATAGATGCTATGGGATCTTTCCTTTTGTCCCATGCTGTCACTATGGGTTTAACATATCTTGTTAAAATCAAGCCTCTTTCATTCAATTTTTAGAAGATTTTTAGCTTCACAGATAGCTTTATGTAAAATTATTTGCATGCATAAAGTTTTCATCTGTTTTTGCTAATTTTTCCTTTAAATGGGTTGAAAAGTTATTTTCGATAACATAATATTAATTTAACTGAAGAGAAATGTCCTTTGAGAACAGATACATATACCTGAATATTATCAACTTTTTTTTCCACATTAAGGCTCATTAACATTTTGAAAATGAGACTCTAAAGAACGGCAGTGTTGTAAACATTCTAGGAACACTACAAACTTCAGGTTCTGTTTGTAGATCTACAGAATCTAAATAGTGTACTTGATGAGAAGTGAAGTTTCATAATATATTCATTCATAATTAATTTTGTATGCATTTATTTTCCTTTGTACAAAAAGAACCCAAACAGTCTTCAGTGTTTTACTTGTTCTGGATTTAAAATAAATTGTTTTTGCCTAGATTGAGTCTTCCACTTTCATCCCTTAAAGGTACCCTATCTTTGAGAATCCTTATCCTTTGACAATACACGAGTCTCCAGTTACCTGTTGTGAATATTTTGCTGATTGTCCTGTGGACCTCATACCTGCACTGTATTCAGTTGGTGCTCGACAGAAACGTCAAGGTTACAGTAAGAAGGTAAAACATTTAGTACATAAGGGTTATTTGAAAATACTGAAAATCAACTGCTCTAGAGTATAGGCATGGCCACGCTATGACTAAAGCTCCACCTGACTGATTATTCTGTCTTTGGCTAGTAGCAGATGTCTAGAGAACACACATAGCATGTCATGTCTGTAGTTATGCTTTCCTGATGTGATTCAATTGATTGCCACATCACTGGAAGCTAAGGGTCTTCTTGGAGCATGGGTGTCATCCATAGACCTTGTTGACTTTTCTTTGCTGTAGACATATCCAGTAACTTTTTGAACTTGGGAAATACTGGAATCTGCGTTATTTGTAATATTTTCAGTAGCTTAACTCTGCACTGTATCTTATTTTCTTCCTTGGTGTATTTGTTCCTGTATTCAAATTCCTTTACTATATTTCCAAATTTGATCCTGTATTGTATTGATTAATCTTCTAGGAATGGCCTATCAGTGGCGGCAACTGGGGTTTGATTACCCAGAGCTATCCAGAAATAATAATTACGGGGTAAGTGTCACCGTGTACTAGTGTAGTAATAACTTGCTTATCTGGTTGAGTAGAACTGAGAATATTTGGATCGCTTATAGGAAAAAAAAAATGTTCCAGTGGTTTAATCATTTAAGAAATTATGTTCACTAGACAAGATATTTGCATAATCTTGACAAGAAAGTAAAATGTGGGAGAGAGGTAGGAATAGTATGAAAGCAAGTGTTTTACAGGAATTATTATTATGTGTTGTTATGATTGTCTGCTATCTATACATCCTGGAATTTTTCCTTTATTCTTAACTTTTGGAAAATACTTGAACTGTGTTTTAAAGCGTAGGAAGTCCATTAAATTCCTATTGATTTTCAGGTCTCAAATAGAAGCCAAGTTTTTCTTTTAAAAATAAATAACCAAATACTTAAATCTGTTCATTTTGATCTTTTTTTAAACAGGTCCTTTTAACTCTACTGTAAGCAGTATAAATGAAATTTAATTTATAACCATGCAGTGCATCACTGAAAGTGAGAGTACCAGTGAAATATTTTTTTAGAACAACCTATTAGCCCTAATGAGGATTACTGTCACTTCATGACTTTGAGAGATGGTCCTGAAAAGTCTAGTCCTCTGACTATGCTTTAAGGATAAAAACAAATTAGAAAACTCATTTACGCTGACATATTGAATATGCTGAAATACACTGAATACACTGAAAGTTAATTTAGACCTTTACTTTACGAGTGTCACTCTATATAATGGGTGTCATTTTAAGAAACAGTGCATGGTAAGGTATGCCAAACTGCTTATGAGAAATGTAGGTAACTCCAATCAGTTTAAAATGGTAAATTAGTAGAGTGGAAATTCAGTGAGTTAACCTCCAAATGTTTTTTTTAATCCTTTTTGTCTAAATAAGTGGGGCATGTGTTTGTAAATGGTTTACCATAAGTTGTTAAAAAAACAAAATGTCATTACAAATACTAATAAAAATGAATGTCAATCATATCTTTAATCAGTTAGTAGCAAAGAGGTCTAACACTCCAACTAACCTTTTTATGATCTTATTAATTTTTAATATTTCATAGGCATGCTGATGGGTCAATCAAGTTTTGGGATGCCTCAGCAAGTAAGTGTTTTCAGTAGAGAACTTCTTTCTATTTGGCAAGAATTTTCTAAACTTACTGATTTCTCTAATGGAATGCAATTACAAACTAGTCATTCTTATATTTCCTGCCTTACATACAGTCAGCAACTCCATATGAAATTTTGATTTAAAATTAAATAAAACTAACATGATTTTTTTTTAGTTAACGTTTCACTTTTTTTAACCACCTCAGTGAAAATCATAGAATCATACGGCTTGGGTTGGGAGGACCTTAAAGAGGTTGGGAGGACCTTAAAGATCATGTAGTTTTAAGCCCCTGACCTGGGCAGGGATGCCACCCACTAGATCAGGTTGTTCATGCTCATGTCAAGCTCTTTGTCCACCAGAACCTCCCAAGTCTTTTTCCACACGGCTGCCCACAGTAAGTTCTTCTCCCAGTCTCTACTCATGTCTGGGACTGCCCAAACCCAGGTACAGCAATCTGTCCTAGTAGTTCAAGGCCCAGTTGGAAAAGAAGTTTTATGTATGTATGTTTTTTAAATTTCAGAAGTAGCTTATTGACTATAAGATGAATGCCAGGCAAATGCATCCCTTTTTAGTACTCAGTACTTACTTTAGTAACTGAATTTCAGTAAATTATTTCAGGCTAAAATTAGAGTTGTTTTTATATAATATCAGCACCCTGGAACTTAGAGTCTCTAAAAATGAGAATTGGAACCAGTAGTAATTTGTGCTAGTAAAATGATCTACACATTTGTGAAGAAAGGCAGGAGAATAGTAAAATTCTTTGTAGCACTGAACAAGCCATTTTACATTTTTATAGGGTCAATTGCCTCTGACGGTCTGTGCAGCTAACAGTGAGAAATGCAGTAAGAATTCAAATTAGAATGGACTACATTGAGTTAGATGTTTTAAATCATCTAGTTCTGACTGAACTTACTCTTAGGGATTTATAGCTGTCTGAAACAATCTTGGAATCATTATCAGTTGTCTTTGAAAACTTGCAGAAGACTGGTGAGGCTCTAAAATGCTAGGGAGTGTGTGGGTTGGAACAGATGCAATATATATGTTTAAAAACTGGGAGGAGGAGTATTGAGAGTATTATAGATCTTTAATTTGTTTGGAGTGGGGGTGGAACCTGGAAGAAAGAAAAACTGATTGATTCTCTGTGGTTAAAAATATTATTCAGCGTAGATCTGTCAAAAGTAGCTCCTGTTAAAGCCATTTAATTTCATTTTAATAACAGATTAATAAGCCTGTTAAAGTGGAAGCTACAGATACCCTGTGTCTTAATTTTAAACTTTTTTCAAATTTCTCCAACACCACAGCCCTACAGATGTAATAGGGCAATGTGAGTCGGGTGAAGCTACTGAAACACAGAAGAGCAGAAAGGATAGGTTAGGTTTTCATAGGGATATGATTGGTACTGATGTCAGGGGTTTGGATGACTGACCAGAGACTTCCTGTGAAGTTTGAAAGCAACACTAGGGCAGTTGCAAGAATACTGGAAGAAAGAATTAGAATTAGAATTAAGGTTAATATTACTAATTGTTGAATAGCATGAGACCATATATTTGAATATAGGATCGAGGCTATATGCTCAGAACTTAGTCTAGAAAAAAAAATGGAATTTGGGAGTGCAGTGTCAGCACAAACAAATCATTGCAATGAATAAATAGCAATATCTGTAAAACCAAGATGAAGTTACTCTTTCACAGTTTTAAACTGTGGTACGGTTTCACTAGAGCAGTTCTGGTTTATCAACTATCAAGAAAAATGCGGATTGATCAGAGAGCAGTGTTTTTGAAAAACTGGAGTAACTCGGGCTGTTAAGTTTGAGAACACAGGTAAGAGTCCATGGATTTGAACTACTGTAAGGAGAAAGGGAAGGAACTTCACTTTGTGTACCATGGGCTTAAGTTGTGGTGTGGTTAATAGAAATATTACTAGTTCTTACATAAAGAGAACCCAAAGTGTTGTTAAACCTGAGAAACTCTGACAGCAGTTTGTAATTTAAGCTTAGCATATATATCTATAGATGGGAAAATTTTTTGATACTAACTGATCCTGCATTGGGCGAGTGGTGCACTGCATGGGCAGTATTGTGTTTTACTGAACACATTGACTTTCTATATCAAGAAACATTTCTAAATTAGAAAAATTATCAAGAGAAAAATATTTGCTTAAATGGGAACTAATTTTTATTTCTCTTGGTTTGCTCCTAGTAACGCTGCAAGTACTCTATAAGCTCAAAACAGCTAAAGTATTTGAAAAATCGCGGAATAAGGATGACAGGCCAAACACGGATATAGTAGATGAAGATCCGTATGCTATTCAGATCATCTCCTGGTGTCCAGAAAGTAGAATGCTGTGCATAGCTGGAGTTTCTGCACATGTCATAATTTACAGGTTCAGCAAGCAGGAAGTGACAACAGAAGTCATTCCGGTAATTTGTATAACTTTATAGGATATGGCTATAATAAGATTTTTGCAGCAGTTCAGTTTTTCATTTTGTTAGTAAAATGGACAAAAAAGATCACCTCAGAAGTGGGAGGGCTTTTTTCATGGAAGAAAAGTAATAAATTATGAAATTCAGTAGAAATTTAAGTTACACACTAAGATGGTTTTTCATTGCCTTTTTCAGATTTTGTAACTGATAATAGTTCTTTGCTTTATCAAACCAAACTGTAGGTCAAAAATTGGTTGAATCAGAGATATATTTTAAATGGAAGTGAATGGGATACGGAGTCAAGGAATTTTCAGATCTTTTAGATGATGCATTTTTTTTTTTGCTTGATTACTAATAATTACCATTTTTCTTGGTAAAAATTCTGCAGCATGCAGAACTAGAAGGGGAGAACTGTGCCATACATGCCCTAATGTCTGTTAAGGACTTTGCTGGTTTTGATTCAATACAATGACAAGTTGTAGAAGATAAGATACAATGACAAGTTGTAGAAGACTTTAGAAGACTAGTACGAGAATTTGAGAAATCTTGTTAAATTAGACACGTGCAACTTTGCTTATCTGGATGTATGAGCAGAAAGCCACCTTGAAGCAGGTTATTTATCGGTGTTCTGAATAAAGCATTAGTGGTGATGCAGTACATCTTTCCACTTCAGACAAGTCTCAGTAAAGGAGATAAGGCATGCACAGAATGACAATTAAATAGGTCTTGTATTCAGTATTTCCTTTTATTGTCATTATTGAGCAGGAAACTTGTAAATGGTGAGAAAGAAGTTAGATTTTCAGGTTTTTGTAATCAAATGTTCAATCTCAAGTAGCTAGTATGACTCTGTTTCTGAAGACTGTGTGTGTTTAGGTTGTGATATTTGTTAAGCAACTGTTATCTTTAAAAAGATGGAAAAGTCCTGGATGTCACTTTTAACACTAGTAACTTTGGTTGCACTTCATTTAATTCATATGTTTTTGAAAGACAGAATTTACAGATTGTTGTTGTTGTTTTTAACTTTATGTTACAGATGCTGGAAGTACGTCTGTTGTATGAAATAAATGATATTGAATCTCCAGATGGTGAGCAGGTGCCACCTTTACCAACTCCTGGCACAGGTTCCAATCCTCAATCCATTGTTCCCCAGTCTCATCCGTCTACTAGTAGTAGTTCATCTGATGGACTTCGTGATAATGTCCCATGTTTAAAGTAAGTATATTCTGTTATGCTTTTGTCGAGTGTGAAACAAGAATATTTATATGCTGAGAATATATCTACTTGGAAATTCTTACAGGAATGTTACTGTCAGTGAAACTCATTTGTTGCAGCAACATTCTGCAAATATCTGGAAGTTAAATTCCATTTCAATAAATGTATTCTAATCTTAATTACTTTAAATTTCTTAATTCCAGTTGATATTAATAATAATAATTAGAAAACAGTCTTATTATTCTGCCTGTTTTGGGAAACTTTGGCACAGATGTTAGTACAGTTATAGATGCTCCTGCTTTAGAACAAACATTTTAAATAGAAGCAATATAGTTACTCTGAAGTCTTACTATCCATTGAAATGAATAGACCACTTAGAATCATAGAATCATAGAATATCCTGAGTTGGAAGGGACCCTTAAGGATCATCAAGTCCAACTCTTGACACCGCACAGGTCTACCCAAAAGTTCAGACCATGTGACTAAGTGCACAGTCCAATCTCTTCTTAAATTCAGACAGGCTCGGTGCAGTGACAACTTCCCTGGGGAGCCTGTTCCAGTGTGCAACCACCCTCTCTGTGAAGAACCCCCTCCTGATGTCAAGCCTAAATTTCCCCTGCCTCAGCTTAACCCCATTCCCGCGGGTCCTGTCACTGGTGTTAATGGAGAAAAGGTCTCCTGCCTCTCGACACCCCCTTACGAGGAAGTTGTAGACTGTGATGAGGTCTCCTCTCAGCCTCCTCTTCTCCAGGCTGAACAGGCCCAGTGACCTCAGCCGTTCCTCGTACGTCTTCCCCTCCAGGCCTATCACCATCTTCGTAGCCCTCCTCTGGACACTCTCCAACAGTTTCATGTCCTTTTTATACTGTGGTGCCCAGAACTGCACACAGTACTCGAGGTGAGGCCGCACCAGCGCAGAGTAGAGCGGGACAATCACCTCCCTTGACCTACTAGCGATGCCGTGCTTGATGCACCCCAGGATACGATTGGCCCTCCTGGCTGCCAGGGCACACTGCTGGCTCATATTCAACTTGCTGTCTACCACGACCCCCAGATCCCTCTCTTCTAGGCTGCTCTCCAGCATCTCATCGCCCAGTCTGTACATGCAGCCAGGGTTTCCCCGTCCCAGGTGCAGGACCCGGCACTTGCTCTTATTGAACTTCATGCGGTTGGTGATCGCCCAGCTCTCCAACCTATCCAGATCCCTCTGCAAGGCCTTTCCACCCTCATTCGAGTCCACAACTCCTCCAAGTTTGGTGTCATCAGCAAACTTGCTCAAAATACCTTCTATTCCTACATCCAGGTCGTTTATAAAAATATTGAAAAGTACCGGCCCTAAAATGGAGCCTTGAGGGACCCCACTGGTGACCGCCCGCCAGCCTGACGCAGCCCCATTTACCATAACCCTTTGGGCCCTGCCCATCAGCCAATTGCTCACCCATTGTATGATGTTTTTATTTAGCTGTATGGTGGACATTTTGTCCAGTAGGATCCTATGGGAAACTGTGTCAAACGGTGTCAAAACCGTGTCACTTAACACTTTGTGGCTCTCCTTAACTTCAGGCCAAGTATGCTTGAATAAATATCATCTGTTATTTGTAAGAAGTAACAGGAAACAAGTGTTCATCTTGCATGATGCCTTATAATGCTCTCAGTCTTTGTCTGATTTTCAGTTTTTAAATTAGGAGGGTTTTTTCTTTAAGGCTTTTCTGTGTGAACTTTTACTCCTTTAATAAATTGAAGATAAAAGAAGACTTTTTTTTTTTTTAACTTTTTTTTAATCTCTACCAGAGTGCATCATAAGTCCTCTTAGACTATCGCATTTTTGTTATGCAATAAATGTTGCACTTCATTTTCAGATTTAAATTAAGATTTAAATTTTAAAATTAAGACTTTTTTGTTTTCTGAAGTTTTAATCTCCAATCTTGGATTTTAATTCCTTAAGTTCATCCATCCAGAAAATAACTAATTCTGATGGGTTTATTTCTTATGGGGAGTAGTTTTTATATCTTATTGTTTGTACTAAATTGTAGAAGTGTTTTGAAGACAGCAAATTCTGGAGGAAATTGGAAAGAATAAAAAGAAATTTGTAAAACTCTGCTGTTTATGTAAAATATTGGCAAGCAAAAATATGCATTTGAGAATGAATGGGTAAAATAAGAGAAATTCAGGAACTGGAGGACACATTATGTTCTGTGTGTATTTTTTCAACTTAAAAGATGAGAAAGTCCTAATCCTTTCTGCAGGGCATTCCTAAGTCTGTTCATCAGCATGCATACAATGTTTCCATGAACTTCAATTCCCCCCCACCCCTCAAGCTTTTTCCATGCAACTGGTCTACCATCACAGACTTTTGACCTTGCTTTGAAATTTTTTCTCCCTATTGTCAACTTCTTGTTTGTGTAATACCTTGTGCTTCTGTTTCTCTTTTCCATATGCTTCTTCCATCCACATGCCTCACTCTTCCATTTTCTAAACCAGAGTTCTTTTAGGAACTCGGAAAAGAGTTAGTACCACCTTTCCTTTTAGACGCTGTTCAAGTCTGTTCAGCATGCTAATGCTATTATTCCTTTCTCTGAAGAAGAGAGAAATTGAGTGTATGTGATCATTGCTCAATTCATTTTCAACATAATAATGAATCAAAGGGGCCCTTAAAAGACTGAATGACGAGTTCTGATGTAGTTTTCTGTTTTTTTTGTTGTTGTTGTTGATTTTCTTTGCAGTTTTTCAAACTTTCAGAAGTCCAATGTGATACAGAATTCAGTGAATTCTGAGCCTATAAGGAAAAAAAAGATTTTAGAGAGTCAAAAAGATATTTTGTTTACTTTGCAGAGTTAAAAATTCTCCTCTTAAGCAGTCTCCAGGTTACCAAATTGAGCTAGTTATCCAACTAGTGTGGGTGAGTGGAGAACCTCCTCAGCAGATAACCAGCTTAGCAGTCAATTCAGCATACGGCCTGTAAGTATATTCTATGCGTTTTTGTTTTTCATTATTTTGTTAATGTGGCAGCTATTAAAAATTAAGTCAATGTGTTCACATGACTTGCACAGCAACACGAGATGCAATCAGTTCCCTCTGCTTAAATTTTGTGGGTCATGGCAGTTCCTGATGATGCTACTGTCAGAAACAAATCAGCATCATTCTTCCTTGTGTTTGCACTGTAGACCTAAATGTCAGTTAAGCCTCTGTCAGATAGGTTGGCACATACAATGACAGCGATCTACTTTACTCAGTGTCACATCTTTATACAAAAGAACACACACAATGCTGCATTCTAAAATTATAATTTATACATATTCTTAATTTAGGGAAATTTATTAAAAATAGTAATAATAAAATAAGAAAAAAAAGGGAAGTCTTAAAATTCTGAATAGCAAAAAAATACCAAAATAAAATTATACCTATATTTGATTAGCATTATCTTTCCTTCCACTTATTTTCCAGAGTAGTTTTTGGAAACTGCAATGGTATTGCCATGGTTGATTACCTGCAGAAGACAGTGCTCTTGAATCTTGGTACTATTGAACTGTATGGCTCCAATGATCCGTATCGTAGGGAGCCACGATCTCCACGAAAAACTCGGCAGCCGTCTGGGGGTGAGTTATCCAGCACTTACTTTAACCAGCTATCTTCTGAGTTTATCTGGGCTAATGATGTCTATTCTTTGAATACAAGTATGCTTTTGCCAATACGGTTTCATCCTTTCTTCTTGATTGTCACTATTGCAGTTTGTTACTTTTTCATTCAGAAACAATATTCAATAAAACAATAGTCAGGAATGCTTGATATCATTGCTTATGTTTCTTAGTGTAATGTTAGTTTTTTTAAGAACAGATGGAAACGTTCTGTGTGTATAGAGGTAAGTTACAAACACTCAGTGGATTTATGCATTTAACTTAATAGCATGGCTTGAAGTCATATCTTCTGCCAAGCCCAGTATCCATATCACATGCATGTATAAACCTATTAATATTAGCAGATAGTCACTGTATCTGCTGAGATCATTTTGCATCCTATTTTAAACTTTGTTTAGAAAGGTCCATGATAATCTAAAGCATGTTATAATATTGTACATGCTCTTATATTAGTTTCAGATGAAACCAGATGAAACCTTTGATATAAATAAACCAATTAAACTTCGCAATACAAATGAGTAAAACAGAAGCTTTTTTGAAAAATGAACTTTACTTTAAAAGTATACTTAAGGAGGATGCTTCTTTGCAGCTGAGGAGTAAAATGACCTTTCAGTCAAAATTCCAAACTTTTTATTGCGAAAATTAAAAGTTAGAATTTTAAGATTTTCTCCTCCTTGTTATTTAGTGGATTCTTTTAAGATAATTTGGAAAGCAGCTAAAGACAGGGCTATCAACAAAGTCACTGCTGCCCCCAAATGATTATAATTTGATGGAAAATTATTGATGTTCAAAAAACTTCATACTGTAGGGTTCGGTTAGTTTAAGTGATCCAGAATTAAGTTCAAGTAACATTTTATCCAAGTGAAAATGGATCCTCCAGGAATTCATTCAGTAAATCATTGGTTTGAGAAAGATGTAGTTAATGCCAGTTAGCTTACTTCAACTGAGGAATCTGCTTTAAAAAAGCATTAGCATAAAGCAGAACATAAGCAGTTCTTAGCCTGTGTCAGATAAGATATACTTTAAGTATAAATTAAATATATTATATATATATTTGAGAAAGAAAGAAATAACTTTGCAGCTTCACTGTGTTAATTGCTCTTGGTAGTAAAGGGCTTAACTTCTACCTCATGCGTTTATGTATTAACTGCATTTCTAGTGTTAAAAATTACTTCTCTTGCGTCTTATTTTAATTTTCAGCATAACTGAGTTAACACTGTGGCTAAGATGTTCAGGAATTGAGTCTTTCTTGTTCATGAATATAACTGTTACATGAAATCATAATTTTTCATCTTACGTTTTAATACTAATGATCTGCATGGCAAGAGCATATTCTAAACCTGGTTATACAAGTTGTTCGGCTGGCTTTTCTATCTCAAATGTACTGTTAGTGTCTCCGTCTTTCCTTTTCTCATTGCTGCATAAAGGTATGCTGACTGTGGCTTCTTGCATGTGCGGCCTTTCTAACTTATATTCAGAGTCTGTGAAAAAGCTTCGCACCTCTTATATAAGTAAGTCATCTCATGGCAATAAAATATTTTTGAACATCTGAACCTGATTTTTTTACTTGCTGTTTACTCACCACAAATATTTTTTGTTATTCCATTTTAAGTAATTGTTTTAGTTTCAGAAACTGATTTTAATCAATCATACATCTATTATTTCTTGTTCATAGCATCATTCAAAGAAACTGGAAGGGAAAAAGCAAACATGATAATAGTCTATGTACTGGCAGGAGAGAGGAGGAAAACAAGAACCTGTCTCATAAGTTATGGATGTCTATAGACTCAAGATCTGACTCACCAAATCCAATGGTCCTCTGAGGGTAGAACCTTCCCTTGCTTGGTCCCCATCCTGGCTGAAAAAGCTTCAGAACTCGTGTTAGATGATGACAATTCTTATTTACTTATTAACATTGTAACGGTGATTTGTCCATTATAAGTGAAAGCTTCCTTCTACAAAGATGTTGCTCGTAGGGTTTAAAACTTGAGGTGTTGGTGCATTGCACAGCCCTGTAGGGGGCTGATGGTAGCCCATCAGAACCTTGAGTTACCCTCAGGGCTTCTCTGACTTGTTCCAGCAGTCACGGCATCCAAGAATTCAGAAAATATAAAGCAGATTTTAAAAGCATAACATTGTTCATTTCGCTAGTAGGCTAGTTTTCTCCAGCCCTTGGGCAGAGGTGTGTGATCTGACCACCTTATAACAGGAGTGTAGAATGAAACAAAACCCAAGGAACAGTGACCGGGGTGGGTGAAGGCATACTTGAGACTGTGGTCTAGTTTTGTTAGTTTCTCTATGATTTTTCCCAAAGAGAAAAAAAAAAAATAAATGCATTTCAGAGATGGTAGGCTCAATAGCCAACTATTGCTTTCTTTATGATCTTCCATTGTGTGCTGCCAAGGAAGGGTTAGGCATGAAAGGAATGCTTCCACCTTGAGATGATACAGAACTGATAGCTGGGATCTGATGCTCCTTTGACACTGTGAAGGGAAGCAAAAGATGGGCAGAAGTTCCAGAACTGCCTTCTGAAGCCATCTGAAAATCTGAGTTTACCTGGAATATTTAATAGGTTAGAACAGGTTTTGTAAGAGTTGGTTTCTTAACCAGGTAGTTAATCCTGCCTTCCTTCACCATCCTTTCCAAATCTTTGATTAGCTAGAGCTACACGCTCACTTTCTGTAAAGACTGAAATTAATTTCTCTAGAGTTATTTAACGTTTCTAATGATTTCTAGTTATTTCTAGTTCTTTCCGTTATCCAGACTTTGGTAGCTTAAAAATAAATAATTATTACTGTATATGTTTACATAACTCGGTTAAGCTAAAGCATAACTTTTTGCTGTGTTTATAGGATTGGAGCTATATGAGCCAGTCAGTACACTTTGGGGGTTTGTGTTCTCCAGTTCTTGAATGTTAATATTGGTGTTTAGTGCCTTCAAAAATACAAGGAACTTACACTCGTTTATATTTCAAGACTGCATTCATTGAATTCTTTTATTTCTATCTTTAAAGCATTTCTACTTTAATACATCTGAAGATTTTTGTGCATAAGACTGTTACAACTGCTATACTGTTCTAATAACCTTCAGGCATTACTAGTACTCAGTACGTAAATCTTCCTAGAAAAAGTGTTCGCGTGCTTAATGTGATGTTTTAGAGAAACTTGAGTGTATTTTTCATTCTTTGAGACAACAACAGCATTAAAAAGTAATCATACTAGCCTATGTAGGCATTCAGACAAATTCTTAATTAGTTACGTGAAGTTCAGGTTCAGACAGCGTGACAAAGCAGCATATCGCTACTGTCCATAGTATCCAAGATTAGAAAAACCAAAGATTCAATGATTACATGATAGAGGGGAGTAGGAAAAAATGATTGTTATTCAGCCATTTCCACAGATTTTGACCAAACAAAACAAAAAGAGTTGGTCCTTCCTCACTAAGAACCCTGGTATTTCATATGTTCCGGAGTAAATTGTAAGCAGATGGTCTATTAAATAGGCATTTATAATTTACTAAATGACATGTTCTGAGTTAATCAGTTGAAAATTCAGAAAGACTTTCTTTTAAAAATAAAAATAAAAATTAATAGAGTAAAAGTTATGTATCTTCTAAAATAAGAGTAGAAATGCAAGATTTTCCCTTCACTTGTGATGCAAGAATATGATGTATGTCATCTTTTTACTCAGAAAAGAATTTCAGGGTCGCATCTTAAAGCAACATCTGTTAAGAGTCAAGGTACTCTACACTAGCTTGACTGTGAACTGTCACTTCAGACTAGTTCTACAGGTACAAGCTAGTTTGTATCTACGGTTGGGATTGTGTTTTTGGAATTTCAGTGAATCTCACCAGGTATTTTACTCACATTTTAGGTGACAGTTTATAGTTTGTGAAGCATGCAGTATGTGTGTACTGGGTCTGGCTGGGTCTGGCTGTTTTTTTTTTTTGAAGGCCTGCTAGACAACGTCTTCAGGTACTTGTCATGGATCAAAACAAAGTCAACCTTCATCTTTAGCTCATGATTGTGGAAGAAAGAAAAATTAGCCTTGGCTGTATGCTGAAAAGCACAATGTATGTGAGAAAAATTTTTATAGGGTGATGAAAAATTCTGTTCATAGTGGTTAACAGTGTTTTGAGATCTTTGCTTGATATACAAATTCCTAAATATGACAGGAGAATAGAGCCAGTAAGAAGAAAGCCAGTACTGGTACCAAATACCAAACAATACAACATTTTATGGCTACACAGCAGAATTATATACAGCAGTTGCTGTTTGCTTAGTTCCATAATTTTGAGTTCACAGAAGACGCCAACCTTAACTGTTTGAAAACTTATTATTGATGGGAGTTGCAAGGGTTTGTGATTTTTCAACAAGTACAATATCCTAGAAATGTATATAAGTTTTATATATTTCTATAACACATTTTTATATGTTTTAACAGAGGTCTATTCAGACAAAAGAGGATTATTCAGGCAACATAGAAGCAGTATTTGATTGCATGTGATTTTTATTTGATTACACATCAGAAAGTCTTTTTAATGTAACCGACAAGGATTTCAGAACTGGAGTTGAATCAAACGAGAAGAAAATACAGGGGTTGCTTGTTCTAGTTGTTTACCCATCTTCTTTCTCCTTGAACTGAATCTGGACCTGAACTTATATTGAATTTTTAAACTTAAGCTTGAACTAAACCAGACCAACATCAGCTGTAGCTAAGTCAAATCCAGAACTGATCATAAAGTTTGATTATTGTTTGTTTTCACTGTCTCAGGTTATTTTTAATTCTAATTTTATTTTTTTTAATTGTAATTTTTAATTAGGTTTTCAGTAAAGTCATTAAACATCTTATGAAACTTAATATATTAGTTAAATTTGGTTGTAGTTCTAGGGAGCTTTTAATGTAGCATAATGTTTTTTTCTCCCTTAATAATGTTATATGACTTTGATTCGTTTTGGAGTTCATTTCAAATTTCCTGCTACTACAGTTCAGAAAGAAGCTAAGAGCTTGTTAAGAAGGTCACTTTTCCATATATTTGTGTTTTAGTCATGTTGCAATTCTGAAATAGAAGACTTTGGATCAATTGGTTTAGAAATTCACAGCAAGTTGCACGTCTGTTGTAAGCCTGAATCCAGAGAACCTTTCCCAGATTTACTGCACGCATGAGTTATGTCAGGGTACCTTGGGTTATAAGGCAGACAGACCTTCATAGTTCATAGGCTCAATTCAGATCATCTTCATTTCTCTCTGCTCATTGTAACAACTAATACGTAAAATTATTTTTTATGGATTTCTGTCCCTTCCCCCTATCTGTCAAATAATAGCAATGTTGGCTGTGCTTAGATTTCCAAGGTTTATGTGCCATAATGATGGTCATAATGCCCACTTACTCTTTAGTGGGATAAATCTTACCTAATGCAATTGGCATGTAGTTTTATAACAAGAGACTATTTTGAGGTTTTCTGTTGGATCAATTGATACGAGTTCTTTGTTAAGATGTATATGAATCAAATTTAACTTCGATACTTCTTATAGAGGAAGCAAGTGTGTAGGTATATGACTTTATTCTTGTCTAAAAGCTATTCCAGTCAAAGCAGGATTTCACTTTTCAGAGGAAACTAACGTGAGAAGTTCAATTCTTCCTCTGAAGATAAAGAAATAAAATATTTGTGAGAAGATAGGACATTAAATTCCTGAGCTGCATCTTTGGATTTATATAGTTTGGCTCCCTAAGGAGTATGATTTAGAAACATGACTATTTCTAAAAGCACAGGATAGGTTTGTCCTCCCAGTATTGCTGCTGTGAGGATTTACTTAATATTTGGTCAAAGAGCGTTCTTTAAACCAACTGCTTCCAGTAATGAGCCAGTCCACATAATATGATACTGTGTTGTCTGTTGTTGTGACATGTCAGAATTGAAACTGTGCTTTGAGAGTAATGAGTTCGTATTTCTGCGTGTTGTAATAGAGCTTCATGTACAATAGGTACGTGTAGCATCTGAGTGGCGGTGCGAGCACAGCACTATGTCTAAGCTAACAGACTTCTAGATGGCAGACACCAGAAGGCCTTGGGTAGCATGTTTTAAAGTGAAGTGTTGCAATTCAGACTTCCTGGGTGTTCCTTTGTCACGCTTGCAAGAACTGTTTCCCCTCATACTTTAAGGATTGTGTTCATTTTCAAATCCCACTCAGCAATGCTGGCAAAGCATTACCAAAAGATTACCAAAAAAGAAAGTGGGGAGTGGCAAGAATAAACAGTCAGTGATGAAAGAACATTAAAATGTCAAAATGGTATTGGTTCTCTGTGGATGAAGCTGTTTTTTCAACTGTTAGTCCCAGAAGAGTCTACCTCAAAGATTCAGGACACCTAAAACTTATTTATAGAAGATGTTAATTGGTTTGATAAACTATGCTTAGCTATTCCTGACATTTTTTTGTTCCTCTATTGATGATATAGGCTGCCCAGTGAAAGCATTCTGTGAGGCCTGTACTTTCCACCAGCTGAAAGAACAGGGAGATGTTTAACACCCGTTTTAGGTAGGGTCAGAGGATCCTTCTGGGTGTTAGCTAGTACAATTGTTACTAAGCGCATCTTGGGCTTAAAATATCCTTTTTTCCCAAAAAGGAGACTTTGATACCCCCCCCCTTCATTGTCATCTAAAAGCTTCCCCATATAGTAACCACATGTAGTGCTTATTTGGTTGTTTGTTCCCAGCACCAAAAATTCATGTTTCTTTCTTAAAGAAGCCTGATCAGGATCTCTCTTTATATGTTTGAGGGACATCTGCTCTCACTAAGGCTATATTCTCAGAATGGTAACCACATGCTTTTAATCTGTGAAAAGGGAGCTCTGTGAATTTTCAGAGATCTTAACGAGAAAGATCATTAATTCTAAGCTGATTTTGCTCAAACTTACTTGTGATGTGCAGAGCTATTGTTTTCTGAATTTATGACACATGGTCTGCTCAGGCCATCTTGGAGAGTTAACATGCTGAAATTTATCTGTAAACATATCCGAGACATTGTTCTTTAAATATACAGAAATTGAACATATATTGTACACCCATGCTACTATCTGAAACTTATTTTGCTTTTTTTGGGAGAGCAGCTTGTGGATTTTTAAGAAAACTTATCACACAACCCTGTGTAGTACAAAACATTTATACTCTCAAGTGTGTTTAAAACTGGGCAGTGTTGCTAGCAATTTCTTATCAAAAAGGGCAAAATTCCTTGTATATTCCTAGTTAATGCTGTGGAATAATCTTTAGGACATTAATGAGCTAACTTATCTATTTAGCATCTGATGCTGAACTCCTATGCTTTATTTCCTCCATTGGAATGTAAGGAATGAGCTTTAGATGCTAAGATATTAGTTATTCAAATGATCAGAGTTGACAGTATAATTTAGTGAAATCCCTTCATACAAGGAAGAATGTTTTTTTTAAGCACCCTAAACTCAGCAAATGATGTAATCTTTCACTAAAACTCCATATTGAACTTCACAGTACAAAAGTAAATACAAAACTCATCACTTTAACAGATGGAAATCAAATAGTGAAAGAACTCAGTGGTTTCACATATACTCTGAATGTGGTTGTAGTCTTAGAGATCCTCTTTCATGTGACTTTCTTTAACAACTACGTTTTTGTAGTTTTTTTTTTTTTGAAAATAGAAATGTGTACTTAATATATATCTATATCATGTGATTAAGTGTTCAGATAAGTGTGTCGTGCTTAGAAGATAGTACTTTGCACTGAAATCTAATGAGTAGGATAGCTTTGCAATCACTGCAGCTAATGTCCAAATTTTAAAAAGTGTAAAATGTAACAAATTCTAACACAAGCAACTGGTTTGTATTTAATATGCAATTCCTAACTGTAATTGGAGAAAGGATGAAATAGCAGCCATATTCATTATACATTGTTTTTGTGTTCCAGCAGGTCTTTGTGATATTAATGAAGGTACAGTGGTGCCAGAAGATCGCTGCAAATCACCTACTTCAGGTAATCATCACTTTCTTTAACTTTCAGCTTCTTATTTGCACAGAAGATGGCATGCTTGAAGTTAACACATACTTGCTAAGTAATTATATAAAACCTGTATAACTTGTGAGAATTCATGAAAAAATTTGCTGTGTTGCTCCACTGTATTTTTTAAAGCAAAGTTTTTTTTAACAGATGCAATAAAAATGTCATAAAGATGAGTGAAGAGATACACAATCTGCAGTATTTGTGTTTTAGGGAGCATACTAAACTGCACAATGGAATCTGAAACACTGATAAGAGGTGTATGAATTCCTGTAGTAGTTCAGGTATCTGGTGTTTCAGTTCTCAGAAGTGGTTTAAAAAAAAAATTTGCAAAAGGAGCTAGTTGACTTCTGCTTGCACAAATTATCATTTTCCTTTGGAATCAGAGGTCTTCAGAAGCGGTCATCCTTACAAAGTATGATTTTCTTGCTTCAAAAAAAAGGGGAGGGGTACTCAGTTGCTACTACTGTATTTGAATATTCTAAAGGAAAGCTTCAGCAATATTATTCAACTTAACATTTTTCAATGTTGGCTCATTGAGGTTATAGATATGTAATTATTAAATAGTACGTCAGTGTATAGTGTCAGAAATTAATATTTCATATAGTAGGTAAAAAAAGTCACATCTTCAGCATTACTCTTGACAAAACTTTTTGAGAAGTATTGTGTCACTTCATCTATTTCATTGAAAGCTCTACTCCAAATTAGAGTAAAGGTCAAAGTTGCAGGTTTACACAAGTAGCTAATATAATGTAGCTAGTATACTTGCAATGTCATGCAAACTGGTAATCAATATAGGGGTCTAAGGATAGATTCATTTTCTACTGTAGCCTGTGAGCCATGAAGGAAGCTGTTCAAAACTGAAATGCAGTAGATTAAACCTCGTTATTATCTGCCCCATCTCCATTGAAAAACTTACTATTTTTGCAAAAATGTTTACAGGGAACAAATAATGAGTTGTAACTCTGCAATCTCTTTTCTCTCTTGCTCCAGCATCACTCAAATGTCAACCCAAATGACTTCCAACTTGTATAGCTAAAGCTTAAAACACTAAGTTGAATTAGAGGCTTTTTTCGTAATGTTCATGTTGAAGTGGTATAAAACTCAAATCACCCTTTCCACTAACAGTGCAATGGAAGTACTAGGGTAAGAATCAAGGTTTATATGGAAAAATCTTAAATTTAACAATATGCCTACCCTCCCTCCCTCATGTCTGGGTTGTGTTAGCTGGAGTAGATTAAAATATAATGCAGTTCGGATACATATATTATTTTCAGATAATCAAATAAGGGGAAAATTTAGAATAGACAGATTTAAATGTCCTGAAAGGAAACAAAATTAGAGGGAAAATCTTAATCATAGAATGATAGGATTTAAGTTTTAATTTACAAATTGACTATCTGAGAAGACTTTAGAAGTTAGTTTACTAATAATAAAGTAAACAGAATAAAATCTAGAATTTTAGAGAGCTGAATATTCTGTGAAAAGAGTATATGATATTTTAGGTACACATGCAATACTAAAGAGAAATAATTCTAAATACCAAAAATACTGAATAAAGAAAAGAGGGAGCTGAGAAGCCACAAGCCCTGTAAAGTAGATTCTTGAAGTGGTAAGCTTGGACTGTGTCCTGCTTCCCTCTGTTCTGACCTCTCCTCCCAGATTTTGTGAATGAGAAGGTTCATGGCAGGCTTCTCCAGGTTTCATTTGAAAACTTGTAACTAGGGAGGAAGGCAAATGGGCAGTCACCTCACTGATAGGAAATCTTTTTGTGATGTTTATATGTTCTGGGGAAGGCCAGCCCTTATGGATATGTGAACTTCAGTTCCTTAGGTTTGGTTTCTAAGTTTTACACCTTTTCTGGGCAAGATCACAACACTGGAAAGTAGTCCTTTAGTCATGTGAAAATGACATGCTGTTTTCAGAGAGATAAGAGAGGACATTTTGGTGAAAGTATTGCACAGCATTGGTGAACTTTAGGTGCAGGACGGAGGCCAAATTTAAATGAATTTTTTCCAAAATAGTCTGGCTAGTGAAGAAGGAAATATACTAGCACAAAAAGTTTAACTACCTTTAATTTTGGAGGCGTGGATTGACAAGTTAGTATGTTACTGGCTTTGACTGTTAACAATATGACCTGTAAAACAAACCAGTCAGTTTGTGTTGAAGTCTGTATTTGCTCAAGTGATCTAGATTTTCCAAGTCTTCCACATTTCAGTCCCCAAGAGATGTGGAAGCTAACTTATATTTGATTTGCTCCAGTGGTGATTATACAGTTTAGAGGACTGTGAAAGGGGCCACCTGCAAGTTAGGAGTGTATCCTGCAGTTTTAATAAGAGAACTATAGGAAACCAGAGGGGGATGGGAAAGGGGACAGATGGTAACTTTGTCTCCGGCCCCCCTTTTTTTTTTTTTCCCAGAAATTAAAAGGTGATAGACTGAGGGCATTAATCTGACCATAAAATAAATGTGTAGCATTGTAAACCATCATGTTTTTGTATTCCCAAATGTCAAAATGTTTGCATTCCATTCTTATTTTTACACCTGCACAAAATAAAATCCAGTGAAATTTTCTATTTTCAGTTGAACTGTGTTTTAGTCTTACGTCAATAGGAGGCTTCAAGTAGTGGCCTAAAGACACCACTACTGTTCTTTCAGTATTAAGAATGCTGAAAAATCCTAGGTGACAACATTGTCTTTGAGCTCTTAGCGGAATAATTGAGGAACTGTGGCCAAACAATGGTATATTGCATTGGAAAAAAACAGATTTTCAAAACTTCTTATTGTTACTACTGTGTTCTGTGAATTGTAATTTGGGTTAATTTTTTGTCTGGAACCACGATTAGGACAGCAATACAGTTAGTGTTAAACACATTTCATTCAGTGAGAGAAATATTTCTAGCAATAAACTTGCTGCACTGAGCAACATAAAACCTGAATTATAATTTTTGTCATTAATGTCAGTATGGCAGAATTCCTGTCCCAACAAAATAATTTGCAATCCATAGTATCTAGTACAGCTACCAGCTACCAGAGAATACCACTGTCAGTATTTTATATTTTAATAAATATTTTTACCTACCTTAAACTGAAAATTTTATTAATACATTGGTTCCGTGTCAAAATTAAATGTATATCCATTTCATTCTGTCTTCACTCATAGGTTCTGGTTCACCAAATTCTGATGATGATCAAAAAATGAATAATTTTATAGAAAAGGGTACAGTATTTTTCTTTTCTAAAGTTTTTTTTTTTTTTTTCCAGTTCATTCATTGATACATAGATTGACCTTTTTTTATTAACATATTATTTACAGTGAAGACCAAAAGCAGAAAGTTTTCCAGGATGGTAGCCAATGACATAGGTAGGAACTAGAAAGAAAATGTTCTGTTCCTAATCCAGTGCCTTACTCTATGCAACACTAACTCAGCAGCAAAAAATAAATAAATTTTTAAAAATGCATACTTAGTTGTTTTTCATTCTGTTTTCTAATTGGTAATTCTGTGGGCTGCTTCTGTACTAAATACACTGGGAACAATTTAAAAAAAAAAAAATCAAGGATACTGGTGGCTTAAATTAGACTCTTGCAAATGCACTTCTCTGTTTTCCGGATGGGTGGAATTCTAATCTGTACTAAGAGTTCAGTCTATGCAATTCGCAACATTATTCCACTATTTTAGCAAAGGTATGCTCCCTTTGAGAACATGTGGCTGATTAAATTTCTTTTGTGCATTACATTCATAGCCATATGGTCAGATTTCCATGTTACAGTGGTCAAGGTGGAGGTAGTGTCACATTTTGATTTAATCACATGGAAAAGGACTTTTGGTCATATATATATACATATATATATATATGACCAAATATTTGGTCATAAATATATATTATGTACACCCCGTTACTGGTCTAGACTGTATTAACTTTTCTGCGTGTAACAGTGACACAATATCCTTCCAAATCCAGACTTAGTTTAAAAATTTGGCAACAAAATGCCTTGGAATATGTTGTATGCAGGTTATAGATTGAACCCTTTTGTAATTGGAATGAAAATTAACTCTGCTTATAACAATTGGGTCATTAAATAAATGAAGTCCAGCGTCTGGGTGATTTGATTTTGGGAAAGGGTTCTTCTTTCTTGCATGGGATATGGCTACTTTCATTTCAGAATCTCTTAATGTTTCATTATGTTTTCTGTTGTTACATTAGTATATCATTGCAGGAAGGCTTAATTTTATCTCTTTTGTGAGGTCAAAAAACTATTTTGTGTAGTGAAGTTGCTTGGTGAAGTACTACTTCATAGGTTATGTTGAACCATAAGATCAGGTCATGGAAGACGTTTCTTTTTCATTATTCTCTGTTTGATTTGCTGTTTGACAACTTAACTTTTAGTCCTAAACCACAAATCCACAATTCAGTAATTGAGAACTGTTAATATGAAAATATGACTATGGTGAAGGTTCCTTTGGAATCTGAAGCATAACATGAGGAAGAGCAAGAAATCTCCCCTTTGCTCACTACTATCAGAACTGCAGCGATAACAGGTTAGGGAAGATGAGCTCAGAGACAGCGGAAGCCTAAGCATAATTCAAAAAAGCAAATGTCTCTCAATAATAGATCATTATGTCAATTAAATTATATACTTAGAAAAACTTGAGTATGGTTTACATGAATATCAATTTATATGCTCTCCTAAAGGATTCCAGCTAACTGGAAGCTTGTGTTCAGTTCTTCTCATGAGAAAAACACCACTTAATCTTGTGCATGTTATGTCAATGCCTGTTTATGAGGTATTTTCCTTTTGTCCCAAAGCAGTCTCTTCTAAACTTATTTTTTTTGCACAAGACATTAAGTCTTATAATGTGTTTGAGCATTACTTCATTTTTCCCTTTTTTAAAAAGAGTAATATTATGGTATTAATAAAACATGCTAATGATAATTCTATAGAACTGTTGACATCTTTTTCAGCTTGAAGCCTTTCAAATGAAAGTGTGAATGTTTTTCACAGCTAAAATAGCATAACGTTTACAAGCAATGCCTTCTTCAGGGTGTATGTTAAATGCAGAGCTGAGGCCATAATGAATGCATTGGATGTGTAATTCATAACTGTTTCCCAGTCAGCCCATACTTTGATCTGTGTACCTTGCACAGTGTAATGGACATCTGAAGAAATGTAATTATTCCATCTGCATTCTGTTAGTTTCAAGTAGTTGGATGTTGTGCAAGGAATGTTCTTGTTGTTTTTTCTCCACTACGTTTTCTATACCCTATATCCAGCATCTCTCCTCTGCATGACTTTCTGAAATTACACTGTATGCTCTTCAGTATATGTAAAATAAGGCTAAATGCTATGCCACTTCTTTGGTGCTAATAGTTGCATGCTTTTGTATTTTCATTGTTTTAAATGGAATTGTCAGCTAAATGTGAATGGAAAATGAGTTTTGTAAAATGTGAGTGCTACTTCCTGTCATCTTCACACTGTTGTATGAAAGAACACAATTTACCATCAACCGTGTTCACAGGAATGAGTTTGTGTGTATGTAGCATGGTTGTAGCTTTTTGCACTGGCATATCATGCAATCAGTTCAAGTTCTTTCAGGTCTTTATCCATGTGTGAAATACAACCTGTAAAAACGCATTACAAAAAAAAAAGAATAGTTTACATAGTTAATTTCAGTCGCTGTTAATATCACCCCTGTGTTTTTTTTGTCAGATGTGAACAGTAAGAGAAAACTGCTAACAAAGGGAGAAGTAATTTCATTTCAATTATAGGTCTGTAAGGTGGTAACAGAAAATGCATCCATTTTGAAATATGAAACTAATGTCAATTTGATCATTTTATATAAAACTTTTATATAGAAGCATCTTCATTTCCATTGATTTGTATCATTAGTGACAGTATCAGGCAAGGGTTCTTACTTCATTAAAGGATCAAAAGCCATCAAAGATTGCAACAGTAGTATAAATAAGTTAAAATGCAAATGTTTCTTGAACCAACGCTTTAGCTTTGTCTTTCTGAGTATTTAGGAAAAAAAAAAAAAGTGAATGTACCTATCTGAAGGTCGATTGTTAATATGTGGCTCTAGGGTCATGTTTCCCCTTTGTTTGCGTTGGAGTGAACTTCAGAATAGCTGCAGTTACCTTAGATACACAAAGATACTTGGTTTAACCAACTAGGAATTTATAGAAAATACTCTGGCCATTATTTGATGCAAACATTTCTCTTAGGAATGACAAATATTTGAAAATGTAAATAATGTTCTGTGAATTACTATTGAAAAGTGTGTTAGATGTAAAGGAAAAAAATGATAGGAAGTATTTCATGTCTAAGACCATGTAATTTTTGTAGAAAGGCATTGTGATCTGATTCCAGCTGAAGCGGTATCTTTAGCTGTTTTACACGTTTGTGTCAGTTAAGTATTTGGTACAATGACTTGTATGTGACTTAATATATCGATATAAATCTGGTCAGAACTTGAGGTATTACAACATCCATTTCTGTAAGAAGCTTTAGTAAAGTTATATGCAAAATACTGTAGACTCTAATACCTCTATAATTATTTCAGGAGTACATTCTTCAGTAAAATCGTTTTTTTCTTCTCTGCAATCTACAAGTTTAAAAACAATTGCAGATGATATCATTATGCAGATCTAAGCAGAGTAGTTGTAATTCAAAATTTTTTGTACTCCTAGCTGTTACCATTAACATAAGGCTTTTCACATTATGCAGTGTACAACTAAAATTGCCAAACAATGATGAAGTCATTCACTTTTAATACTGTTTTCACAGAATCAAAGGTTAACTGCTCAGATGCCCTAGTACCAGAGTAAGAGTGTTGTTTGTTTTTTTCCAGTGTTTTAATATTTTGTCTGATTCAGGCATTCTCTTGTAAAATGGCTTCATTATTCTTATATCAAATTTTGACATCTCAGCATTGATAATCTATTTCTTTCTTTAACTGTCACCAGTAGCATATTTGATTCTTTAAGCATCATGAAATTTGGTAATTCAAATTTTTCCTTCTATGTAGTTGTCAAACGTTGAATCACGTGCCAACTTTAGTATGTCTAAAATACTAGCAAGAACTAAAAGAAAATTCTAAGCTGGTTAGATATTTCTCATTAAATGTTAAATGAATTATGCTTCATGTAAACTATTCTCTTGTCTATCAAAACACCAAGATACTTGTCTCACTTTATTTTAGGTTTAGAGGATTTTTTTTTTTTTTTAGCAGAGGGTTTTGACTGTTTCATTCAATAGGGAATATATGAGAAAACAGTTTACAGCTTTCAAACCAACTTGCTATACAACGTAACGTTTTGTAATGTAGCTCAGGGTAACATGCTGCAAATAAGATATAACTATTACTTTAAGCCACATCTTCCTGTTGACAGTTCAGACATGTCTCAGGTAGCCTTCAAGTTTTCTTCATTGGATTGATTGAGCCTGCTATACTGAAAAATAGCACAGTCTGCCAAGGTAACCTTTCATATTTTACCACCTGCTCCCTTCAAGACTGACATGTGAGAACTCTCCAAGAATCATGGATGTTGTTCTTGGACATTTCTCTAATCTCTATTTTCACAAGATTTATATTTAGTTATATAAATAAGCAAGAGAATGTGTATCTGGCCTATGTACAACTTCAGGTTTTCTAACTTAAAGAAGTATAAAGTGTAGGTCTAAGCAGAGGCAAGAGCAGCAGAATTACTCCCTAGTCTGTCTCCTTGTCTTGCGCTGGTTGCAGAAAGGCAGCCTTGGCTGTAAATGGGGCAGCAATCACCAAGAGAGGTATTCAGCAGTGGCATCACAGCTGCTTCTTGAGGTCAGTCACACTCAGAAGGGGTGGTTGACATCACCTTTGTCCTGTTGTACAAATAGAGTCAACAGGCTGACACTGAGATCTCAATCCTGTTTTCTTTCCTTGTCCCTGATCATTGTCTTTCACGTGGTAGTTCTCTAGCTGTCTGGCAATATTGCTATTTTTCATCTGAGTCACGGCAAAACTGAATTTTCTTAAAACTGTTGTAAACTATAAGCCATATATGAATGCAAGCAGTTTATGATACCAAGTACTATTAAAAAATGATTTAGCTGGCGAAATATTCCTATTTTCTTATTGCATCTTCAGGCACTTAACTCTCTAAACACAAGATGGCAGTACCGCTATTTAAATAGGCTCTTGTTTATTTACATTGGAATTATTGAGTCTTTTGACACATTGAAGTATATTTTGAACTGTAAGTTTTCTTCATAACATTAATTCATGATTTCTAGCAATGACAGTCTTATCTCTTGTATCCTGTTGTCCTATTAATGAGAGGCGTTTTTTAGTATGTACTGAAAAAAACGTTGGGCAGATTTGTTTGACCCTGTCAACCTAGATCATGCAGCTGGCCTTTTACTAGTGAACAAAAAAGCCAAAAGTGGGGATTGACTCTTAGAATCTGACACACAAACCTGTATTTTGTATGACCTGTTGCCTAATATCTTGTTTTTTGCGATTTTTCCAGAGTTGTTAAATTGTTAAACACTTAGATTTGAGAAGCCAAAAGTGACCACTCTAGTCTTCAAAAATGATTAAATAAACTATAATAATAAATAAACATTACTGATATTCACACATGGTAAAAGCTGTGAAAAGCCAAAAACAGCTCAGTTTTTCTGTGTGCATGTTTCAGCTTTTGTTCAGTATCTCAGCTTTTTATGATTTACATGTCCAAAACAGAAAGTAAGTCTTATAATGAGGAACACCTGTCTTATAATTCCCATTTTCAGATGAGGTTCCATGTTCTTGGACCAAGCTGATGCAAGTTCAAGCTGACAAGAGAAAAAAGGGCTCATGGTCACTTGTGAAGTGTTGTACCACCGTTTTCCATATGTATAGCTGAGCACTGATCTGAAACAAGAGTCAGTCTTGCTGAAAACAACCTCTGGCAGAAACTTGTTGAAGATGAGCTTTGGCCTCATCATTAAGCCAGGCAGATGCCAATGCAACGCTGTGAGGGTAGAGAACATGTAGGTGCAGTAGCCTTTTCCGTTTCAGCCTGCACTAAAGTAAGTTAAAATAACTAGCATTGTTGTCTGAGTTCAATTTAATTGGTACAGGGCATACTTTGTAACAATGACATGTGAAGGAAATGAGAAGATTATTTCTGGAGTCTTACTCTCAAATTTTTATAATGTATGACAGGAATAAAACCGTTCAACCATTCAGATAACTAGCATTTGTAATACTGATGAGCATAATTGATGATACGATGAAGTACTTCTCCTTTTGAAGGAGTGGAAATAACTTTAAATCATACAATCTTCAAGACATGTAGCAAACAATGATTTCTGTTAAAAAAGGATAATTAGAACAAGCGAACTCAATTTTTAACAGAGAGAAGCAGCAAGATTCAATCTGCCTAATGACGGGTATCCAACATCTACTTTAGGTGGAGAAGTATTACCCTTAAAAGACAGTGGAGAACTAAATGATATATCAAAATTCAGGCATGTGGCTGAGAAATTCAAATTCTAGCCCTGGTCTAGAAGTTAAGCTACATCAAAATTATTCCTTCTATTAATCGTTAAAAGAAAGATGAGGGATGTATGGCTACAAGTCTACTAGTGACTATTACTTTATGAATGTTTGTTAGCATAATACTGCATTTTAAATAGGCCATAAGATTTCTGTTCCTACAAACAGAATTCTCTAAGTCAATGATGATTTCAAGCTCTATTTTTCACGTGACCAGTACTGTTGAAATTGGACTTTTTTGAATGTTGCATTTGTATGGTGCTGATCATATATAATTATTCTTTGTAATTTCATTCTTATAAGATTGCTGATTACATCTCAGATTACTAGCTTATTTTACACATGCACTCTTACCCATTTCATTTTAGAGTAATTAAAATTTCATCTGTGTTCTTTCTTTTAAAAGTATCTCAGGTGCGATCAGGAAGTAGGGCAGAAGAAGAATGGTGGGGATGTTAAATTTTTGAAAATTTCAGTGTATATTCTTGCAGTAACTGAGAGTCTGCATTATCTTCTCTTACCCAAAGAGATAGAATTTGAGTTTGAGCCAAAGCAAAATTCATCCAATCCATCAAGTTCATTCGGAAGTCTAAGGGGAAATGAAGTTGGGCAAGAGTAATAAAATGCTGTATTTGAAGACTGCGGTATCTTCCATGTTCTACTTCGCACCCTTCACTTGTGAAAGTCGGGCTCTGCTTTAATAGAAATCCTGTTAAAGTACTGCAGTTAATGTAATGAACAATAATTTATCAAATGTTTGGAAAGAGGCAAATAAAGGCCAGCAGAATCATGTTTATTCTTTTTAAAAAAAAGATATACTTCACTTTTCAGCAAAGATGTCCAGGAAGCTAAGTTTGCCAACTGAGTTAAAGCCTGATTTAGGTAAGTTTACATAGTTGATTTTATTTTTATTGAAACTGTTTTGCAGAGTGTGCATACATTAGAGTCCTTACTTACGTAAACTATCATGACTGAGTTGCATTATCTGAAGTGTAGAACTAAAATTTTAATTCCACTCTCTTTGGGGGCTCTCAGGCACAAAATGTCATTGCTGTCATCGTAAGGTAAGCCTGGAAATTTTGTACATGGCTTATCACATTTTTGTCATAATTTTTAGGCATCTGTCACTCCTACAACAGTGCTGTGATAGAAAAAGTGTTGAATAAGCAGGTAATTTATTGTAAGGAAAATTGCTTGCCTGTTTAAAACCATCTGATATATTTTAAATTGAAAAATGCAGTATCTTGGGAACAACAGGATATGTTGAGGTCTGCTCAACAAATAGCTGGATGCATTTTTACAAATGGTAATTGTCTTGTGACCACTCTCTATAAATGAAAATAACATACAGCTGTTTGCTGGGTAGATGGCCAGTCTGAGAATTTCTATTTTCTTGAAAAAGTACAATACCGTTCTACATAATAAGCAATTAAGTTGTGAAGTTTGTAATGCTAAAGGTTTTGCATAACAAAAACAACATACAAATGAATAGGGTTTTTTCTGAGCTTTTTCATCAAAAAATGACTGCCAGCTTGTAGATCAGATCCAGCTCCACACCCTTTTAGAGAAAAAGATGATCAGGGACAGCTGTAGACCTACAGCAGTAGATCTAGCCTGTATAGGAAAGCTGCCTTCTGTCTACCACAGCTCCCTTCCCCTCTTGCAGTAGAATCCCTTGCACAACCCCAGCAGAAAACAGATCAGGATCAGACTGTGAGATGCAGAACCGTGCATTTGACAACCCTTGCTATCAGCAAGGGAAGAGTTGATGGCACTGAAATATCTTGAAACTTAAGAGTTAGACCACCCTGATTTACGTTACAGCTTGCTCTGCTCAGAGAAATGTGAAGCTGGAAGAAACCCTCAGAAATCCTTTAATCCATTACTATGGCAAGGATCCAGGTGTCTGGCAGCTTAACCTCTCATTCATGAGCCTCCAATAAATAAGTTTCTAGAAAAATACCAGACAGTTTGTGTTTTATAGCCAGTTAAACAAATTTCCTGTTATTCAAACAATACTCCCTGCTTCCATATTAACTTAGGGTTTTTTTCTTGTCCTTTCCACAAGGAAAATGGATAGCTATCGTTCTGTGGCTCTTTGCTAGGCCATCTTTTATGCTGTTGAAAGCTGTCATCACATTGCTAATCTTCATTTTTGCAGATAGGTTTAGGTTTGTTTTAGTTTTTAACTAAATTAAGCTAATTTAAGTTAAGTTGTCTAAATCTAGAATGGCTTCTGTTAATTGCCTCTGGACTTTCAGTTTTTCCTCATCTTTCTAAAGCTCTTTTGTGTAGAACTAGAATGATTTAACCATGGCATTGTTGGCAATAAGGAACACAAAAATTTGGTTTGTCTTTTCACTGTGTGTTTATTCTTCCTTACTACTGTTATGGACAGTTTAGGGATAATGTCAGTTTAGGATGAACTTTATCAGACTTTGCAAACTGGAACACATTTACACTTAAATATTATCAAGTTCATTCTATTTCTACAGTTGTTTTTACTTGAAATTCTTCAATAGCAGTAAGTACATAGTTTTTTTTATTTGTTTGAAGCAGGGAGAAAAGAGAATGCTAAAACTCAGTATTTTCTAACACTAAAATTGCCAGCATTTTCTACATGATTTAATATTTGCTGTTCTAATGAAATAAGGGAGCTTTTTTGGTCAACTCACTTCTGGTGTATTTCTTTACTACTTAGTTGCAATGGTCTTTGGTTTTGTTTGACTTTACCCCATGTGTAGCTATCTGCACTTACACACCTCATTTTGTTCTGTATCAAAGTCTTAAATTTTAGGTCTGTAAATAACCTCCTTAGGCAATGATAAGTCTGTTTTTATTTGGCTTACCATCTTTTCTTCTAGTGGAATAGCTTTTGCATAGGGTTCTTCAGTGACTCTCAGCTTGCTTGTATTTTTTTTTTGTCACTTATGTGACCATATGTACTGGATCTAGGAGACATCTCTGAAATGTCTTTCTCACAAGTTCATTATCCATATTTTCTCTCATTTTCTTCCATGGCTTCTTGAACCTTGATCACACTTACTCTTTCATGGTTGTGTTCTTTCAAAATACTTTTCTGTCTCTAAATCTTTGACCCACTCCCCTTTCTCTCTAAATAGCCAAAACAAAATGTGCTTCTATGTTTTATCTTCCAATTCCTAAAATAGAAATCATCTTAAGCATACTTTAGTCTGCATTATACCATTGCTTTTCAATGTTGTGACCCAGATGATTAAGGTACCATTACCAATAGGTCCTGCTCTGTGGTTTAGTTGCTTAGAAGAGGCTCATCTTTCCTTTCTTTCGATGAAGTGGTTTTGTAGTCACACTATTGTAACTTCCTCTTCATTCAAAATTTATCTATTAGGAAATTAGATTCTTGCCTGACTTCAGGATAAAGAATATGCGCTAATGCAGTTAAATCTTTCGCTCCCAGTTCTCCTCTTTGAATGAGTTGCCCACTCTCTACAATGCCTATATTGTTTGGCTAGTTAATTTTTGTGTTTCCTTGTCTGTTCCAATACTTCTGGAATTTGTACGCATGCTTTTCAAATGTTCAACCAGCTGCAACTGAAGAGAAGTACATTTTATGCCTGTTGCAGTAATTGTATCTTTCTCAGGAAGAGGAGAGGGATCTTTCCTGAAATAAGGAATATAGAGGAGTATATGTTCTCAAATCTTTAGTCAAAGTGGTATAATTAATGAAACCACATGTACTCCCACGCTTTAGTGAGATGCTCGGTTTTGAGTTATCTTTTATTCATGCAAATGGTTTACAGTTGGTTTGCATTTTTAAATTCTGAATGTACCAATATATTCCAGCTTTTTTTGGCCTTAATTTGGTTTACAGAATATTTATGCTTTTTTTGCAAATATGTATTTCAATGTCAGCAAAATTCAAATATATTATTATATTCAGAGTGATTAATCTGTTAGAGTTGGAAAAAACAGAAAGCCAATAAATATTCAAACTTGAAGGAACAAGCATCATAAGAGGTTGTGGTCATTAAAAAAAAATATATAAAACGATTTTCATCATTTTATACTGGATTTGATATTTTTCCTAGGCAATGTTTTTAAATGTGAAAACTTGAGATGTCAGCATATGAGTGGTTGACCTAGTTTCTTTTTATGATTGATGTTTTATGTTTGAATTAAATATATTAAAAAAAAAAAAGGCAGAACGATAATTTTTGTGTCCTTGTTGGAATGAGACAAGTCTCTCCTGAGAGTTTCACTGTTTATATTGTATAGATGTCTGTATTTTGTCAGCTGAAATCTAGTTTGTATGATTTTTCAAATGCATGTTGGATGTTCTTTGTAGAAAACGCTGCAATTATTTAATGAAATTAGCATATTGATACTTCTAATACCTCTGCAGTTAAATGTTCTTTAGCTCATAATCCTGCTTAAAAAATGTTCCATGCTCCACCTGAAGATCTAAAAGAATAACTTAGTTTTAGGAAGTCATGATATGAAGTACACCAGACTTTACTGGTAAGGGTTGTCTCATGATAAAATTGTGGAATGATGCCCAGAGAAAGTAAAGCATTAATTTGGAGTGCACAGGTAACTTCAGGCATGCTGTTGTATTAAGTATCACCACAAGTACAGACAGCACACAGCTAGAATAGAGCAGCATGGTTTGTTCTGATTTTTTTGTTACTATGAGAATTCATCATCTGTAACAAGAACCGTATTTGCTAAGCAAAGACTAAGACATCCTGATGAAAAGTGTTACTGCCATATCGTACTTTATTCAAAAAGGAAATCTTCAGCTTTTCATAGCAGTGTCAAATGGCATTTGGTAGCATTTGATGTTTCTCTTACTAAAAGTTCAGGTGTGTGCAAATGACCAATGAAAATCCCTTCATGCAGTTTCCTGAAGTGGGACAATATTGTAAGCCATTACAGGTTGTGTAATCATGATGTCTAGTTGTCCCTGTCCTTCTTAAACTAAAATAGTTAAATCTTCAAAAATCATTAAGCTGTTTGTCATGGAAGACTTTTTCTATCTGATCAATGAGCTAATCGACAGGTGTTTTTTTTTAATTTTTTAAGGACTCCTCTTGTTTAATGATGACTTTTACTCTTTGTCTCAAGAAGGTAGAAATGTCCAATATGCTTAATCAGGGAGTGTAGAGACAGGTCAAGGGTTAACAGTTTTAAACTAAAAAAGAGCAGGTTTAGATCTGATACTAGTAAGAAACAAATGGTGAGGCACTGGAACAGGTTGCCCTAAGAAGCTGTGGAAGCCCCATCCCTGGAGGTATTTAAGGCCAAGCTGGATGGGGCTTTGCGCAACCTGGTCTAGAGGGAGGTGTCCCTGCCCATGGAAGGGAGGTTGGAAGAAGGTGATCTTTAAGGTTCCTCCCAACCTAAACCATTCTGCAATAAGTCATTCATGGCAATGACTTGATCATTACCTCTGCAGAGAAAGATGGGTGCTTTGTTGGAAATTGAATCAAAAGGAAATATGATTAAGGAAGAATAAAGTAGTAATAAAAAGTAGTATGTGATACATATACGAAAGAACAAAACTAAAATATGATCTCAATTTTCTTAATTCCTGCATTTTGCTCTTTCTAATTAATACCTATCTGTTTTCAGATGTCAAAGACAACTCTTTCAGTCGATCCAGGAGTTCTAGTGTAACTAGCATTGATAAAGAGTCACGCGAGGCAATTTCAGCTCTTCATTTTTGTGAGACTTTCACAAGAAAAGCTGATACATCACCTTCCCCGTGCCTGTGGGTTGGGACCACCCTGGGTACAGTGCTTGTCATTGTACTGAACCTACCCCCAGGTGGAGAGCAAAGACTTCTTCAGCCAGTAATTGTTTCTCCTAGTGGTGAGTAGAAAGCAAAGTACAGCCTAAAGTATATTTAAAAATTGCTGTTGTTTCTCATGCTTTTATTTTATTATATTAAGAAACTATTTTTCTCAGTTATGGAGTAATTGGAAATTAATATATACTTGATGTAGCTAATAAGGTTAAGAATATAGATTGGTTATTTTTATTACCAGAATTTTAATGTTGCAAAGTTGAAAATACAATCTCATAATATTTAAAAAATAATAATAATAAAAAATCTAAGTATATCTGTTGAGAAAGTAGACTTTCTCACTTTAATGTAGTAGCTGGCAACAGTTAAACAGAGATAGTAGAGAAGATGTGTTTTTTTATATACTTTTTTTTAATAGTATAGCAGGAAACTTTCAGTTCCACTGAATCATGGAAAAAAAAAAATTAAAAGGGCTGTATATTTTAATGGTTTAAATACTAGTGATGAAGTATTCCTTTGATTTACTATGAGAGATCTTGTTTTCCTGATACACAGCAACAGATTGTGTTGTAATAATGTCTTAATGGTTTTCAGAATGTTGCCTAGATAAACACTGAATAATGTACTGTTAGGCATAGATTTATCTTTCCTACTACAATGTCATTGCAGAACATGATGCTCTGGTCCACTTTGTGCCACAGGTGGTATAAGGACATGAAAATTGCAATGCTTGCTATTTGATAGAGATTGTGTTAAGACTAATGTGACCACTAGACTGTATCTGTTTTGAGTTTGACTAGTATGATATTGGTAGCAGTATTTGTATTTGGTAATGTTTTACGGTAAAGGCAAGGCCACAGACGAGGCAGTGAATTCAGTCACCAGATCTGCAGCATGAACCTTAAAAAATACTGCCATGTGTATGATTTCTCTGTGTAAGTGCTCACTTTTGATTAATAGTGTTTGTTGTAGGTACTGAATGCACAGTGTACTCTTCAAAAAAAAAGTTGTTGTCTGATACTAAACTTTATTACAAATGTGCATTCCAGCTCCATTCTCTTCATAAATACATATCCATTGATGTTAATGGAGTGTACACACCTTGAAAACTGGTTTAATATTTTATTGAATAGGTATGTGCACTTGCATGTGCTTCATTGGTTTTCAGATTAATGTCCAGTTTTTACTGGACATTAACAGTTTTACTTCTGTTTTAGGCAACTCTAAGTTCTTTTTTAGCTTTCATTCTGCTAACTTCATAAAGGAATATTTTGTATTTAAAATTCAACTTAGAACTGTTTTAGAAATCTTCTCAATTTCTGTTTCTTAGGAACCATCCTGAGGCTTAAAGGGGCAATCTTGAGAATGGCTTTTCTGGATACCACAGGATCTTTAGTCTCACCAGCACATGAACCCTGGAGAGAACACAATGTTCCTGAAGATAAAGATGAAAAAGATAAATTGAAAAAGCGACGACCTGTTTCAGTGTCCCCCTCTTCCTCTCAGGAAATCAGTGAAAACCAATATGCAGTGATATGTTCTGAAAAGCAAGCAAAAGTTATCTCACTGCCATCGCAGAACTGTATTTATAAGCAAAACATAACAGAGACTTCTTTTGTTCTTCGTGGAGATATAGTGTCATTGAGTAACAGTATCTGCCTTGCATGTTTCTGTGCCAATGGACATATTATGACTTTTAGGTAAGATCTGCTTGATAATAAGATATACATACATATAAAAATAAAAAATGAGTCTTAAGTTAGATAAAACTAAACTTATTTTTCCAGAAGAATATCAATAAAATAAATGTACATTCATTTAAGTGTTGATGAACCTCTAACCTCTGGGCCTGGATACCTTTGATTATATATTCCTATTATTTATCACTAACTCAAGTTACACCGATTCAACAAATAATTATAAGTCCTTGAACTCATGTAGATTGTCTCAAACATGCGTTTACTCCTTGATGGGGGAAGCTGCCCTAAGTCAGACCTTTAGCTAGTCATAGCTCCACATATTTTTGTGCAGCTGTTACAGGATGTTCTCAGTTGTGTCTTGACTGTTTTGTTGTGTAGCTTGCTCATATCTCAAAGGCCTTAAACTCAGGCTATAAAGGTGAAATTAATTGGTGGCAGTTGTAGTATAGAAAAGTCATCTAAATTTAGAGGTTTAAGTTGTTAATTTAAACATGCATAAAAGTAATGTTTGAAGGTACTTTTGTCACCTGTGTAACTTTTACCTGTCCTTTCTCTTGAATATTTGCAAATGCTGTTTTATTCTGAGGAGAGGGGAAAAAAGACTGTATATACCTATATCCTTGCAACTACATTTTATTCATGGCTAATGGTAAGATGAACATGGAATATGGCACTCAAAATTGTGCCAGTAAAATCCCTAATAGATCATTTTTAAAGTTGCAAATATCAAACACTAAGCTTAGGAAATTCTATAAAAAGATGTTCACTTCTTCAGGGAGCTACTAGGAATAAAACTAAAGCTGTTTCATATCATAATTAAAAAAGTAGGTCTTGATTTTTAAGTTTGTTGGTAACTCCATTGATCTATACCCCAACATACATTCTAAACATCTCTAGAAAATGCTGCTCACCTTGCTTGTCTGCAGGGCAAGTACTGTTTTTTCCCAAATTGAAGCTGAATTTGGTAAAGTTCATGTTTCATATATTCAAATTGTGTTTTTCTCAGGATCGACTTTACTTTCTAATGAACTTTGCGCTGAGAAGTAGGTGCTAAATTATAAATACGGAATTGTAACAATGTGTAGATAAGTTGAACTCCCAGGGATTGGCTCCTATGACAACCGTGCCCTGACATGACTTTTTGTCACAAGTTTATTTAGAACAACATGAATTTATTTCAGAAGTAGTTATTTCTGGTGGCAGCTACACTTGTTTGCCGAGGGAGTTGGACCTATCTAAGAGGAAACTTCATAAGCATGAAATCGCTGCCATTTGTGAAAAGTTGTCAGAGCACTGTCATGCCCAAGATGCCCAATGCCTATCTACAGATACAAATTTAGATAAGACCATTCTGCTACAGGTTTGTTTGATACTCTGAAAATGCTATCATTAATGTCATGCTTGTCCTATGTGACCTAGTACTTTCATGATTTCTCTCAAAGCTGTAAGGATTATTTGATGCTTCCAGCAGCGTGAGGCAAAGCAGTTCCCTCTTACTAACTCAATCTAGGAATATTCCTATTTTACATCCAAGCAGGGCAGATGTGTCATTGGATGATGTGCTTACAAGAAAATATTGCTTTTTGTTTCTTAATATGACTTTGGAGGAAAGTTCTACAGGTATCTACTCTCCTTTCTTTTACTTGTCAGTTTCCTGTTATTGGACAATACACAGTCTGTAAAATGCAAGCTTAACACTTAGAAATTTCAGTATCATGCTAAAGGCGGGGGGGGGATGACACTAATTGTTGCTATCACTGTTTTTTCTTTATCATTAGTTTCAGCTTCACTTTGTCCTGCTTTCTTAAGTCTTTAGAACTAGTAATCTTATGCAGATACTATCTGCAGCAGAAGCTGCTTAATATGTTGTTGATGGATTTTTAGTTAACATTTTGTGTAAATTCTATTTTTACAGAATTTTCACAAGTAATATTTTTCAGGTAGGGGTTCATTTGGGGTTCTATTTATTAAGACATAAGGTATACATGCATTTAGTATTTCTTTGAGGAATGTTTGGTAGCTTGAGCATTATTACAGCATGAGTGCGTTGCATCTGTTCTTCAGTAGCCTGATACAGTAAGTACTGCAGTTCCATATGCAGAAACAGAAAATATAAGGTAAGCAAAACTTTGATTTAAGAGGATTTCCTCTTAAATACACAGCCAGGAAAAAAAAAGGCAGGCACAAGTTCACAAAATTCTGTTACTCTTTGAAAGCCCCCCCCCCCCCCGCATGTTTTCCTGCATTATGTGAACAGTTCTTTCGGACTTGTGGTTTTATTCAAGAAGAAAATCTTCATCTGAAAGAAGAGATATGGTATTAAATTGTATATGAAATAAAAAAATAAGCAGGTATTAAAATATTTCATTAGTAATTACTGAATAGTACTTTAAGTGTACCTGTGATTTTATATACTCAGAGTATCATTTAAATGATGCTTTCAAATGCAGCTGTTGCAGTTGTCTGTTTCTCTTTTTGAGGTGCTAACTGGAAGATTGTGTAGTTCAGTTCTGAAATTTTTCTTAACTGCATTAAGTGATATCCTGTGTGTGGTGTACTTCAGATAGTGAGGAAGAAAATAATGTGCTTTAAAAATGAGCCTTTTGGTCAATAATAGATAATCCTGCTCCATTTTTTTATTCTTTCTTAAGTTTGCCAAGTTTAAGGCCACTGTTGGATGTGTATTACCTGCCACTCACCAATATGCGAATAGCCAGGACATTCTGCTTCACCAATAATGGACAAGCACTCTATCTTGTCTCACCAACTGAAATACAGAGGCTCACCTACAGTCAAGAAACATGTGAAAATCTCCAGGTAATTAATAAAACCAAATTTACTATCTTCTAACATGGCTATCCTCTGAGTCTCTATTTTAAATTCACAGGGTTTGCAGTAATTAAACTTCTCACAAAGCTGTGCTTCAACTATCATGCTCTGATTGTTCTCATTGTAGAGTGAAATTCAGGATGAATTTCCCCCACATTGTACTGTTTCATCCATACTCTTGTATTTGAAACAGTTTCTTCCATGTTTAAGATGCGCACAACTCTTGTTCAAATGATGCTGGTGGAGATGCATGCAAACTTAAGTGGAGATTGCTAACTTAAGATAGTTGAAGGAAATTGTTATGTTGCAGGGCTATTAACAATTTGAACAGATTCACTACAATGATTCAGCTTCGAAGTTATATAGAACACAGACATAGCAGAAATACATTATGCAAGTTCTGCTTTGCAACCTGTGGATATGAGTGTTTGTAGATACAGTTTCAACAGAACAAGATCAGAAGTGTTGCTCAAGTTGAGAGGAAAATACAGCTTTACTCAAATACATTTCTTTGCAAATATTCTTGAGCTATAAGCTTGCAACTATCTGAACAGATGGTCTGGACAGATTTCCTAATATGTTTTTATTTTTTATTTCCGAAGTAGCATTGACTACTTGCTGCAAAGGCAGATGCCTATTAAAACATTTATTTTTAAATTCAAATCCACAAAATAAATGTCTGAAGTGACAGAATATTTCCTTAGTTTGTGTGTGAAATGATGTATGCCTTGTTGTATCTCTTTATTGCAAAGGAAATGTTGGGTGAGCTCTTCACTCCTGTAGAAACACCAGAAGCACCAAATAGGGGTTTCTTTAAAGGCCTGTTCGGAGGTGGGGCACAGTCACTTGACAGAGAAGAACTGTGTAAGTTTTTAAATATTCTTTATTTTTCTGTTATTTCCACACAATGAAGCCAGTGATCCTTGAGAAATGTTTTGACTCTGTTAATACGACACTACATTTGCAAAGAGGAAACTGAGAAAGGGAATGATAAGAAATAAATTTTCATAGCTTTACATGTTGCACACCTTACCAACAAGATCAGAAAATGTTGCTGTTTTCTCAAAGACTGCTTAACCTTATTTATTCAAGACTGGGTGATAAGACAGTAAATGGGACAACTGATCTTAAATTTATTCGTTTTAAGTCTATAGCGCTGTCCATAGTTCTCTTAATGCTGGTAAACTGAAAGAGACTGGTTCTGGAGAGTACTACCTTTGGACTGTAAGAAAACTGAAACTATTCTGCTTCAATTAATCTACTAGATTTTTTTCCTCATTTGACTTGTTCCTCAGAAATGAGAGAGAGGACACCACTGTATTATACTTAATTCAGTCCTCTATTCGTAGGACGAAGTTCACATTTGGCCAAAATTTTATTGCATTTTGTCAATACTTCTTGATTACATATTTATTAATCTTTTTTACTATGGTTGTATGCAACATTTGAATACATTTAAAAGAAATAAAATCTACTTAGTCATAGATTTGCTAGTTGAAACATCATTTTATGCAAGTTTATTGGTAAGTAGATCTGTTTCCTTTTTAATGTGAAATGTTGCTGTTAAAATAGACAGGGCTCTCTGACAATCTTTTCTATTATAGGTTCTTTTGACCTATCCAGTAAAAATTAAAACTTACTACTTTGCCTATATATTTTGAGCATATGTGTGTATTTATAAATAAAAAATATTAAGAGGTGTTTTCCAATTAAAAAATGTCATTTGTAGTTATGGATGCATAATAATTTGAAAGGTTGGAAAAGTCTTCTATTAGAGAAACTCACGTGTAGAAATTACACATTTAATTAGTATGACTGGGACATGGGAAAAGTACCAGTTCATGGCAACAGAAAAGCATACTTGTAACTTTAGAAGGTATCATTTTACATCATTTCAAGTTTCCACAATTTTGCACTGACTCCTCTGACCTATTTTTAAGGAGATCTCAAGCGGTTTTTGTAACTGTCTCTGGCTTTGTGGTTTTCAATAGAAAATTCTTTTTTGGCTCAAATTGTCAGAATAAAAATGCTGAGTAGGGAAAAAATCCAAATGAATTGTAGCCTGACAGTGAGTTCAATGACAACTAAGACATCTGAAACATCTTCAAAATAGTAATAATTAACATGAGGATAACTGCAGAATCTCTGCAATAAATGAAATGATTTTCTGTACATTCCTCAAGAATCAAAATGTATGTAGTATTGGTTGAAATGAAAATCATTCTTCCTAGAACCATAAAATCAGATCAGAAAATCTGGAAATACTGCAGCATTTTTTTATTTAACAATAATAATATTCTTTGTTGTAGGTGGGGGGAAAATGTTAACCATAATTTCATCTTTAAAAGACAAAAAAAAAAGTTTATTTGGTTTGACTTTAATACCCAAAAAGACCTTTTCTTGTCCTTTCTTTAGGTATTTTTAGAGGATACAATTCAGCTTGAGAGAGATTGATATCTCTAAGTTTCTAAACTGAGCTAGGTGGCTGGTGTCCCAGTATGAGCAAAGGAGATATAGTCAGTATGGTCACGGGAGCAGAGCTGTTCAGCTCACTACTTGTGGGTGTTTATTTTAGGATGAACTGATTTGTTCATACAGCTGCACCATCTTCCCATGATGTATGTTACTTTTCTTTTAAATGTGTTTGCTTACATTAATCGGATCACTGATACCTAGTCTTTAGGTGTCTGAATCTAAAACTGAACTTCCACTGTAGGAAACTTATGCTGGTAGGCTCAATCAGCAAAGCACTACCAGTATTGACCACAGCTCCTATTACTCAAGTTCTCCTGCTTTGCTGAATTTCCAACACCCTCCTTGTGAAGCAAGCTGTATTGTTAAAAACTGCATAATTATGTTAATGATGATGATGTCAACACTGTTGTGAGTTTTAATTTCATGCTTGAACTGTAACGAGGTTAAAATTTTATAAAATGCCTGGAAACTCTGAAATATGTTTTTAAAATCTCAATTTGATTAAATAGTAACAGAGTAGTGAGTATTGCTCATAGGCATGCTTATGATTAAGTGTTTGCTGTCTATTAAAAAAAAAAAAAAAAAAAAAAAAAACATAAAGCAGTTATATTGGCATTTATGTCATAATGATAAGAAACCTTTCTGTTCTTTTTTTGCTGCTTTGCAAATGCCTCCAGTTGGAGAATCAGCTTCTGGAAAGGCATCAAGAAGTCTTGCCCAGCATATTCCAGGGCCTGGGGGTATTGAAGGTGTCAAAGGAGCAGCATCTGGTGTAGTTGGTGAACTAGCACGAGCCCGGTTGGCACTAGATGAACGAGGACAGAAACTAGGAGAACTGGAAGAAAAAACTGCAGCTATGCTTTACAGTGCCGATTCTTTCTCTAAACATGCTCATGAGGTGAGTTCATTACATCTTAAACTGAGAGCATTAAATTGATTGTCTATTGAATGTGTGTAATCTTTGCAAGAAACTGACTTCCACTGTAAAGACGTATTAGAGAGGTCTAAAGGGAATGCAATGTCATTTATAAAGGACTTCATTTCTATCTTGCAATCATTACTCCTAATAGTTAAATATTAAGGTAAGCACCTTTTGTTTTTTGGCACATTGATCTAGAGTACGCCATCTGTCTGAGTGGTGTATAGACTTCCAAAAGGCCTGCTCATTTCCCATTACTTAAAGAATTTGTCACTGAATTAGATAAGTAATGCTCTATGTGAGATTCCTGTGGTTCTTAAGAAAGATCCAACAGTCTGTGACTCCAAGTTCATTTTTTCCTCAGTCACTACCAAGGATAGCTGTTCTCTTGAGTGTTCCTGCAGATCTCCTTTCATCCCCCAATTTTCTGTGCAACCTTCCCACTCTCCAAATCTCTTCTATCAGAGACCAGAAAATCAGCAATGAGGTCACCATTACAAAATTCAGCATGCCAAACCCTCACTTTTCAGCTATTTGTTTGTGTTATAGCACTCTTTGGTACATTACAGAAACATTAATTAAAAATTGTTTCTTTTGTTTTTTAGATGATGTTGAAGTATAAAGACAAGAAGTGGTACCAATTCTGATGATGCTCATCAATTACACCTGTTTAATTTTGTCCTGATGAAAAAAATCCTGTTTTTCATTAATTTTGGCAGGAACATTGAAATTTAAAGAAGTATTCAACATTGGATACTGTTGTTTCCTAGCACAAATCACACACTGTTTTACCTCAGTCGTGGCTTTAACTGAGGAGCTTTATATTTAAGAGAAACATAAAAAGAAAGAAACCTTGAGTGTTTCTTAGCTGTTGGTTAGCTGAGAGTTGGAGAACAGAACAGGTAACTGGAATATGTGGAAAAGGGATAAAGGAAGTAGTGTGATGGGCAGGGGCAATGCAGGGTCAATCCTGTGTTAATATTTCATATGCCAAAAGTTTTTGTGCTGTTGTACTTGCTGCCAGTGTTATACCCTCCTGTGAGGAGAGGCAATAAATCAGGGGTCCGAGAGCTGGAATAAAGTTGTTTGTCTTGCTGGACAGTAGCTGACTTACACTTACCCTCTCTAGGACTCACTATATTTACCATTATTGTTGAAGAAGAGTGGAAGCTTGCTGTCATTTCTTTCATCAGAAAAGCTGGAAGCTTGGAAAATTTCATGTTGAAAATTGTATACATAGTTGACCTGTGCATAATCTTTTCTTGGACCCCGATCTAGTGTTCTTGTATTCGCATCATATTCTGTGAAGTGCAAAACAAGAGAATACACAATTTTTGCATTAAACGAAGTCAAGTGAATAATATGCCTGGAATGTGTTATGCTGGGAGTTTTCATTTGTGTTATGGATGTGCAATGTGAAATGTGGTAACATCTTCATTGTGGTAAGAATACTTCAACTTCTGTTTAGTTAAATATTACTTTTTGCCAAAAACAGTTATTGGTTCAGTTTGTATAACATTTAGAATTGGCTGTGGATTCTATTCATGCTGTGAATTTTTATAAAAGTTTAACAGAATGTATCTTTACAGCCACTAATTAAAATAGCTGAGATAGTTTTGCTTAAAACTTATGTTCAAGATGCCCCTCTAGTCATTTACTCTAAAATCAGATAATCTCGTACTCAGGTTTTCAAACAGTTTTACACTCCATGGAGGTGCTGATGCATGAATAATGGCAAGCATCTAATATTTAATAATTGTCAGGATATTGTTTAGCAAATTTCTAAACCCTGCTAGTAGAGCTATTTTACAAGTACCTATCTCAGCCCCACAAAGTGTTAAAGGCAGCTTGCCTAAAGTTCAGATTTTGTCTCTAAAGCAGTGTTTTCAATATTGTGGGCAATGTTAAGTGTCCACTAAAACTTGGTGAAATGATATTCAAGTTGGGTAAGGTAAATAACTTAGCTGAGCTTACTTGTTAATGGCTGCTGCGCTAAAGCTGTAATAGTGGGGATGACCAGGGGTCTTTTAAAATAAATGTTTGCATTTCCAAAATGAATTTGGCCTTTGTTTTCCTCAAAAAGGCAGGAATAGTTACTGACTGGTTTTGTTTTATAAAAGGGAATACTTAGAAGCCGATAGGTGATGTCTTGCAATATTGACAGAAATTAATTATTTGGGTCTGCTTGTCCAAGCACTGCATTCTGTGTGTGTTTTTCACACGCTTTCTAAATATTCTGAAGCAAAACCTGGGTTATATCTGTATTGTGAAGTGATGTTGCAGGTACATAGATACATGAACCTTACAATACATATAAAAAGATGCTAAATAGTAAAGTTAATGATGGTTCTTAATTCTTTTTTTTTTTAATTTGTCACTCATCCCAGCAAATGTGCTTGGGCTTTGTAGCACAAATCAGTACGTTTTCTGATTTTATCTATAGTTCCATTTAAAGACAAGTAATTTTTGGTGCCAGTATGAAGGCATACCATACCGTGTCAGCTATATGAATGTGACAATTTGAACATGTGGCACTGTTTTCCTGATGTCTCTGTACAATATCTATTGAGGCAACGGTAACTCAGCTTGCCACACATTTTGTCTCTTCCTGTTAATCTGTGTTTTTAGTGTCCAACTAATGCATATTTAAATCAATACCATTTTGTTTAAAGTCCAGGTAGAAGAGAACTAGATAAACTCTGATCATACCGTTTACAAAAATATAACACCCTACCTGACATTCGTGCTGGTCCTTTTCTCACATTCATAAATGGAGATGACTGATAATTATTTAACTTGTTGAAGAAGAACTGTGTTTCAGAACAACAGAATCATCCTGGAAAACTAGTCTGGTTAGTCACTGGGAGAGAGGATGGCAAAAATACTCTTCAGCCAATTGTAGTATCAGTTCAATGGAAGATGACCTTGGCTTGAAAGAAAAGCATATTAAACTTTTTCCCATTGGGAAGCATTTGATGACCACCAGCAAGCAAAAAATGAGGCAATGAGAGACCACGTGCCACTACAAGGAGAGCAGTGGTTTATTTGGTATTATAGAATATATCATAGTTGAGTCTTTTGTTGCACATGTTCAGAGCATGTTTCTAGATTTGAAAACTAATGAAATGATTGCTCAGAAGATGAATATAAAAATGGTTCTTGGTCAATAACAGGGGCTATGTACAATCTCAGTGTAAGATGTTCCTTATTCCTTCTCTGTGGAAGGAAGTTGATCATATACATGTATCTTCTGCTATTTGTGGTGCACCTTTTGTACAGCAAACTACATTTGAAATCCTTGGGGGAAAACACCCCTATGGTTTTTGTTTGTTTTTTTTTTTTTTTTTGCTAGCATTTTAGTTGTGTGAAACTTTTTTAGAGTGTCTGGAAAATTATAAAATACAATTGAGCTATTACTTTTTTATTTTTTTGATGGAAGTGTAAGAAACTGCTGCTACCTGTTTATATGTAGTGTGTCTCATTAGGAACTGTAAACTGAAGAAGCTTTTCTTCAACTTAGTCCTGCCAAATTGTAACTTCTGAATGTTGATATGTGTAAATATGCGTGTATTCCAAATAAGTCTGAAAGTGTTACACCACAGGCATCTCCAGTGATTTGTTCTTTGGCAAAAAAAAAAAAAAAAAGTTATAAAATATAGTAATATATAGCTGTGTTCTTTGTCTGTCTTTATACAAAGATTTTTGCCTGAGGTGGTACTTATACAGCAGGTGATGTTAGGAAGCTACATCCAAAGGAGGATTTTTTAGAAGCAAGTCCATTTCCTTTTTTTCCTTTTTGCTTTTTTCTTTTCCTTTTTTATTTTTTTCCTTAATTAATAGCACTGATCCTACCTGAACTTTTAAACTTGAATTTTTCCTGCACTTTAATTCAATCATGATACTTTATTCCTTAATTTTGTTTGGACATTTGTGCAGTTCAGGTTCATTATTTGTATATAAGCACACGTTCAATGAAGAGTTTAGAGCAGGTTACTTTGGGGCACATTTGCTAATTATGTGACTATAATTCAGAATGTGTGTTTTCTTAGCAAAATATGTATATACAAGTATATGCAATGTAGAATCTAATGAAAGGCACTTATCCTGTGTCAGCATTCAGTTTATAAATTACTGCAACACTTTCAGATTTGTTACTAGATAATACAATAAACTGTTATATTTATACATACTGCTTAAGAATATACTTTTAATTTTAAATAATTTTTATATGTACACTTCTACATTTAATTTTAAAGACTTATGTTCAATTTTTAAGTCAAAGTACTTAAAGTATGTATATTATCCATAGAAGAAGTTGTTTTAAGCTTATGAATACATTCATATCTCATATCGAGATGATACAATTACTAAGCAATGAAAACAAACAGCCCATTTTGCTTTGTAGAAAATAATTATACTTACTTTTACCTCCCATTTTGAACATTCTTTAAAAAAATTCCCTAAGTATGAAGAGGGAAGATAGTGCATTCAGAAAACTAATGTAATGTAGAAGTTTTCTCAATAGCTGCAGTCAGTGGCTGACTTGCTTTCTATTTTTTTTTTTTTAAATATTCACATGAAAGAATTTTCAGCTATATTCCTTGGACTCTTAAAATTCCCCAGAACTGAAATGAGGTTTGTCCAATACAGATTTTCTTTGACTAATGTACAAGTCTTCATTATACATCAGCTCTTTACATGTAAATCATTTTTTTGTATACCAAATGTGTGTTGAAAAACCTATAGTCTGTGACTGAAGAAGTACCCTCCTCCCCTTTCTCATCATGGTTTCACATAACTGGTGGATACTGTTGGTGGCTGAAGTTCTGCATGTGGTGGGGAAGGTGTGCAAAGACTTGCCTCCCTCTACAAGTTGCAAGGTAACTTGTCAGTGGAACTTTTTTCTTCATTCTGGCCAATTTATTGTATATCATGTGATTCTTTCTGGGTAGATGTTGATAGCTGTGCTACTACCACAAAATCTTCACTTTGTAGACAAAAACGAATTATGTTTGAGGGGAGGAAGTGAATCAACAAATGCATAGTTTAGGAGAGTCAGGTATACTGGTTTTATTTCAGTTTTCATAGAAAAGCTAATTTAAGCTGGGCCAGTTTCTCTCTCTTATGTATGTTATAAATATGTGCTGTCTATCATCTGTTTTATTACTGTTCCAAGCCAGATGAGCGTACTGTGTTTCTGGGTTCTTTTATTCTTTATAAAGTTCAGGCTTAAAGACGTGGGTTTTCGTAAAGAAGAAACAAGACAAACATGGAAAAATCAAATGAAAGCTGTCAATTGGCATTCCTTTTAGTTTTTCATGTAAAGCACCTCAAAATGTTTGTCGTACAGCCGTAGGTTTCTTTGACACTTGCATTTGTTTTTATTAGTACCTCAGTTACATATTACAGGCAAATAATAACTAGAAGTTAAGCTGTTTCAGTTGAAAACATGTAAGGAGTTGTATGTGGACTACTACTACCATTCAGTAATAGGTGATGCAAAGAGTGTGCGGTGGGAACATGTTTTAAATATTCCCTTTTAAAAAGAACTGTAAATAAGCAGTAATATGTTATTTTAGACCTGAGCTCTGCTATCTGTAGTGGTTAGAACTAGGAAAACATGCTGCTTTCTAGTTATGCTACTGTTTCATTGTACCAGCACCATGGGCTGGGGGGGGAAACCAGTAAATTTTTCTAACATTGCCCACTCGTGGGTAAGCATGCTTGATGTGTAGCAGTTCTCGTTTATGTATAACTTAGTGTGTACATGTGTGTTTTTTCTTTTTGTTCATTGCGACTTATTTTCAGTTAAGTCTTGCTGAGCCCCACTAGCTCTTCTGAGGGTGATTACTGGAATATGCATTTTAGGTAGGGTTGCAAATCCATCTGTCTACAAATATAGTTTCATATGAACTGCAAACTGTACTGTTACAAACAACTATGTTAGATTGCATAGAGTTATTTTACTTACATGTACTTGAATTGAACTATGTCATCATAACAAAGTTTAAAAAAAAATAAGTATGGAATATTTTTGTAAATAAAAATACCTGTGCAGCTGGTATTTTAAATTTAAAATGTATTATACATTAATGTTTCAGAAAAAAAAAAATTCATATATGTGTATATGAATGTGTCATTATGCTGAAGGGCTCTGATTGGGCAAAATAAAAATATTCAAATCTCTCCTGAAGTGAGTCTAATTTACTTCAACACCCCCCCTTTTTTTTCCCCTTCCCCTAACAATTACTATCCTGCTGTCTGGAGTGTGCAGTAAGTCCCTTCTTGCCAAAAGAGTTGTCAGCTTTGTTTTGCTTGAAGTTTCATGATGTCCTTTATAATAAGGACATCTTGCAAGGATTGCTTTCAATCCATTAAACTTCCTGTCTTTTGCTGTTGTGGGGGTTAAAAACAATAAATTGTAAATATGTTCTGACTGATGCAGAAATGCTGAATCTGAAAAGAGGCTCTAATTTTGAGATCTATGAAACTGCAGCACCTTGGTGATTTTTTTTTGATCTCATGCCGCCTCAAATAGTTAAATACTTCAGTGCTGGTTGTTTTAGTATGCAGTTAATGCAGTGAGGATATAACTTCATCTGTATCAAAAATCTGCTGGTTCCAGACCTTTCCTGCCTCCCTTTTTTTCTTCCACTAATATCTGAAGGTTGTGTATTCTGAACCTTAAACGTGGAGTTACAAATAAGATGATGCATTGGAATGAAAACCTGTTTTAACTTCAGTCCAATTAAGTGGAGGGTGTTCCGAGCTGTGACAATGACTCCAGCCACTCAGTGGAAGTCATTTTCATTACTGTGGCAAAAATATCTCCCTCCTCCCTGTGGGACTGCATGGCTGCATATGGCAGCAAAGGACTGACAAAAGGTGGGAGGGCATTGCCCAGCTGGTGCTGCAAAGTGAAACACTTTAATGTAGTGAAAGCCGGGGTTTGATGAGAGACACACAAAACTTGGTCCTTCTGCATATCATGTGTTACGGCAGTTTTGTTGCAAACTTACTGTAAAGGAAATCTGAGCCCTGCTGACACATGAGGGTGTGCCCATTAGTATTAAACTGTGCCACCCTCCAAAGGGTTTTCATATCCAGATTCTTTATTAGGAACGATCCCTGGCCAACCCTGCCTGGGAGTTACATGGGAGGATGGGAAGTCCCCTAACAATGTGGCAGTAGGCAACTGAGGTCCAATGCTGGAGGATGAGTACAGACGTAGCAATCGACATCAGTGCACCAGAGCATAATTCCAGGTTGTTTGGCTGATTTTCACAGTATGTAATTAATGCTCCCTTAGCATTGGGTTTCTCTGCCAAAGGAGACTGGGCTGGGACTTGGGTGCAGGCTGGGAGGAAGGGAGGGAGGGAGGGAGCTGCACTCTCTGGCTGGCTGAGATCTGAGTACTTCTCCAATGCTCACTTGCAGCTGTTTGACCCCAAAACCGCTCAGAAGGGGCAATGGAGGACTGTAGAAAATCCCCAGTCAAAAGGAAAGCGGAAAGAATTATGTTCTGTTTCAGAGCAGATAACAGCATTTCTGTATCTTGCTTCATCCGCAGTGTAGGCAGGGCTTGAGAGGCTTTCTGATTTGAAAGGGTTTGCAATCAAGTGTGAGACTATGCATACTGTTTTGATAAGTTTACCCATGCCTCTGCCTAATTAAGCAGATATAATGAGGAATTTTATATAACTGTGATTTCTGTGGTGCAGAAGACTCCTGGGAAGAATAATGCAGCATTCTCTGTGGAAGCAAAGAGAAAACAATTTTGAGGCGGTACCTCCTCATGCTCTGGGGCACCTGCAAATTCCTTATAAAAGGTAATTACTGAGATTCTGTTCTCTGAATGTCAGGAGGTCACCTACCAACTATGGTGCTTCTTGGTTTTCTGGGATCAAGGAGTGCATGGTACAGTGGAGCAGGCCCCTTGTGAGGCTTTGCTTCATTACAGTTATTGTCTTCAGATGGAGTATGCATGTGCATATCAGCTTTGAAACAGAACAGCAAGCAAAGAATCCATGTAGACTTCCAAAATGTAAGCAATGACAGGGCTTGGCCATGTACCACATTTTGGAAAGCCAATTTCAAGTCTGAAGACCCTGCTCCTTGTGACCTGACCTGGAGAGAAGGCAAAGCTGATGCGAGTAATAGCTGTTTGCCATAGTCCTACATGTAACTGATGACAAGCAATGATTTAAAAGTTCTCCAGTACCTGCTATAAGGAACTTCTTAAGCTATAAGGTTGGGCCAGATCATGAGCTGTGTGAATTGCTATCCTTCTGATCTCTCCAAGATCCTTGGTCGTGATCTGCACTGTTCTTGTTACAAGAGCTACAAAAATGTGGAAAGAAACATGGATCTGAGCCTGGCCCTATAGGCTTCAGCATGGCCAAAGAATGACTGATGTAGGTCAGATGGGCAAGGGGGTAGAACAGGGAGACGAGGTTTGGCTGAGCTAGTTGGCACAGGGCCAGTTGAATTCCTGTGACATTTTGGAAGCTATTGTGGCAAAGGAGGGCTTGTAGGAATGCATTTAAAAGGAGAATAAGTGTGGCTGTTCTAGTATTTACAGGGAGCTACTCCCTAACATAAACAACAGCATGGAAAAAATGAAGCAGCACTTGAAAAAAAATTAACCAGAATTGATGGTGTTTGGCATAGTTCTCCTACCACATGAGATCTGGCATCCCACTAAACAAGTATAGATAGCTCTGCCGGGGCATGGGGTGCTGTGCAGGCAGTAAACGTGGAGACAAACTGCTCATGCTTGCTGCTGCTGTGAGGGGGGATGTGAAGGGAAAGCAACGCAAGGGGAGGCAGAGAGCACAATGCAGCAGGCTTCCAAAATGATCCTCACAGCTGTGTTGTGTGAGGAAATGGAGAGTAAAGGTCTGGTATTGCTGCCTCCTCCCTGGCATCCTGACTGGGGCCTCTGCCCTTTCCCAAGGGATACAGGTGCCCTTCACATTTGGCAGAGTGGAGGCAGGGACCCCCCTCATGCAGTCCTGCAAGCTGCTCTCACACTGACAATAGGGTTTTGACCCTAAGTTTTTGTAAGGTGGCTGTGAAGTGATCGTGACAAGACATTGTCCAGGTTTTCTTTAACAGGGAAGGTGAAAATTAATCAACCTTTGGTTTTATAGATCTTTTTATTATGGAGAGAAAAGAGAAAAATAAACACTGCTCTGGGCCAAAATAACTGGCAATGATGCTTAACGTAACACCATGTGTGCAGCTTCCTACCGTGCACCAAGATGTGACTGCATCTGTCCGTGGGGTGTTGCAGTGCAGCCACCATTTTGTGTGAAGAAACACTTTTATAGTGCTCTGTGAGTAGCCTTTGGCCTCACAGTCACTGTTCTGCAGGGCTGCCTTGCCCCAGGCCTCTTGCTTCCTGACAGAAATGCAGGTGACACAGAAGCAGATTTTTCTTTTATTCCCAGAGCCTGGTGGAGTGTGAAATTTAAAATTTTGGATGAGGAGGCCAGGCTGCGTGGGCATGCCCGAGTCCTGAGTTTCTGCTTCCAGGTCGCGGTGAGCAGTGAACAGGGCCTGTAGGTAACGAGCTGTGGGACACCAGCTGGATGTCTGTGGGAGCAAAACTGGCAAATTAACAAGTAAAGAGCCACCCCTTCTCATCATTACCACCTCTACTACTCTAGAGTGAAACAAGCTCCTGCTCTTGCCCTGTGGTTTTAATTAAAAGCTGTGGTGTCATGTCATAGGGCATACAGGATGACTGAAATGAGCTAGAGGAAAAGCGACAGCGAGGCCTGTGCCCCGGGTTTCTGCAGGTGGGCAGGCAGCTCACCATGGAGCACTTTCCTCCCTCTTGGTTCCAGACAAGTAACTGCAGCTGGGACATGGGAGCAGCAGGAAGGCAGGCCTGCCTTGAAGAGGAAGACTCCAAGACGCTGTCTTTACGAATGGCCTCCCTCTTCCCACCAGGTTGGTGAAGAGCACGGTGGTTAAGCCAGGAGGAGGGGAGGCTAGGGGCCACAGTGCAGGATGGAGGCGCTTTGTGTGGGGCCAGGCATCAGGCAGGGCCGGGCAGCGACGTGGCGTTGAGGGGAGAGCTGGGGGGAGCTGGGTTGGGCCATGGTGGTGGCCCCTGGAGCAAGGGGTGGGCTGGCAGAGTCCAGCTGGGTTTGTGCAGGTGAGGGAAGGGGAGCAGGACAAAGGTCGGGGGGTCACCAGCACTGGGCGGGCAGCGGGAGGCCGTGGGGATGGAGGTGGCTGCGCTGGACAAATGCAATGGGATGAGGTCTCTGTTTGAGGGGCTGCTGCTCTGATGGCACAGCAAAACCCAGCTTTGCTTGCCAGGGCCTGAAGTGCTGTTTTGCAAACATGAGGCATCACTGGAGACCCATGAGAAGCAGCTTGGTTTCTCTGACTGTTCCAGCTCACGCTATGAGTTTTCAATTTAAGCTCATCCTCTAAGCAACAGAGCATAATATAAGGATGCAGATCTGCTCACAGCCTCTTGCCCCTCCTGAGCTTTGTGAAATCTCCCAGGGACAGGAACAGCAGCACCAGTGTGGGGGACATTCAAAACCTGGCTTAACCCAGCACTCGGGAACGCTGCACAGCATGTAATCCTGCTCATCACTAACTCTTGTTTGCTGAGAAATTTGTGTTTATCTGAGGCTGCTTTATACAGGCCTGTGCTTACCACCCATCTGAGGGGCCGACTGTTGGAGCCAGGGCAAAGCTTTGTTTCAAGATGCATAAGTAAGGCAGCAGCACACTTTTTTTTTTTTTTTAACCTAGGTCTGACTGTAATGAAGCGAGCCCTGGGTCATTTAGCAATTATTATGGATGATCAATAATAAGGATGGCACAAATTAAGGTTACCCAGCTCTTCTACCACATTAAGATGTTAGAGCTAGTGACCTTTGCCACAATCCCCACAACTCCGATACACCCCTCCCAACCTTTTCTAGCACCGAACAAATCAGCTTTTGTCAAAAGCACAAAGAGACATCCTGATCTGTGTTCAGATACTCCAACTCTGTGGTTCCTCAGGAGTTTTTAAAAATAAAAACAAAATGCCTTAGAGTAGGCTTCTATTATAAAATGTCATTGTGCGTAGATTACAGATTTTGTTAGAGTTTAACAGTCAATCTTTTCCATATGAGTGCATGCTTTTGGCTGGGAAAACTATTATCTGAATATAATGGCTTTCTTTTCAAGCCAAAAAACTAAGTATGGAAGGCACATCCAACTGAAATGAGAAATGCTGCGTTATTTCAGTTTTTTTGTAAAACTGCTCTTATTTCTGACAGTGGTTTTGCTGAAGACAGTGGTTTTGCAGAAGAGATGCAATCTTTCTTAAATAGACTATAAATAATAGCTAAAAACTGAATTGGAAGCAGAATAAATAGAGACAATTAATTTGACTGAAAAAGGCTAATTTTCATTCTGATTACCCACAGTAGCACACAATCATCACTTAATGCTATTAAGAGACTGTAGGATGAGGAACAAATCATGGAATTCAATTGATAAAATAAATGGTACAATGCACCTTATGTTCATTTCAATCTGTAGGCAATTACTCTCCGCTGTGTTACACAAAAATATTCCCTTCCAGTTTGAACACAATTTCAAAACTCTCATTAGTAACTTCACGATTTGCATGTAGGCAATGAGGGTGATATTCGGTTCTCAGCTTTCCAGTGGTGTGTGTGTCCTTCTGCCATTGTTTTCCAGCCACATACTTGGAAACCTTTCCCGCTTGGCCAGTGTGCTTATGAACCCCACTAGGTTCCAAAGTATTTCACTTGGTTATTCCTTCAACTTCAGGCAAATCTTGCTGCTTCCCACCCAGCCAGCTAATTTCTAAGCCTAGCCCACAGCTAATTACATTTTGGTCATCTTGCTGTGCTCGCACATTTTGTTTGTACCACCGTGTACCAGCTGAAGTTCCCCATATGGGGCAGCTGCCATCCAAAACTGGATCTTGAGCAAAGTTCTCTGCTGGGAGGACTGTAAAGTAGGTGCAGAGCCTGACATGCTGTGATAGTTACCCACAGCAATGCAAATTTCCCCTGGAAAGCCATTGCAACAGTGCATTTTAAACAAGATTACTCAATTTTATTGATGGGGTCTTCATTTGCTGTTTAAAAGTACCACTTAGAGTTTATTTCACCGTAATGTTGACCTTCCCCAGCCTCGCTCATTTCTGCCCACAGGGCAGCCTGGCCCAGCCCCAAAGCTGTCCCCACCACAATGTGTCTGCCACAGTTGAGAGCCAGAACAGGTATCTGAAGTTGGAGGGGATTGTTTTCAGTATGACATGAACTTTAAGTGAAATTGCAAACTGGATTTTAAATACAAAACCAATTTGCTCAGTACAGGCAGCCAGTCTATAAGAGCGCACATAACCTCCTGAGAAACTGAGCTACAGACCCAGTTTAAAACCCTTATTTGGATCAAATAGTGTTAAGAAATCAATTCTAGAATTTCTATAAACAACTGAACCTTAAAAAAATAATAAAAAAATCACTCTAAGCATTAGTTCTAACCAGTGCAGAAATGTACCCTTAAATTCTGCTGTTAGCTACCTCAAAACTTTTCCAAAACTATCTTTTAGCTTATCTCTCATCTGTATAGACTCTGGGAAGTCACGTTAGTCTCTAGGCAATGAATATGATTTGTTTACTCAAAGAGCTTCCTGAAATCACAACGCAGCACTACTCTGTGCTATTAAAAGATAAAAAATGTATTACTCTCAGGTGAAGGGTCATTGTCAAATCCCTGTTATATCTGGTAAATTCAGATTTAAAGCCAAAACAGTCTTGAAAGATGCTCAATTGAAGGCATCATATTCAGCAGAAATATCTCATGATACCATGTTGTTTCCTGTGCCTGGGTCCATCTAGTGTTGTCAGGAGAGAAATAGCACCCTACCGTTCAGCTGCCTGTCAGTTTACCTCTCTGGATACCTACAATAAATTAGAAGTTGTACAACAACTAAACAAATTCAGAGAAAAACCTATCTGTACAGCGTGTATGCCTGACTGCGGGGAGAGGAGGGCCATGCAGGTCTGAAAAGGCTTGCTGAAGTCTTTGTCCCGTTTCTGGCCATGAGATGTGGTTCTGCACTGAAAGGAGACTTTTACAACAGCATTGGTATGTACTGTATCTCAGGGGGAAAAGGCAATAAAAGTCATTTATATCAAACAAGTAAGCGGATGTGACTGGATATTGTAAGGAGCTATTCAGTCAGAAATCAGAAGTCGCTTTTACATGACTGTGTTCCAGAAGAAACAGTCTTTAAGTTTTTACTGCAGGACTTAATTAACTCTTCTGTACTCACATTTTCATCCAGTGTTACACAGATGCCCCCTTCAGAAGGGTTACTATCAACTATTTTGTAGAAACTATGATTTAAACCTGCATAATTATTATTCTTGCTCTGGAAAATCATTGAAAAAAGAAATCACTTCAAGCGTGTTTGAAGTCTGCATTTCTAGTCTGTGGTGAAGGCGAGGCAGCACAACTATAACTTTTTATTAAAACACAATGTCTATAGAATGGAGTGGCGGGGGGAGGAAGCGCGGCAGTGTGTTAGGACCACGAGGCAATCTGTTCTGCCAGCTAAATTGTAGGAATCCATCACATTGCAATGAGGTTCTCAGAGGCAATTTAGGTAACTTTGTTTGATATACATCTCGGAACAGTAATGGTAACAATAAAGCGCAGAGAAAACAATTTACCCTGTTTCTGACAATTATTCTTTCAATATTGTGGTGACCCCATTAAACAGCCATGTGCATTAGCAAAATCCAGCATTTCAGCTAAGAATAAGGGAAGAATAACAATGTCTAAATGGGTTTGTTCTAAATGTAATAGCCAGTTGAAAAACCTATAAAGTTTTTATCAAGCATATAGATTCAGCTAAATAGGCAATGTTCTTACTTATTTTTTCGCTACAGAAAAAGATGAGATCCTTAAATCCAAGGACTTTTGAACAAAGGGCTTGAATTTCTATTATGAATCTTAGCTAGTGGAAACTGCTTTTGTAATGACATTTTTTCGACAGCAGAGGATCAAATATTTAAAATGTGTAATTTATTATTGCTCACAAGCAAACGATTTCTATCTTCCAGAATGAACATGTACAAATAATTACTTATTCATTCCTGACAAACGAGGCACATGAATCCCCCCTCGCCCCTTTGGCGAGGCTGTCCACCCATCAGGTACATCTCCTGCAGTTCTTCTCAGGAAAAAACTGAATGGCTTTCGATGCCTTGATGTGATGGTGTGTAACATCAGTGGCTTACGATAAACCCTGTTCTCAAGTGGTTTTGATGAGACAGGAGTTCTGCGGACTTCCTGCACAAGCAGTGCTCATGGACATATTTCTGCCACCCCAGCTACTGCGGGTGTTAACTAACCACATTTTGTCCCCATGAGGGCTGGAGCCCGGCAGTGTCTCATCACTGCCTCAGTCTGCCCAGGAGTTTTTCTTAGGCTGCCGCTCCTGTTTGCTAACATGGTACCTGGTGCTCTGGTAGCTTTCTGTTGGAATGTCCCTTTGCAACTCCAACCACATTTCCATAGTTTTGCGCTTATTGGCAGAGCTTCTCGGCTGGTAGAAGACTTAAAGGGCATGGATTCATTATCACCAGCAGCAAAGTAACTTGTAACTTGCAATTCTTCTTTTGGTGTACTATAAAAAGATCTTTTTAGGCATTTTTTTTTAGAGTTTTAGATGTTTCTCTTCAAGTGTAGATGTGATGGTGAATATTTAGAAAAATACTTCAAATTCTAAACCAAAATATTATGAATACAAGAACAGCATGCTAGTCAATCCCAGTGGGGCCTGTGTAACGTTTGGAGATGTATACATTGTTCTGGTGTCTGTGAGAACCACTGAGTCAGCCCTGCTCCTCCTCCACCAAACAAGGACAGCACAGCCCATGGTGCCTGGGGCTTGTTTTCCTCCTTGTTGTGGTATAAAAGCTGTTGTCATATGCACAAAAAATAAAATAAAATGCAATAACTCAATCAAAATACATTACTGAAAAGCAAAAGCAGAATCAGGAACTTTTTTTTTTTTTTCAGAGGCAGATTTTAGCAATAACCTCGTGTAGTCTCCAATTCTTTCCTTTCTCTGGATTTGAAGCTCTGCATTAAGTCTTCATGTCAAGCAAAACGATTGTTTGTGACCCCAAGAAAATGACTGTGCAGAATTTTTAAGGTTTCATTGGAGTTCTGGTGTTTTGAAGCCAGATCTCTGTGGCATGGTGGTATAAATGCTATACTCTGTGCTAGAGTGTACATCCCTGATAGAGCCAACACTGAAAAATAGTTTTCCCTAGTTCCTCAACCCATGGCAGTGTGTGGGCTGTCATATAGCTGCTTTGCACTTTGTATTTATGAGCAACAACCCAAGAACTGAATGTGTTGGTTGTCTGAGGAGATTTTTTTTTTTTTAGAGTTGTTCCTCAAAGCTGTGTTATGATCATTATGTCTCATAATGTTTTCCGTCTGACAAGCTACTTCAAATTTCTGCAAGACAGAGGCAGACGTTCTGGATCTGATCCACCTCGCAGACTGCTGTTCTCATCGCACACACCTTTTATGCCGGAATAACGGGTGAGTTTGCAGCCCTCCATCAAACAGTTCTTACCAGGGTGTGTCACCATGTCATGGCTACCATGCCCGAGCTCGTATACTTGTTATTTTACTGAGAACTACTCGTTGGGCTGTTAGAAGTGTACTATCATTTGTGAATGTCTAAACTGATGGTAACTAGCACGTACCAAAGTTTGTACCAAATTAAAGGCCAAGGAAACAAGAACCCATGTTGATAGCAAAGCTATGCCTGCTGTCCATTCTGCATCAAACTCCCCTCAGAATCTGTTATCCATGATCAGAGGTTGGAGGTTTCCTAATTGCCATTTCCTTTTTTCTCTGCTCTTAAAAAATTCTAGGAAATTTAGTAAATGCTGGCATAATGTCAGGTGGAAAGTTAATCCACTTCAGGCCATGGAGATCTGGGGCAGATGGGTCAGCAAGGTTTATTCTGAAAGAAATCTTTTCAGGGAAAACAACCTGGCTTAAAATAAAGAGTCAATTTTTTCTTTCAAATATAGAATGGAAATATAGACAACTATGAAGGAAAGTTAACTTCAGATGTCAAAGTATGCTAATCCTTTGTTTTATGTGTAAAAGATTTATACAATTTCATGCTAATCTGAAGCATAGAAAATAGGTGAGGGCAGACTTTGGATAGTGAAAATTTAGACCACTTCAGACAAAATATGTTTGATTTGTGTATATTGTTGGAACAATCCTGACTGCAAAGCAGATGTTTTCTCCTTTCCTGTCCCCAACCACCTGGTTTTCTACCAGTGCCTGTCCCCACCACTGCTGTCCCCAACCTGCCTCTTTGCATTGCCCTAGGGATGGGTCTAAGCTGGCCCCTGTGGGAAAATCTGCTTTTTGTCCACTTTAATCAGTGCTCCATATAGCCCTGTCCTTTCAGGCACCAAGCTGTAAAATTGCTTTTGTTATTTATGTTATAAAAGCAGCTTGAGTGCAGCCTCAGCAGAGCTTTTTGTGCCTTTGTCTCACCATGTATTGATTGAGGTCCTTATACAGATGATTAACGCTGTGATACCTATGCACCTTCCAGAACTACTGAGGGTGGAAAAGACGCATTTACCTCTTTCTCCAGACAGGAGGTCAAAGAAGTGGCTTGTGTTTTTAGCACTAAAAATGGCAAGTGTTGTGGTCATCTCAGCACCGTTCCGTAGAGAGCCTCAGCCTCCTGAACTGACCTATGAGGAAGTGAGAGGGGCTGTGGACACTCGCCCAGCTCCACTGCAGGAAAGAGGCAAGCTCTGTTTCTTTGGATCCAATTACAAATCCCAAATCTGTAGTCTGCTGGACCACAAAAATACAAATTACAATTTGTTCATGAAATGAGATGAATCAAATTTTCCCTTTGATTTGTTGTTAGATATAGAAATGCAAACACCAGCAGGTCTGGGGCAGCATGGTTTTTGATAACCTGTGTTGCCTAGCACATTCCCTTTAGTCAGCACAAATTTGATGCAAAGGATCCACATTTGTATTTCAAGCTTTCACTTTAAAACAGTGTTTATCATGCAGTCTGAATTCAACAGGAAAATTGCTGCTGCCTTTCCAGCTGTCAGTCAGGTCAGAGGGGCATCTCTCTCCTTTCTAGCAAACACTCCCATGAGACTCTTATGAAGGCTGAGGAATACCTTAAGAATTTTGATGGACAAGTAATCCGCTAATGCCATTTCTTTCCATTTCACATGTTGATCAAATATGATAGTCATGTCTTAATTAGGATTAAGCACTTATAAGTTTCTAACACAAACTATGAGTCTTTTCAGGAAGAAGAGAGCATAAAACGTTTACTTTCTGCTATTTGAATTTCACCCTCCTGGGAGCAGGATATCCATATAAATGATTTTTTTTTTTTTTTTTTTGCATCCATTGTTTAAGAGCCTTCTGACAGTTCGTGAGCCTCCAGTGTCTTCACCAAAGACAAAATACAGAATGCCAAAACGTGTGACTGTAAGCATGTGTATTGTTTTGTACTGCATGGTTAGTATCCATTACTCTTTTTTAGACTCATCGCATGTGAGACACAGAGCTACCTATAAGCCTAATTTACTTAACCTTACCTGAAGGTTTCAGACCTGGCTAGATGATGAATAAAATGATCTCCTGAAGGGGAAATGGGCTCTGGACATACTGTGACTATTCATACTACTCATTTTCCTTCTGGACTGTAGGGTTAGGGTCAGTAAAATGCTGAACATTATCTTCTCTTTAAAAAGACCAACAAATCTTAGTGCAGGGATTTTTCTTTTTATTTTTTCCTTGTGTCAAAGGAAAGGTCTTAGAAGGAAGAAAGTCAGTCCTGGATTTCTAGAATGAATAGCAAAATCGCTGTTGGCAACTGTGAGCCACAATAAGGCCTGACCTGCCTTTTAATTGGAAGGTTTGAGGTGTAAAGAAATTTTCAGCGAGCCACTGGATTGAGAAAGGCCAAAAAAGAAAAATACCAAATCACCACCACCACCACCAAAAACAAACCACAGAAACTGTAGTCCTTTTTGGTTATGGTGACTATCTGTTTTGATAGTTTGCCTCCATTTTTGTCTAACCACTAAACTGGCCTGAAGCCATGTCTCATGTGGCTTTCAATTTTTTAGGATTAGGAGGTGGTGTGGTTTTTGGGAATGTCCTTCTTGGTGCAAAAGTTTGTCTCCTAAACTTCAGTGTTTTCTCTTGCTTAAGTTCTTAAATGACTTTTTTTTTTTTATAAGCCTTCTGAGATTTGGTGACCCTGTGCCACTCCCAGTCTTCAAAACAATACCAATTGATTGACAGTCAAAAGGCCACACTTTGGGGCTGGGATTCAGTTTCAGAGATCTGATATTATTGCAGCAAGTTAAGCACAAATAGCAACACTGAAGTCTCCCTTCCCTCACCTCCCTCCTCGTAAAGCAACAGCTGTGACTTCAGAAACAACGCACAGCACCAGATATTAACTCAAATTTCATTAGAACTAATTACATGAGCAGCGTTCCAGGGTCCTGTCTGCATTTCTGAGCTTCATCCATTTAATTTCTTCATTCTCAGCACTAATCCATGTGAATAGCAGATGAGACGCAGACCTAGCGGTAGTCTCGTTGTTCCAGTTGTTTCTATTTAATCTTTCATGAAAACCAGCCTTGGAGTTAAGTTTTCAGCATTTCTCATCTTCTCAGCTTGAACTTGCTCTTCAACATTTCCCCTCCAGCATCAACAAAGATTCTACAGAAAAACAAAGGACTGTATTAACCCACCTCAGGAAACAAAGGATAGCTGATGGAGAAGGACATACCACCGGTGGCATGACTTTCCTCTGCTCCAAATGAAATACTTGCATTGTCTGTCTCCAGAGACTTCGCTGGCACTGGCATGGGAGAAAAAGAAAACCACTAAGTTCTGTGCAAACAGACCTGGAAATGCAGGAATTATTTCTTGCTCTATTTTTTTTCTGTGTAAGTTATTATGTTTGCCAATGTATGTTTCAATTGAAATGGTCTGACAGATTGCAAGTGACAGGGTGGAAGTTCTCCAGAGACAATAACTTTGATAAGATGTGGTCTCTGTTAGCAAAATCAGTCCTCCGTGACTTTAGGCACTCAGATCCTTCTTCCTCTTGCTGCCTTTCAAATTACGGACTTGCATTTACATGTGTTGCGGTTGTTTTTTTCTTTTATTTTGCTTTAAAAATAAAATCACAAATTGGAAAGGATGATGATACTCTAATTCTGTGGTCTGGGGTCTTTGAAAGAGCTTGGGTACCCAGCCATAGCTGCATCTTCCACTCTTCAGCTGGTTGCAGAGTCCTGTCATCAAGTCACTGTACTTCAAAGTCTTTACGAAAATCAGTGAATTTTACTTGAAAATATAACAAATTGCCCCTGAAAGAAAGAAAATAAGATACAGCTTTCCTTTATGTCATTATTCAGATAACATAAGAACACTAAGACAGGCCTAAAATCATATCTTTCTTCCCTTTGATCACTAAAGTTTCACAGCTACTGTGAATGACTGCATTCAATCCAAGGCAGTAAATCCAAGTTAAAAGTTAGTGTAATTACAATGAGTGATGTAATACCCCAAATAATTGAAATTATATAAATTTGCACTTTTGGAGGAATTATTGTTTGTTAATGTGTTAGCTATATTTCAGTAGCACCAAGAAGCTGCTCTGTGACATTCACAATACTCCCGAGGGAAGGTATCTTCCTTCTAACTCAATGTTTGACTCATTTTATCCCCTCACATGAAAGTCTTCACTGAGTTCCTGCTCTTCATTGCACTGAATATGAGCTTCTTTTCCACATCTCCTGGGATTTAGCTCTGACCAAGCAAGCTCTAGCTTAACATGTTGGAGGGAAGGGGAGGGCTGACAGCTATTACAGCTGTTTTAATGGAAATTTGCAAATGACCTTCCGTTTGTCCTCCTTCGTGTACATCTAAGCGTAGCATGAATTTCCCCCAATATTTAGACTGCTAATGCCATCCCTTTCTCCAAATCTCTAATTAGTACTTGCTTCTGTGTTGGTGCCTGCTGGAATTAATTGATATTTGTAAGATGCTGAAGGGCAGGAACATATGGTGCCACCTTGTGTGCTGTGCTGTATAAAACCCTGCTGCTCTAGCTGCTGAATCAGTTCTCTTGCCTCTGAGATGGCAGTAGCTCCAAGCCTGACAAGTAGAGAAGGTGAAAATATTGTCCTAGAGACAGACCACTGGGGCTACAGCTGCACTGGAGAACAGTATTGCCTGGTAGAAAGATGGCTGTAGACAGAAACACTCTGTGGTAAAGAGCTGGTTTTCTGACCATAACCAAGTCGGGAGGGTTACTTTGGACTAGGTCTTTTCTGGCCCCCTGGGCTGGACCCCAGTAAGCAGATGAAACACATTATGTGTGTTCCTGGAGCATGGATTTTGGCTTAGCTTTGACCTGCAGGAAACCAGTTCCTTCACTCCAAGGGTGTGCTGTGATGCCCACCAAGCATTTTCTGAACTCTATCAAGTTTATCAAAACTGTAAGTTGGAAGAATTGTGAGACATGCTTCAGACCGTGCACTCCTGATCCAAACTGTAACATAAATGTAAGCACGCCCTATGCATGCCAAACTTCTCTGTAGCACCAATGTCCCATATGTGATCTAATAATTGTTTCATTTCCCTGCAGATGTCCAAACTGTAAACTGTTAGTTCATGCCATGGCTTTGAAGTGGGCTGAACTAATGGCTCCTTTTGGCAAAAAAAAGTGGGTGTGTTGAGAGGGCTGCTCATTCCAAGCTCCATGCCTGTAGACAAAGTGCAGATGTAAACAAGACTGGCTTTCTAAGACTGACATAACCTTCCAAAAATATCTCGGCAACCTCCGTGGCCTCCTTCTCTCATAAGCCAAGCACAAATCTCCATATGACATAGTTGGAAGTCGTACTGTAAAAGTTGCCTGTGGTGGGCTGTGAAGCAGCCAGTCATTCTTTGTACCAGTGGCCAAAGGACACAGGGGTCTGGTGACTTTAAGACTCTAGTTTGCAGCTGTCGTACTCGGACGTTGTTTAAGCAGCAATCTAAGAAGGCAGCTCAGCAACTGCTCAGCTTTCATATTAACAGCGTGAGAGGCCAATCCAAACACAAAAAGGCAGCCTACCTGCAGCCCATGGAGAAAAACCCAGCCACAGTGCAGCAGAACATACTGACCTTATGTTGGCGTGGAGACCTCTGCTGTGTTCTGGTCATAGCCCACTGGGGCCTGGGCCATGACCTGCTGGGGTTGGTTCATACAAGATTGTGTAAGGATGAGCTCTGAAACTCCCCTGCAAGTCTCTCAGCAATGGGAGCAACTCATTTGTGGGGCTGTGAGCCCGTCCTGCCCAGCCACCCTGGCTGTAACTCTCTGGGGACTTCTCCAAAGAGCATGCCTTCCCCGTGCACAGGAGTGCAGCCCTGGGTGATGTCTTGTCCTGTTTTATTTATTTATTTATTTTTTCTCTGCCTTGAGGAGAAGGAAAACCATGGGGAATGACATGCCACCAGATAGGGATGCTGCACATCACTGCACAAATGTTATTTCTTAGAAAGCAGTTGGGGGATTCCATGCTTACTGACATGCTGCTGCTGCGGGATCAAGGCATCTGTGTTTGTACTGCAATTGCCCTGCATGTTGTTGTTGTTGTTGTTTCTAAAAAAAAAAAAAATCACTCTTATTTAGGGACCAGTAGTGATTCTGTAAACATGTGATGTATTACCAGCTTCCTGACTTCATTGTTGATTTTTTTTTTTTCAGAAGAACACACTAAAGCAAAACAAAACAAAACTAAAAACTAACTCCCCACTGAAGAAAAAAAAAAAAAAAAAGGTGAGGAGTGATAGGAGTGATATCTCTGTGGTGCCTAGGAACCTGAGGTGCTGAAAAATTAAATTGGCCATGGCTTTTAGAGCTGATTTGGCACATCTTGCACCCAGGTCTTCGGCAGAAGATAGTACCGAGGAATTAGTGGCAAAACTGGGGATGCAATCTCGATTTTGCTATTCCCAAGCCTTTCAGCTTAATCCCCTCTTAGAGAGGACATGTGCATTGAATAAAAGTTTATTGTTTTAAAGCTACACTGTAGCCTCATCTGTTGAGAATTTTTTTTTTTTTTTAACTTTATGGACTTAACTGCATATGGGTAGAAAGTTGCATACACATTTTTCTCAGCCAAGGAAAACCATGAATTGGCTGCATTTACTGACAGAAAAAGGTGCTGCTAAGGCAAACATTCGATTTCCTGCTGAGATGCTGTGAATTATAAAGCACAAAGCAATACATACTGAGTTTTTATTCCTTTGTAAAAGTACTGGGGTGAATTTGTCGCCTGGAAGAAATGCAATGTCCTGAGATAGCGAGAAATGCCTTAATCTGTTGCTTGCTGGCATCATGTGTTTTGGATAGCATTCTGTTATATTATCTTTGACAGAATGACATTTGAGTTGGTGAGATTTTATCAATTTCTCATAATTAATATAGGTTCGTTTTGAGGGAATGGTATTTCTAATACAGCAAAGGGTTATTTTACTTTCCTTATTTTGCTCTCATTTATCTTCACATCTCTCTCACTGACTTTTTATTTCAGCACCTTTTGCTTTTCATGGGTCTTTAGTTCCATTAAACATCCAGCGCTAATTAGACTCTGTTGTCTAAACTGTAGCAAACACTTCACTCAAAATCAAAGAGCATTTAATTAGTTAGTATCCAGGTTACACCCTATCTTGCAATGTTAACGCAAATGAACAGTTGAAATGCTTGTTACAGCCTTGCAAGAATATAAAAAAGGTTCTTTAATGGCAATCAAGATTTCCATTTCACTATTGATGAATGATGGCATGACAAGTCCTTGCTACTCAGAGGGCTCCTGGGCTGTTTGCATTAGTGGGAAGGCAGGGGAGCAGTAATGCTTATTTCTGTACTTTCCCAGGAAAGGCTCTGAGGGATCAGAGCCAAAGGGGGGAAGGAAGCTGAAGTCCTGTGCTGATACTGAGCATCTGAGTTGAGGGATCAGAGACAGAGGGGGGAAACCTTGGGGTCCACACAGCCTGCCACTACGATCAGCGGGATCAAGTGGCCACAGAGCATCACTGCTGCAGCTTTTTTGGATCTCTGGGTGCTTATTCTGGCCTTTAAATGGGAATCAATTCAGTACAGAAACAGTTGCTAATCTAATAATATCTAAGTCTTTCTAATGAATATAGCAATAGGATATCAAAATTCAATCTATCTATATATCTTAGAAGCAGTTGTGGTATTTGAACAGATAAATCTGTCTTTAAGCAACAGTCAGAATTAGCACTTTAGAAAAACAGGTGTTTCACTGATAACTGCTGCAAGGTTTTAGCAGTGTTACATCTCAGGGGAGCTGCTGAAAATGTTAGAGCGTAGGTCACATCAGCCAATATTAAAAGAACAGCCTTAAACATCTTTGGTTTCCACTGAAACAGACGCTGTTTTCTATTTGTACTTTGGGCAGAGGCAAAGTGAAGACCACGTGGCATTCCATCATTACTCTTCAGAGCGCTGAACCCCCTAACTTCCTTGGCCTGGTGTCTATAAATAGTGTTCAGTCCTTTTTTAGGACTGCAATTAGGACTGAGCTGGAGTTTGAATTGGGTCAATTCTAGAGGCTCAGTGAAGGCTTCTAATGTAGCCAAGCTTTATGCGCTTGTGTTGTACAAGGCAGGCTTAAAATTTCATCAAAAATATTAATTAATTTCATTATTCATTAAAAATTACATTCATGTCTGTTAAGGTTGAATTTCTAGGCAGACTGCAGAGATGTAGAGCTTTCTACCATATCATTGATAGGGCCCCCATTGTGTGATCCTTACCCAGTTGACAAAAATTGTTCTTTGGCATCTATCTTGCTCACACTTAACTTGAACAAAGTGTCATTTCCTGTGATCTACTATTACAGTAGACATGCACTGCATAGTTCAGCATAGCAGTGTGCAGGGTAGAAAACATCTATCAAACAGGGAACTTAGGAATTTAAAAGCTCTGATCAAAAGCATTCATAGAAGACAGCACCTTTTTCTCAAAATAAAAGAACCCATTTGGGTGAGATGGAGTTTTGGTAAAAGCGTGTAACCCCACGAGCCCTGCACTGGAGTTGGAACATTTTGCACATATTGGAATTGATGCAGGCTTTTTTGGTTTGATTTTTGCTGCCATAAGAAAGGTGGGACTTTATTATAGAGAGGCAGGGGACATCTGGGGTTGTAGCTTATGTACCTGCCAATGGAAAGGTAAACTACAGATTGTCTCATCAATTTACTGACTGGCATCACTAGAAAGAGGTAGCTTTTTATATTCTCTGAAGAGAGGGAATAAATCATTACAGCACATCTCTGCAGAATAATTCTGACACTTCATCTGACCAGCCTGAACCAATGCTGATTTTATGAGGCTAAGACTGGGCAGAGATAAAGATATATTAGCCTTCCATATGGGGATTTAATTGGTCCTGAATGAAACAGGAATTGCCCTAATATTTGACTAATCCAAATTAAGTTAATTCATCATTATTTTATTAATGTTAGATTCAGGTCAAGCCTTGGATCTTCCTTCCAAATTAGAGTCTTGAACTTCATGCTGACACAATTTAACCTGTCTCGAATCATTAGCAGGACTGAAACCCAAAGGCTGCAGTTAGATGGAAAGATGGGTGTGCTTCGTGGCACACTTCCACGTCCGGGTCTCTCAGCCATCCAAATCGAGATCGTCACTGACATGAGCAACACCGGTCTGCCAGTCTGCTCTTACCTTATGAGCCAATGCAGAGGGAACTACATAGACCCTGAAAACTTACCTTAGTAAGAGGTTGTGACACAGCTGAAGAATGCACCTTGACATAGACACCTGGGAGCTCAGAAATGTCTGTGGTTCACCCAGCTGAGACAGCCTTTTTCTGATGCTTAAAAGGCAGAGCCATACTAAAAAATGCATCTTCTGATTTGACATAATGATAAGAGTGAGGGCGTTGACAAATGCCAAGGTGTTGTATGTGAGGCCATTTCTGAAACAGGTCTCAGCACTGGAGTTGTGTCACAGCTTGGATCATCTCACATAGGCAGCCCCTGTCAAATGCATAAGAGCCCACTCCTGCTTTGCATGTTCCACTGAAGTAGGTGTGATATGAAAGCTTATAGAAGACTGGAAGGGAAGAAAACATTTCTTCCATCCCTCTATCAACACTTCCAAGGTTAACAAACAGCAACAATCTACACAGGTGGTATTTTTGATATTTGAAAGTTGTTTGCTTTATAAGTCTTCTTTCTTCCATCTTCTCCCACCAGAGGTGCAGAGGTTAACTGACAGATCTGTCTGTGTCTCTGCAAGTCCTCAGCAGTCTTCCAAATTCACTTCAAAATAAGCTGATAATGAAAGATGGATGAGAATTCACTCAAGTGAAAGTGTTTATAAGTGTGTGGATACTGCATGCATGATATAGAGAAATGACAACTCAAAATTGCATAGATTAAAAAATCTGTTGAGATACCATTTATAGAAAAAGGAACTAAAATATAATACATCAGAGATATAACATTGGATGTGTTCTCTGGAGATAAAACCCTTCATCCTGATTTTGTATCTTTGGAAAAACTCAGGGTTCTTTTAGCTGGTGTGATTATTTATTAACAAGGAAAAATTGTTCAAATGGTAAGCACATATTGCTTCTTCGTCTCTCTTCTATTTATTTTTAATTAGACTGTTAGATCCACTTTATCAGAAATACGCATGGTGTAAATGAATGCAAAAAACCATTTGTTTTTTTTTTTTAATTCCCTGATCTTGTAATATTTTGCTAGGCTTGTGTTTTTACAACCAAGCAGTTACAGCCCCACAGACACACCATCCCTGACCGCCTGTGTCAGGAAGATGCAGGGTACCAACTGCAGGAAGACTGGGACCCACCCGAAAAAATAACGAAGCGATGGCAAGGTGCTGCGGGGCGGCAGTCGGCAGAGGTAAGGTGGGCATGATGGGCTGGGCTCCTGTGATGCCTGGTTGACTCCCGACACACCACAGGGCTGGAAACAGGCCCCAGCTGTGAAAGAGACCGCATAAAAGGCATGAGCTGGGATGTGGCGCTGCCTTCTGGGAGACCTAGTTGGATGACTGACAAAAATCTATTACGGAGGAAGGGGCAAGCATGACTAAAAGGTCTCACGGCGTTTATTCTGACAGGATGATTAATTTCTCATTACTCATCCAGAATGGGAGCGTCTGAGGGGAATTCAGGGAAATATTTGATTCTTTCAAACATTGATTATTTGGAGAGGAGCTTTTGCATAAATCCAAACACTTTTTACCATCTTAGTTTTGAACTGCTGCAGTGAGAGCTTTCTAATTTCCTGATGGAGGCTCTTCAGAATCAGCACTAACAAGACCCCACAGTTCAAAGCCAGGATCCAAATCCTTAGCCACCTCAGTGTCTAATTTACTTGGGCCATGCTGTACCACTTCACACAGCCAGTTCTTCCATCTCCTCTTCCTCCTCCACTTCCTTCTCCTTCTTCCTCCTCCTCCTCTTTTCCTTCCTTCTCCTTCTCCCCCTCCTGCTCCTTTTCCTCATGTGTTCTGGTGCCTGCTGGTCCTGCTGATGTGTTGGGATTAGGCCTGTAAGAGGAAAAATCATGACTGTTACCCTGACTGCTTGGCTCCAGGGGTTTTTACCTGATAGCCACCTGGATAACAATCTTGACTTCTCCCTACAAAGAAGCACTTTGCTTTGGATGAGCTTCAAGAAACAGAATAAGTACACTCTGCTTCACTCTTGATGATTTCTGCCTCACAAGGCTCCAGCTTTTATGTCCTGCATCTCAAGTGCTGTTCAGAAAGCTCCGTGTGTTTAAGCCGTATATAGCAGCTGAGCTGGAGAGAAAAAGGGAAAGCTGGGACTGTTCTTTCACCTCTCAGTAAGATCACACATAGCAATGGCCACACTGAATCAGATGAGAAGTCCCTTGAGTGCAACATACTGTCTAGGTAGCAAGAGACTTAGCAAAAAGTCAGTATAAGAACAAGGCAAACATTGCAAGGGAATTTTCCAGCTGGACTATACTTGTTGGAGGGGGGCAGGAATCAGATCTAGACATGGTGAGAAAAGGAGAAAATAACTGAAAGTGAAGAGCATTAACAAAAAAGCCATTCAGCACAGAAGGCACGAAGGAAAAGAGGAGGAATTGTGGAAATGGGAGATGATGGAAAACACAGTCCATGAGGCAGACAGAGCCGCAGGAAATTGGTAGGGATAATAGACATGGAGGAAGGATGGATGAATGGAGCAGTCAGAGAAAGAGCACATGGTCAAAGGAACGGAGCATATGCCAGCGGGTAATGAAAATAGCCAGTCTATTATCGGCTGTGAGTATAAGAGAAGGGAGTTTAACAACACACTTCTAATGTTTATGTACTTAGAGAGAGGTGGCTTTAAGAAAATTTAAAAGTCTCATGATTTTTTGTGTCTCTTCCCCTAAATAAATTATAAATCTGGGATTTCACCTACATGCCTCTGAAGAGAAGCAGAGTAAAAGCAAACATGGGAGAAACTAAGAGCTGACAGTTGGCAGCTTCTCTGATAGCTCTGTAAAATGAATGAGTGACTCTGCTCCCTGATGACACGGAAACCTCAGCTGAACAAAACAGCACGGTGTTTTCCCTAATGTCCCCTGGGGTCAAAATATTGCATTGCAGTCCTAGGACATTGGAGGAATCTTCTGGAACCAAGAGGATAATTTCAGAAGGGTTGATCATTTCCCTTGTCCCCGACAGACACTTTCTGCCCCACAGTAATTACAGCTGGTGATTAGTGCCACGATTTTTAGGACAAGCTGCACAGGCTAGTTAGAAATGATGGATACATTTTTTCCCCATTTTACTAAATCATTTTTTTTCTCCACAAAGTGCTTCTGTGTCCTGGAAATGTGGTGCCTGATATTTGCAGGTTTTTACAATGTCTTTGTGTAAGACATATGACTATGCTGACTGTAAGTGAGTTCAATTTTATTAGGCAGTAGCTGTATGTTCTAAATTCAATTTCTCATTGGAAAAAACAAAAACAAACAAAAAAACTTGAAAGCTGCATAAAGACTGTTGTTTCATGGTTCGTGCAAGCATCTGATAAAGGAGCTCTTCTTGATGAAGAGGAGTACGTGGACATTTGTAGAAAAAAAGGTGACAGAAGCTCACATTAAATGTCCAAGAAACCAAAGCTCTTGGCTTTTTTTTCATTATGATTCCAAGGCAGTGTCATGTGGAAGTGCTAGACTGCAAGTTATGCGGGTGTTTATATTAATTAAGTTTCTACCCACTGTGCTGATGTTCAGCTGGTATTTCCAGGGATTGCTACAACATAACTAGCACCAAGAACACTACTATTAATAATAATATAGGATTTATTTTTACATTTGCCTGCTGTAAGTCGTTCATTTAAATACCATTCAGTGTGAAGTAAAACGTTTTGGGTAAATGTAAAATTCCTGCGTGCACACCGCATCAGCATTGCCTTCTGGCTCAGAGCTTATATTGGTCACTGTTTAAAGTTTGTAAAGACAAGCCCAGTCTGAATTATTGTAGGGAACTATTGCATTGTGAAAATAGGTGTCCACCAGCAGTGAGTGAAACAGCAGTCACAGTATATTTCTAGGGAAAAAATGGTTTTGTCTTGTTTTGGTTTTAGAGGTTTTGCCATGGAAGGCCAAGAAGCTAGTACTTGTGCAGACTGGTTTTAGCTCTTCACTGGAAGTGGAATATGAAAAAAAAAAAAAAATGTAGGAGTCTACTGGTTAACAGAGAATGGGCTGCTCTGTGGGAGAAGTTTAGCTCTTACACTTTATCATTCTGCTACTGAGGAAAAAGAAGCTAAATGTTTAGACTAAATTCTGGTTACAGAACTTGGTCTGAGGAAAACAACAGCCTTGATGTAGATATTTATTCCCATTTCTATTAAATTTGCTTCTCTGTTACGTTCAGAAAGTGATCTAGTTATCATAGTCCTGATCTTAAATTAATGCCTGTAAATTTTTATGGGAAAGGAAGAAAGAGTACCACAGTAAATAAAGTAGCTGTTCTGTTTCAAATGTGATTTCAAATCCAAAATAATTTAATTTCATGACTAAAAAAAAAAAAAAAAAAAGAGAGAGAAAAAAGAGAAAAAGATGCTTCATCAGCTAGGTCCTTTTATTTTCCCCTTTAGATAGACTCAGTGAGCATTATATTATTGTAAATATGAATATCATCAGTATTTTGGGGACCAAAGGTTGTTTTTGTATATTTAAAGTTTCCTTTAAAATTAAAGCATTGTTTTGTTTATATAAACTATTGATACCTTTCAGTTTGTAAACAATATTCTTTTTACATTTAGATTTCATATGAAATTCCATATTGCCATGTTTTCATCAGTCTTCGTTTTCTGTTTCTCTTTTCTGTGATAGAGCTTTTGCTTAAATATATCTACATTCTTCACAAATAATATCTTTTCAAATTTTTGTCTACTGACAAAATATGAGGAGAGAGTAAAGGCTTGTTTAGCCTAGAGATGAGAAAGCAAAGGAAACCCATCTGCAGCTTTTGACAACCTAACGGGAAATCTATACAGAAGATAAAGCCAAACCTTTCTTGCAACTGCCCAGCAAAAGGACATGAGACAAAGGGCACAGTTGCTTTCACTAAAAAGCAGGTAAATGTTCTGCCTGGTAAGAGAGGAAGTAAGCTGGAAGAGGATGCCCAGAGAAGATGGGGAATCACCATCCTTGCAGATTTTCAAAGGTCAGCTGGGCAAACCCATCTGCAACTTGACCTGGCTTTGAAGCTCATTTTGCTCTTAGCAGGGTATGGGACTGGATGACCCTCAGGTGTCCCTTCCAATCTCAATTTTCCATTCTTCCATGAAAGGGTACTTAAAGTAGTGGTCCTCTTTTTTTTTTTTTTTTTTATGATGATGAAAATTCAATCATCAGAATACTTAACAGTCTGTACTATTCATTAGTTAGTACAGTTCACGAGAGCTGACATAATGTGTATTAATTTCTGAATTTCTAACCTTTATACATAAGTTTATTTATTTGCAGAGTTTACATGAGCTAATCTTCCTTCAGATGCTGAGTTTTGTAGCTGTATATTCTTCACTTCACACTCACCTTCAGATAAGAGAGTATTTTCAAACTTTGTCTCATCACCATTAAATTCCTCGGGACTTTTTGCCAATGTACTCCAGGTATGGTCACATACTTGCAACATTTACAAGGAAGTATAAAGAGCTCTATTTACCTTAACTAATAGCCTAATTCTGCAAATATTTACCTTTGTGTATGAGCAGTTACATTCATTTTAGTGAATTATTCACCTTCTGCCCTAGTGGAAACCTTAGAAAAGTATTTGAGAATTTGCTTCTGTGTTTTAGAAAAGTACAGAAGTATTAGCTTGCACTCAATACATTATTTATAGCAATATAATAATGTGCTATACCCTCATGCTGTATGTGAATTTGAGTTTCCTTTTCTAGCTGAACTTCACAGATACTTTAATTGAATTTTATTATTTTCAGACTCTTCCTCCAATTCTTCCACAAGGTGATTATCCTTCAGAATATTTGTGTTTGTGTCTAGCTTTGTTTCAAACATCAAATATATCAATGTGGTTCAAAACACTAAGTACTCAGCCCACACTGCTTCCTTAGTGTGTCAAAAATGAGTCAGTAATGGTAAAGGTAGGAAACAAACAAACAAAAACAACCTCTAGAGCTTCCTGAGTATATTTTTACCTAGGTGTAAGTTATCATTCAGCTACAGTCTGATTTATCTCACTCCACACAAAATGACTATATACAACATCTCACTGTATAGAAAATGGGTGACCATAGCTTTGCAAAATCTACCATTATCTGACAATGTAATCCATTAGCTAAGCATATATTTTAATAGCATACACTTCAGAACAGAAGTTCAAGGATGAAACATTTTTCATTTATTGGTGCCCTGAATGAATGCAGGGTGCCCTCTCTTTGAAGGATACTGAAACTGATCTGGTTAAAATATCCTTTACATTTGCTAAACAAACCTGCCATTGCTATGATGTATCCTTTTTGGCAATAAGTATTGCATTTATGTCATGTTACATGAATAATACATTCTGACATGGTGAAACCTGCCAGGACTCTCATTTTTTTCCTCATAGTGTGCCTGAAAAGATGCTGGAAAAAAATATCCTAGGGAAGAACAGTATTTTTTCTGCCATGTATCTCATCTGGACATGATTCTTCTGAATACGAGTTAGAAATAACTTCTATCCATTTTGCTGGAAGCTGCTACAAACTTAACCTGAAAAGCAAAAATCTGGTCCTTACCCTTTACTACCAAACTGCTTACACAGAAAATTCGACTAACTTGGTAGCAAACGTTTCCAGGCTTGCTCTCCATAATGTGTTTATGTGGATAGTGACTGCAACATTGCAATCCTGTAAGGTCAGTGCAACTTGTAATACATGTTCTCTTTATTATCTGCTGAATTTGAAAAACAAAGTTGAGATTGAGTTTGGAAAAGCTGGAGATGATCCATTTCCATAGAGCACTACAGAAGTTAAATGCATTGTGTCAAATATTCATCAGCCCACACAATTCTAATGGATTCCGGTCATGGTTTGGCTTGATTAACTTTGCCCAGAAAGCAGGGGTCTTTATTTGAATAGCAAAGTATGATAAGCAAGGAGGAGTGCCCTGTTCTCGTTTGTCACCTGCGTGATTACATATATACCTGTGATTACATTTATACATAACATACAGGTAAGGAGATACTTGCTGTGTATCTACTAGAACAACGTGTTTCAGATTTTCCTTGGGAGGCTCATCATTCTCACTTGGTCCATCGGAGGTTCAGAGACCACAGACCATTCCAGGGCCTAGAAAAGAGGAAGAGTATTTGCATGCTGAAGAGCTGGGCACAATACCTAATGAAGGAAGCCAGGATGTATGGTGCTAGTTCCTTTCTGCTGTTTATCCTGGAACTTGAAGGCCGATTTCCCTGTACATGTTTTAGCTCACCCATACTACTGGTCAGCCTGCACGCCTTTCATTTACAAATTGCTTGTGCTTTGGCTCTTTGTTTAGGCACAGCCTATTTCCAGTGTATGTCAGAAAACACTGTGTATCCAGGGAGAGCTTCCCCCATCTTGTGATATATTAACATCTTAATTAGTATCTGTATATAATGTGAGCATAAATAGTGTACTCTGCAGAGATAAGCTAAAAGCTAAATGTAAGCTGAAATAGTGTCTCTATTCCACCACTGAAATTAATCTGCAAATACTGTAAGAAATATTGTTTAATGCCTTGCTATCTTATTTAATAGCTCTACATATAAGATACAAATGACAAGTGGAGCCTTACAATCAGCAAACACACTCTTAGGCTTCGGCTGGATCAAAACCATAGTTCAATATCTGAGGAATTAACAAATTTTGCATTTAATGATTTTGAATAATCATTTTGCATGTAACAGGTTTTCGTGCTGAGTTTGCTGTTATCACTCAAAACAAACCTCTTTCTCCTGCTCCTCCGCTTGGAGACCTTCCTCCTTTAGTCTGAGCTTAGGGCCCCAGGCTATTGCCTACCCCTCCCAGTCTGGTGTCATCTGGGAACTCGCAGAGGATGCAGCCCACCTTGCCACTGAGGACATCAGCAAAGATACCGTAGAGTACTGGCTACTTTTCAGTAGCCACCAAACCTATACACAAGTCTTCACGAAGACTTGCTCTGGTGTGTTCCCAGGGACCGAGGTGAGGAGGATGGGTCTTTTCCTCCCCGGACCTCTGATTGGCTTTTTTAAGGTCTTTTTTAAGGACGTAACTTTTTATTATTTATTTTTAAATTTCAAAGTCACCTAAAACTCTGCTGTATCTGCTACCAGGTGAATTCCTTTTGTGAAATCAAGGCCAGTGCCAAACCAGAGACCGTTTCGTAACGCCGTAACCTGAACCTGAACGCCACAACCCTGAGGGGACGGCGCACAGGTTCAGAGAGACGCTCAGGACCCTGCCTCTTACAGATGGGAGGCACATGGTTTCCAAGCCACAGCTGAACCACAATGACTGCAATACCTTAGAAGCCCTCCCAGACCCTTCTGAAATCCACAGATGAAACCGATATAATTCTGTGTGTGCTGTCAGTAAGCCCGACGAATGGGGGCTGCACCAGCCAGTTTTCCCCATCTATCTCTGACACCATCAATTCCAGCTCCTGTTCGCAGAGCCTCCTTGCTAATTTCTCCGGCCTTGTCAGTCGCTCCCCAGGCCTGCGAAAAGAAGATAATTGCTGCTGCAATCTCTGCGTCTGGGCTGAGGAGAGGGCTTGAAACATTGCGTGGCCTGGAAAGAAAATAAGATACTTGATGAGAAGATGGGTGGAAGGAGATTTTAAAAGGAAAAAAGTGCTGTTCTTTTTCCTCTTTTAGCATATGAATGTGAGAGCCATGCCCAGAGGCTGCCTTTTAACCACTTGTAAGTATGTAACTTCTAAAAACCGCCTTGCAATACAGTGCTTTAGCCGAGGATGTTGCTGTGTTAAACAATCCTGAGGTGAATTGCTACCAAGTCCAGAGGAGAAGCCCGGGCCCACCCGCTACAGAGGTCCCCCAGGAAGCCTGTTACCACTAAAACCAACCGAGTTACGGAAGGGGGGAGGCACGACGGGTGCCCTCAGCAGCTCCCCGCCGCCCAATTCGGGCTGCCCCCTGTCAGGACTCCACGGGGAGGCCGCGGGCTCCAGGCGCCGCCCCGCTCCCCCCGTCGCGCCACAGCCGCGGGTCCCTCCGAGACGAGGCGAGGCGACCCCCCCGGCCCCTTTGGGTCCCCCCGTGGCGGCGGGGCGACGCCTGGCCCCGGCGGGCCCTCAGCGGGCGGCGGCGCTTCCCGCGGCGGCCTGGC